>NC_091990.1:4718927-5018927 GCF_044704955.1 Pristiophorus japonicus | reverse complement strand
TGGCTTGGGGCTGGGAGTGCGGCAGAGAGATCGTGGGTGGGTGGGGGCGGTGGATCGCGGGCTCAGGCCAGCGATTGCGGGAGTCGGCAGCGAGGAATGACTTCAATTTGTTCATGTCGGAGTTCTGCGCATGCGCCACCCGGTGGCTGGGAATGGTTCTGGGCGAGGGAGGTTCAACCTGTAGTACAATTTAGTATAATTAGTATAAATTACTAACATAGTATAATATTATAGCAGGTGACTTGCTGCTGGAGAACATGTGTGCAGATTGAAATGTGCTTATAGAGTCCTTGCTCCAAGTTAATCGAATCCAGCATGAAATTACTTCTTTCAAATTAAAAAAGTTATCTTTGACATGTAGAAATTTGACGGCCAAGGACTTGTATAAACAACAACTTGTATTTATATAGCACCTTTAACGTAGTAAAACGTCCCAAGGTGCTTCACAGGAGTATTATAGAGAAAAAAATTAAATAAAGATAATTTACTGTGTACAACTTAAAGCTACCCATCTGTACAAACATTCAGTGGGAACGTTATTTCTGAGTAGAATGCCAATATTCCTGCTCACTTACAGTTTTGGCACCAGCTCAAAACGCATTTTGCTCAACAGCTCATCTTCCCGAAGCATGACAATGGCGACAGGTGCTATATTCTCAAAATCAAAATTAAATTGTACGCCAGCGGGAGGGTCCCGTAGAAAGTTCCGGCGTTCCTGGAACAGCAAAATGAGAACACAAATTCTTACAGGTCTCGATATTTTTTTGATTTAGTTCAAAAATGTATCTCCATGCCATATTAGCTATAGAACAAGGTTCAGAATGTCCACGGCTCTAGAATCATTAATACTGGAAGATTACTTTCAAAGTGAACATATAAGAAATAGGAACAGGAGTAGGCCATACAGCCTCTCGAGCCTGCTCCGCCATTTAATACGATCATGGCTGATCTGATCATGGACTCAGGTCCACTTGCCTGCCCACTCCCCATAACCCCTTATCCCCTTATCGGTTAAGAAACTGTCTCATCTCTGTCTTAAATTTATTCAATGTCCCAGCTTCCACAGCTCTCTGAGGCAGCGAATGCCACAGATTTACAACCCTGAGAGAAGAAATTTCTCCTCATCTCAGTTTTAAATGGGTGGCCCCTTATTCTAAGATTATGCCCCCTAGTTCTAGTCTCCCCCATCAGTGGAAACATCCTCTTTGCATCCACCTTGTCAAGCCCCTTCATAATCTTATACGTTTCGATAAGATCTCCTCTCCTTCTTCTGAATTCCAATATGCATAGGCCCAAGCTACTCAACCTTTCCTCGTAAGTCAATCCTCTCATCTCTGGAATCAACGTAGTGAGCCTTCTCTGAACTGCCTCCAATGCAAGTTTATCAGCCCGGGAATCGCCATCCCCCTCTCCCTTCAGCACCATGGTAAAGCACAGCAAGCATCTGGGTGAAGGATCTGTGAAGCTATGGCAGCCAGTGAGGGAGGGGGTATCATTCAATTAGATCATGGCTGATCTTCGACCTCAACTCTATTTTCCCGCCCGATCCCCATATCCCTCGATTCCCTTAACATCTGCGCTCCTTAGTCTGAAACGACACAATATCCACGGTACTATCTCTGATCCGGCCAATCACAAACTTGACAAACCTTATCTGCAACTCAACATGCAAGGAAGTGCTGAAAAGTGCTCAAGATCAAAGAAACCGAAGCAATACATTTTCTTAAGCATAAGCGAACAGTCTCTGTTTTCCAATTGTAATGCCTACAGTAACCCAGTGCCAACTAAAATGAATAGCCCACTATTAGCGTTATAATTGTAAAACCTAAACCAGTAACAGTGCTGCAGCCATGAAACTGAATTACCTGAAGGGGGAGACATTTATTTTTTTAAGTGCTTATTTTTCCAGAGTACTAGTTTATACAATGACTGGATTGTACATTTTGCTTATACACCATTTTCAGGAGGATGCATTAATGTTGGCAAAACTGTAGTCATTGTGTAACAGTGTTACACATCGCACGATCAGGGTTGGTGGGAGTGGTCTTGTGAGGGACGCTGGCCTCGGTACTAGGGAGCTACCCTGTACGCGTTGGGGCACATCACGGGGCTCCCCTCTTCCTTTCGCGGACATTTGTCTCGGTCTTGCGTGGGGTCCCCAAATGGGTGCCAGGCCCACCTGACTGCCATAGCTTCACAGATCCTTCACCCAGATGCTTGCTGTGTGGAGGTTTGTGCTTCCGAGGGGGAGTGTTTGCTAGTGCTGTTGGGGAGGAGTTAAACTAATATGGCAGGGGGATGGGAACCAATGCAGGGAGACAGAGGGAAACAAAATGGAGACAGAAGCAATAGACAGAAAGGAGATGAGTAAAAGTGGAGGGCAGAGAAACCCAAGGCAAAAAACAAAAAGGGCCACTGTACAGCAAAATTCTAAAGGGTCAAAGTGTAATAAAAAGGCAAGCATGAAAGCTCGATGCCTCAATGCGAGGAGTATTCGGAACCCAGGAGAGGGCTCTGAGCTAGTTAGAGTGGGTGAGAGCACAGATGAACAGGACCCCAAGAAAGAATGCAAAAGGTAGGAGGCAACAGAGCAGAGTAGCACTGGGGTAAGTGTAAACCACAAGGTGATAGGAAGGGACAATATGTATGAATATAAAGGGGCTGCAGGAGGGGTCAAAACTAAAAATCATGGTTTAAAAACTAGTATTAAAACACTCGACCAAAACGCATGCTGCATTCGAAATAAGGTAAATGAGTTGACGGCACAAATCATTACAAATGGGTATGATTTGGTGGCCATTACAGAAACGTGGTTGCAGGGTGGCCAAGACTGGGAATTAAACATACAGGGGTATCTGACAATTCGGAAAGATAGACAAGAAGGGAAAGGAGGTGGGGTAGCTCTGTTAATAAAGGATGATATCAGGGCAGTTGTAAGAGATGATATTGGCTCTAATCAACAAAATGTTGAATCATTGTGGGTGGAGATTAGAGATAGTAAGGGGAAAAAGTCACTGGTGGGCGTAGTTTATAGGCCCTCAAATGATAACTTCACGGTGGGGCGGGCAATAATCAAGGCAATAATGGAGGCATGTGAAAAAGGAACGGCAGTAATCATGGGGGATTTTAACCGACATATCGATTGGTCAAATCAAATCGCACGGGGTAGCCTTGAGGAGGAATTCATAGAATGCATACGGGATTGTTTCTTAGAACAGTATGTTACAGAACCTACAAGGGAGCAAGCTATCTTAGATCTGGTCCTGTGTAACGAGACAGGAATAATAAACGATCTCCTAGTAAAAGATCCTCTCGGAATGAGTGATCACAGTATGGTTGAATTTGTAATACAGATTGAGGGTGAGGAAGTAGTGTCTCAAACGAGCGTACTATGCTTAAACAAAGGGGACTACAGTGGGATGAGGGCAGAGTTGGCTAAAGTAGACTGGAAACACAGACTAAACAGTGGCACAATTGATGAACAGTGGAGGACTTTTAAGGAGCTCTTTCATAGTGCTCAACAAAAATATATTCTAGTGAAAAAGAAGGGTGGTAAGAGAAGGGATAACCAGCCGTGGATAACCAAGGAAATAAAGGAGAGTATCAAATTAAAAACCAATGCGTATAAGGTGGCCAAGGTTAGTGGGAAACTAGAAGATTGGGAAAATTTTAAACGACAGCAAAGAATGACTAAGAAAGCAATAAAGAAAGGAAAGATAGATTACGAAAGTAAACTTGTGCAAAACATAAAAACAGATAGTAAAAGCTTTTACAGATATATAAAACGGAAAAGAGTGACTAAAGTAAATGTTGGTCCTTTAGAAGATGAGAAGGGGGATTTAATAATGGGAAATGTGGAAATGGCTGAGACCTTAAACAATTATTTTGCTTCGGTCTTCACAGTGGAAGACACAAAAACCATGCGAAAAATTGCTGGTCACAGGAATGTGGGAAGGGAGGACCTTGAGATAATCACTATCACTAGGGGGGTAGTGCTGGACAGGCTAATGGGACTCAAGGTAGACAAGGCCCCTGGTCCTGATGAAATGCATCCCAGGGTATTAAAAGAGATGGCGGAAGTTATAGCAGATGCATTCGTTATAATCTACCAAAATTCTCTGGACTCTGGGGAGGTACCAGCGGATTGGAAAGCAGCTAATGTAACGCCTCTGTTTAAAAAAGGTGGCAGACAAAAGGCAGGTAACTATAGGCCGGTTAGTTTAACATCTGTAGTGGGGAAAATGCTTGAAGCTATCATTAAGGAAGAAATAGCGGGACATCTAGATAGGAATAGTGCAATCAAGCAGACGCAACATGGATTCATGAAGGGGAAATCATGTTTAACTAATTTACTGGAATTCTTTGAGGATATAATGAGCATGGTGGATAGAGGTGTACCGATGGATGTGGTGTATTTAGATTTCCAAAAGGCATTCGATAAGGTGCCACACAAAAGGTTACTGCAGAAGATAAAGGAAGGCGGAGTCAGAGGAAATGTATTAGCACGGATAGAGAATTGGCTGGCTAACAGAAAGCAGAGAGTCGGGATAAATGGGTCCTTTTCGAGTTGGAAATCGGTGGTTAGTGGTGTGCCACAGGGATCGGTGCTGGGACCACAACTGTTTACAATATACATAGATGACCTGGAAGAGGGGACGGAGTGTAGTGTAACAAAATTTGCAGATGACACAAAGATTAGTGGGAAAGCGGGTTGTGTAGAGGACACACAGAGGCTGCAAAGAGATTTAGATAGGTTAACCGAATGGGCTAAGGTTTGGCAGATGGAATACAATGTCGGAAAATGTGAGGTCATCCACCTTTGGAAAAAAAAACACAGTAAAAGGGAATATTATTTGAATGGGGAGAAATTACAACATGCTGCGGTGCAGAGGGACCTGGGGGTCCTTGTGCATGAATCCCAAAAAGTTAGTTTGCAGGTGCAGCAGGTAATCAGGAAGGCGAATGGAATGTTGGCCTTCATTGCGAGAGGGATGGAGTATAAAAGCAGGGAGGTCCTGCTGCAACTGTACAGGGTATTGGTGAGGCCGCACCTGGAGTACTGCGTGCAGTTTTGGTCACCTTACCTAAGGAAGGATATACTAGCTTTGGAGGGGGTACAGAGACGATTCACTAGGCTGATTCTGGAGATGAGGGGGTTACCTTATGATGATAGATTGAGTAGACTGGGTCTTTACTCGTTGGGAGTTCAGAAGGATGAGGGGTGATCTTATAGAAACATTTAAAATAATGAAAGGGATAGACAAGATAGAGGCAGAGAAGTTGTTTCCACTGGTCGGGGAGACTAGAACTAGGGGGCACAGCCTCAAAATACGGGGGAGCCAATTTAAAACCGAGTTGAGAAGGAATTTCTTCTCCCAGAGGGTTGTGAATCTGTGGAATTCTCTGCCCAAGGAAGCAGTTGAGGCTAGCTCATTGAATGTATTCAAATCACAGATAGATAGATAGATTTTTAACCAATAAGGGAATTAAGGGTTACGGGGAGCGGGCGGGTAAGTGGAGCTGAGTCCACGGCCAGATCAGCCATGATCTTGTTGAATGGCGGAGCAGGCTCGAGGGGCTAGATGGCCTACTCCTGTTCCTAATTTTTATGTTCTTATTATGTTCTTATATGCTGTACTCAACATCACATTCTAGAAAAAATATAGCCTTTGAAATGGGGCAGGAGAGGACAACTAAACATCTAAATTAGGAGGATAGGTTGGGATAGCATGGATTCTTTTAAGTTTTCAGAATTATGATTATTGACACACAACATTTTTAGAAATTTGGATTTGTGAATTCAGGCAAAGCTATTTCATGAGCTGTTTAATAGTCAGTGTAAGTGACTGAAGTAGATAGTAAATGTGCGATCCATAGACAAGATGAGTTTCTGGAAACAGAGGGATATGCTGAGAGTGTGGGAACATCTGGTTGAGATCAACATAATGGAGGCCGGTCAAATTGACAGCCTATCATCACTACTTTTTTGAGGATGTAACTAGTAGAGTGGACAAGGGAGAACCAGTGGATGTGGTGTATTTGGACTTTCAAAAGGCTTTTGACAAGGTCCCACACAAGAGATTGATGTGCAAAATCAAAGCACATGGTATTGGGGGTAATGTACTGACGTGGATAGAGAACTGGTTGGCAGACAGGAAGCAGAGAGTCGGGATAAATGGGTCCTTTTCAGAATGACAGGCAGTGACTAGTGGAGTGCCGCAGGGCTCAGTGCTGGGACCTCAGCTCTTTACAATATACATCAATGATTTGGATGAAGGAATTGAGTGTAATATCTCCAATTTTGCAGATGACACTAAACTGGGTGGCCGTGTGAGCTGTGAGGAGGACGCTAAAAGGCTGCAGGGTGACTTGGACAGGTTAGGTGAGTGGGCAAATGCATGGCAGGTGCAGTATAATGTGGATAAATGTGAGGTTATCCACTTTGAGGGCAAAAACACAAAGGCAGAATATTATCTGAATGGCGGCAGATTAGGAAAAGGGGAGGTGCAACGAGACCTGGATGTCATGGTTCATCAGTCATTGAAAGTTGGCATGCAGGTACAGCAGGCGGTGAAGAAGGCAAATAGTATGTTGGCCTTCATAGTTAGGGATTTGAGTATAGGAGCAGGGAGGTCTTACTGCAGTTGTACAGGGCCTTGGTGAGGCCTCACCTGGAATATTGTGTTCAGTTTTGGTCTCCTAATCTGAGGAAGGACGTTCTTGCTATTGAGGGAGTGCAGCGAAGGTTCACCAGACTGATTCTCGGGATGGCGGGACTGACATATGAGGAGAGACTGGATCAACTGGGCTTTTATGCACTGGAGTTTAGAAGGATGAGAGGGGATCTCATAGAAATTTATAAGATTCTGATGGGATTGGACAGGTTAGATGCGGGAAGAATGTTCCCGATGATGGGGAAGTCCAGAACCAGGGGACACAGTCTTAGGATAAGGGGTAGGCCATTTAGGACTGAGATGAGGAGAAACTTCTTCACTCGGAGAGTTGTTAACCTGTGGAATTCCCTACCGCAGAGTTGTTGAGGCCAGTTCGTTGGATATATTCAAGAGGGAGTTAGATATGGCCCTTACGGCTAAAGAGATCAAGGGGTATGGAGAGAAAGCAGGAAAGGGGTACTGAGGGAATGATCAGCCATGATCTTATTGAATGGTGGTGCAGGCTCGAAGGGCCGATTGGCCTACTCCTGCACCTATTTTCTATGTTTCTACCGAGCAACTCCTGCTGAAAAGTGGCGTTGACACTGGGTGAGGTCAGCATTGGGCCCTGGTGTGATTTCCTTTCCTAAGCTCCCAGGTCAAATAGCCTAACCAACAACAACTTGTATATTGCGCCTTTAATATAGTACAACGTCCCAAGACGCTTCACAGGAGCATTATCAAACAAAAATTTGACACCGAGCCACAGAGAGAGAAATTAGGGCAGATTGGTCAAAGAGGTACGTTTTAAGGAGCATCTTAAAGGAGGAAAGAGAGGCGGAGAGGTTTAGGGAGGGAGTTCCAGAGCTTGGGGCCCAGGCAGCTGAAGGCACGGCCGCCAATGGTTGAGCGATTATAATCAGGGATGCTCAAGAGGCCAGAATTGGAGGAGCGTAGACATCTTGGGGTGTTGTGAGGCTGGAGGAAATTAGAGAGATAGGGAGGGGCAAGGTCATGGAGGGATTTGAAAACTAGGATGAGAATTTTGAAATCGAAGCATTGCTTAACCGGGAGCCAATGCAGATCAGCGAGCACAGGGGTGATGGGTGAGCGGGACTTGGTGTGAGTTAGGACACGGGTCAGCGAGCACAGGGGTGATGGGTGAGCGGGACTTGGTGTGAGTTAGGACACAGTCAGCAGAGTTTAGGGTGACCTCTAGTTTGGGTAGGGTAGAACGTGGGAGGCCGGCCAGGAGTGCGTTGGGACTAACTCAATGTCTAGACTCGCAAATGAAGAATATACACCCGTGTGAAGAACTGGGTTGCCATCGCAACGCATGGGACTACACAAATCACCGGCTTTAGGACAGGAGAGAAGGAAATAGCGAGCCAACTTGGTAAGCTTTAGTAAGCAACTTACTGCAGACAAAGAGAGAATTTGCTGCCTTACAGTCTCCTCCTCATTATATCCAGCCCAGGGTGGAAGTGCTTTATCTGGAAATAAAACCAAAATGGCCATTAAGAACCAGTTTTCTTACTTTTTAGTCTGTTTTTCATCAGTCCACTAAATGAGTGAAATGCTGTGTTAGGTATGGAGAGCAGTTAGGAGAATGGCATTTATTTTTTATTAAATATCTGGAGGGTATTTAATAATGGAAAACTGCAGCATAATTCGGGTTGCCTCTTCTATACTGGTATTAACATTCGCCATGATATGGTGCAGCTCCCTCAGAGGCCTTGTATCTACAGGTACCATCTATTGTAGTACATCGGGCCCAAGTTTCCACATGATTTGCTCCTGATTTTTAGGAGCAACTGGTGGAGAACGGACTGTCTTAGAAATCGCAATTCTCCACATTTTTTTTTCTGCAGTTCTAGTCAGTTAGAACAATTTCACTTTGGAACAGAATTTTTTCTTCAAAAAGGGGGCGTGTCCGGCCACTGACGCCTGATTTGAAAGTTTCCACAGTGAAAACGTACTCCAAACTAAGTTAGAATGGAGCAAGTGAAGATTTTTGTAGAACTGAAAAACCTTGTCTACACATTAAAAAAATCAGGCGCAGGTTACAAATTAGGCGTCTGGAACGAGGTGGGGGGGAGGGGAACTCATTAAATTCTATAATAAATCTTTATTTATACTTATACAAATATTATACAAATAAATCCAACCTGAATAAAAATTTATAAGCAAAGAAAAGATTAAATAAACCATCTTCCTACCGGTGTGAAAGTGCTTCAGGCAGGGAGAATTCTGCAGCAAGCCTCACAAGTTGAGGCAGCCGTTCGTTCGACGGCAGGGGATGGGAGGAGGAAGCGTTCCCGACGGCGGGCGGGCGGGGAGGGAGGGAGGGAGTGCGGGCCCGACCAACCGACCGAACGCAGCGGGGGGGGGGGGGGGGGGGGAGGGGGGAAGCCGTTCCCGACGGCGGGCGGGGGGGGAAGGAGACAGTGAGAAGGCTGCAGGAAGCCTCAGAAGTTGAGCAGCCATTCCCGATGGCGGGGGGGGGGGGAGGAGGCCGTCGGGAAACGGCTGCCTCAACTTCTGAGGCTTCCTGCAGCCTTCTCACTGCTGCAAGAAGCCTCAGTGCTGATGTGCTGATGGCAATGTGCTTTTATTAAAAAAATTTCAAAAATTAAACAGCTACAAAGAACTACAAAAATGGCCGAGTGCCAATGTTTCCCTCACACTGAGCATGCGCGAACGCTCCAACGCGCATGCGCAGGGTTGCCGGCAGGAAAAAAACTAATTTAAATGGTACCCGCCCCCTCCCACTTACAAAATCGGCGCGAGTGGTAGGCTCCGCCCCCCCCCGGGCGCCGCACCAGGCAGACAAGGAGCTGCAGGGCGCTCCAGAATCGTGCGGTTTTTTGCCGGCGCCGTTTTCGGCGTGAAAAACGGGCGCCCAGCTCGGAGGGGCGCCCGTTTTTTATCGTGTGGAAACTTGGGGCCTAAGTGTCGGCTGTGGCTCAGTGGGTAGCACACTTACCTCTGAGTCAGAAGGTTGTGGGTTCAAGTTCCACTCCAGGGACTTGAGCACAAAAGTCTAGGCCGACACTCCACTGCAGTGCTGAGGGAGCACTGCACTGTCGGAGGTGCTATCTTTCAGATGAGATGTTAAACCGAGGCCCCGTCTGCTCTCTCAGGTGGATGTAAAAGATCCCATGACACTATTTCGAAGAAGAGCAGGGGAGCTATCCTGTGTCCTGGCCAATAGTTATCCCTCCATCACTAAAAACAGAGGATCTGGTCATTATCACATTGTTGTTTGTGGGAGCTTGCTGTGCGCAAGTTGGCTGCTGCATTTCTTACATTACAACAGTGACTACACTTCAAAAAGTATTTCATTGACTGTAAAGCGCTTTGGGATGTCTGGTGGTCCTGAAAGACGCTATATAAATGCAAGTCTTTCTTTCTTAGGTTGGGGCTGTACAGCTGTGTACAATGAATTCATTTGGGGCGGTTGAGAGGGCACATATAAGGTTTACATCCACATTTCCATAATTTTCAAATACCTCAAGCTGCAGATACTAACCACTTGGTGTTCTGATTTATAATTTATCCATCGATGAGGCAGCATTGCTGAGGGCAGCCTTTACATTTCCTCAAGATGCATAACATTCAAACAAGGCAAACCAGCAAACAAGAAATACAAGTGCAGATAAAGGAAAGAGTTTTATTTATATAACACCTTTCACATCCTCAGAAGGTCCCAAAACATTTCACAGCCAATGACGTATGTTTCTGAGGTGTAGTCACTGTTGCAATATAGGCAAATGCAGTAGCCAATTTGTACACAACAAGGTCCCACAAACATCAATGAGATAAATGACCGGACTATCTGTTTTTAGTGCCGTTGGTTAAGGGATAAATGTTGGCCACAACACTGGGAAAACTCACGTGCTCTTCTTTTAATAGTGCCACTGGATCTTTCACGGCAGGTAGGGCCTTGGTTTTAACGTCTCATCCCAAAGACGCCATCTCTCACTGCGCAGCACTCCCTCAGTACTGCCCTGAAAGAATGTGTGTTCAAGTCTCTGGACTGGGGCGTGAGCCCGTAATCTTCTGACTCAGAGTCAAGAGTGCTACCACTGATACCCAAATAGCACTACGTCATCTGGGTTTCAAGGGCTGAACTGGAAGGGCTCTGGCCTGTGGTTTAGACAATCCGATACTAGGCCACACAGACAGAAGGTTGCAGGTTCAATTCCTGTTTCTTTTGAATTAGCCTATTGTAATGAGGGCAGCAAATTGAGAAGCTACAACTAACCTTGGTGTCCTTTTGCTGCAGAGATGTAACAGCGTCTCCCCCCACCCCCCCCGGTGATGCCCCACATGGTCAAATGGCCCGCCAACACTCACAGTCTAGGTTCATACATAAAACTATAATCCAGCAATCACCACATTCAGCAGAGGTGAATTGACATTTTTTTTTTTAAAGCAGCATAAACCTCAGATTTTAGCAACTGTACCAAAATAAATTTCTAATATGCAAATACTTTTTAGCACACCTAAAAATGACCATTTCACATTGAATTTACATCTCAAGTTAGGAAAAAAAAATGGCATCTTTAGCCAGCCTCTCAGAGCTCCACCTTCTTCGATGACTCATTAAAGGCAACATTGAGCAAGAGAGGGAGGAACAGGGCAAGTGTATTTCATGCCCCTGGGGTGGAAGGATTGCTATCCGGAAACGCGTGCTGGAAATCTGCCTGCATGAAAGCCAGGAGAGAATCGGCACGGAGATTGGTTGAACTATTGAATAGTCCACCAACATTCAATGCCCAGCCCCATTAAATGAAGCATGCCCATTTGACCATGGCACTCGATGGACAAAGAACAGGGAAATCTCCTGGTGTCCTGGTCAACATTTAGCCCTTGCCCGACACTACCAAAACAGATAATCTGCTCATTTGTGTGGAGACCGTACTATATGCAAATTGGCTGCCACGGTTTGCCCACTGTGTCAGCTGTGTCTCAGTGGGCAGCACACTCGCCTGAGTCAGAAGGTTGTGGGTTCAAGTCCCACTCCAGGAACTTGAGCACATAAATCTAGGCTGCACTGTCGGAGGTGCCGTCTTTCGGATGAGACGTTAAACCGAAGCCCCGTCTGCTCTCTCAGGTGAATGTAAAAGATCCCATGGCACTATTTCGAAGAAGAGCAGGGGGAGTTATCCCCAGTGTCCTGGCCAATATTTATCCCTCAATGACCAGAACAAAAACAGATCATCTGGTCATTATCACATTGTAGTTTGTGGGAGCTTGCTGTCACAAGTTGGCTGCCACATTTCCCCACATTACAACAGTGACTATACTCCAAAAGTAGTTCATTTGCTGTAAAGTCCGGTGGTCGTGAAAGGCACTATATAAATGCAAGTCTTACTTTTCTTTCTTTACAGTACAATAGTGTCTGCACTTCAAAAGTACTTCATTGGCGGTTAGGTACATTCTGAGAACGTATAAAAACACTATAAATCCCAAGTTCGCTCTTTGTGTGTACGGCAATACTTCACAGTCTCTATGAACCACAGTGCTAAGAAGTAGCCGTCTCTAAGATTCAAGTTCACAGTCTGTAATGCCAGCTGTCGAGGCTGATGGGTGGATAGTTTGTGAGAGAAATTGGGTAAATGGAGTGTAAAGGTCTCTCGAAAGAAAATGAAGATTACGCTGGTTGGAGTGGATGACACTAATCTCAGTATGAACTTAAACCCAGATTGTGGACCACTTCGCTGATTCTGAAAGTACAATAAATGCAGAACTAATAGTGGAAGAGTCATTAGTCAGTATTTCAACAATATTTCTACACAGGCACAGGCCATTGGTTGAAATGAACCACTACAGTACCTGACTTCTTCAATCTCTGCTCCTTTACAAATTTTTCTTGTTCCTTTTTGAAATTTCCAATAATTGTCTATAAGTAACAATGAAATGAGAAGGGTTAATCGGATTAAAAATAATTTTCATTCTCATCAGTCGCAAATGCATGAGTGGGCTTAATACACATCTATAAAAATACAAAAACCAACAGGCATTGGCTGATAATATTTATAGCTCCTTCAATGGGGTCGGTTTTAAGCCTCCTCACCCGGGGGCCGCAGTGTTTGGGAGGAGTCCCGCACTGGCCCAAGGACATACTATTCCCGCACACCAACATTTGATCTTCACTGACCTTGGCTCCCACTGCAGGCAGGGGCCTGATTATAGTCTAAAGGTTGTGGTCCGATTAAGTGCAATGGCATTTTAACTTCGGCATTCGGGAAACCCGCATGAGGCAAACTGCTGACAACCCAACCATTGCGCGACATAAGAACATAAGAATTAGGAGCAGGAGTAGGTCATTTGACCCCTCGAGCCTGCTCCGCCATTCAATGAGATCATGGCTGATCTTCGACATCAACTCCACTTTCCTGCCTGATCCCCATATCTCTTGATACTCTGAATATCCAAAAATCTATCGACCTCTGCCTTGAATACACTCAACCACTGAGCATCCACAGCCCTCTGTGGTAGAGAATTCCAAAGAGTCACCACCCTCTCTGAGTGAAGAGGTTTCTCCTCATCTGCGTCCTAAATGGCCGACCCGTCACACTGTGCTCCCAGTGTGGGTTTCCCTCCGCCTGTCCCCAACGTGCCCCCCCGTTAAAATCAGCCCCAACAGTTCAGTAGCACGGAGTGACAGAGTAACCAAGCCACACAGAGTAGGGCAGACCCAGGCTCAATCTCTCAGTGAGCTAGTTAGCCAATCTCAGTCAAGAGAACAGTGGCAGCAGCACAGCTGACCTCTGTGCTGGTGTCGAGCGAAGGGAAATCAAAACACCAGACCCAGGTTCAAGGCCCACTCCAGGAACTTGAGCACATATCTGGTCATTATCACATTGCTGTTTGTGGGAGCTTGCTGTGCGCAAATTGGCTGCTGCGTTTCCTTCATTAAAACAGTGACTGCACTCCAAAAGTGCTTTGAGACGCCCGGTGGTCGTGAAAGACGCTATATAAATGCACGTCTTTCCAGTTGCTTTCCAGCGGTCTGGGAGCGCAGTGCGAGTCGTGGGTCATTTAACTCCCATGCCTCATTTAAATAATCCAGGATAGTCTGGATTGAATTTACCGTGACTTCTTCTGGCCACTCCGCAACTCCCGCAACAGTTCGGTTGTCACCTCGTGCAGTCATCACAAATGCAGAAACTCCAAATCAACGTAACAAAAACAGATTATCTGCTCATTATCATGTTGCTGTTTGTGGGAGCTTGCTGTGCGCAATGTGGCTGCCGCTTTTCCACACTGCAACAGTGACTACACTTCAAAAGTACTTCATTGGCTGTAAAGCGCTTTGAGACGTCCGGTGGTTGCGAAAGGCGCTATTGAAATCCAAGTCTTATTTGTAAAATGCTGAAAGTGTTTCTGTGGATAGGATTGGGCCGTGCTACGATATCTCCATAAAAGAAACAGCCCGTCAATATTACTGACATATGACCACATGGCCAAGGTACAAAAGGGGCAAGGGAAGAAAACAGGAGCTGGGGCGAGGGGGAAAAGAAAAATCGGGGACTTAAAAAAAAATTTAAAACTATTTTCCAATAACTGAATACATAACCCATTACCTAGAATATCATACACTTGCATTTCAACAACATAATTTAAAACCATTGGATTACACGGGATATACGGCACAGAAACAGGTCATTCGGCCCAACCAGTCCATGCCGGCGTTTATGCTCCACTCGAGCCTCCTCCTGTCTTTCCTCATCTAAATCTCTATTCCCTTCTCCCCCATATGCTTGTCCAGTCTCCCCTTAAATACATCGATACTATTCGCCTCAACCCCTCCCTGTGGCAGCGAGTTCCACATTCTCACCACTCTCTGGGTAAAGAGGTTTCTCCTGAATTCCCCATTGGATTTCTGGGTGACTATCTTATATTGATGGCCTCTAGTTATGCTCTTTCCCACAAGTGGAAACATTCTCTCTGTATCTGCTCTATCAAAACCTTTCATAATTCTAAAGACTTCTGTTGGGAGGTAAAATTAAGGAATCAATAAAAAAAAATTTATTATTTATTTAGTTCAATAATGAACAGAAATAATTTTTTTAAACTCCTCATAAAAAATGGAAATTATTTACATTGCTTTTTACAGAACCTGTTCAACATTAAGAAGGGTTAAACAGCTTCTCTGAGCAATGAGCCTGATATTTATACAAGGTTGAATCCACTAACCCGTGAAATGTTCACTGGATAAAACAAACAGTAACGGATAAGGAGGGCCTGCATCCCAGTCGCCTGCTCCTTAAGCGTGTACTGACTGCAAAATAATCCAAGCTTTCAGGATATTAAGGGGAAGAGAGAGGGGGGAGAGAGAAACTATTCCCACTGGTTGGGGAGTCTAGACCTTTCAGGAGTGAAATTCGGAAACACTTCTACACACACAGGGTGGGAGAAGTTTGGAACTCTCTTCCGCAAACGGCAATTGATGCTAGATCAATTGTTAATTTTAAATTGGAGATTGATAGATTTTTGTTAACCAAAGGATAAGGCAGGTATTTGGGGTTAAGGGCACAGATCAGCCTTGATCTCATTGAATGGCGGAACAGGCTCGAGGGGCTAAATGGCCTCCTTCTGCTCCTATCTCAAGGTACATGTGAAACAACTGTGTTGAAGATCATGTTTTTCTGAAGCAGAGGCACTGTCACAGTCGGGCACTTGCCGCACCAATGGAGGAGGTTGCGCAGGGTTTAGAATGATGTGCGCACTGATATCTGGGGACTGTGGGGAAACAGCTAGCACTACATGAGCTGCAGGATAATCAAAAATGTCAGTTGTACAACAATAAAACCCAGACACCAATATTATTTGCTTCCAACGACCCTAACATTTCTATTACAAAGAGACATATCATTAAACTGGAATAAATGTCCTTCTTACTAGCTACTCAGTAAGTAAATGCATCATCATTATCATCATCATAGGCAGTCACTCAAAATCAAGGAAGACTTGCTTCCACTCTAAAAGTGAGTTCTCAGGTGATTGAACAGTCCAATACGGGAATTACAGTGTGTGTCACAGGTGGGGCAGACAGTGGTTGAAGGAAAGGGTGGGTGGGGAGTCTGGTTTGCCGCACGCTCCTTCCGCTGTCTGCGCTTGCTTTCTGCATGCTCTTGGCGACGAGACTCGAGGTGCTCGGCGCCCTCCCGGATGCACTTCCTCCACTTAAGGCAGTCTTTAGCCAGGGATTCCCAGGTGTCGGTGAGGATGTTGCACTTTATCAAGGAGGCTTTGAGGGTGTCCTTGAAACGTTTCCTCTGCCCACCTTGGGCTCACTTGCTGTGTAACAGTTCCGAGTAGAGCACTTGCTTTGAGAGTCTTGCGAACAATGTGGCCTGCCCAACGGAGCTGATTAAGTGTGGTCAGTGTTTCAATGCTGGGGATATTGGCCTGGTCGAGGACGCTAACGTTGGTGCGTCTGTCCTCCCAGGGGATTTGCAGGATCTTGCGGAGACAACGCTGGTGGTATTTCTCCAGCGATTTGAGGTGTCTACTGTATGTGATCCACGTCTCTGAGCCATACAGGAGGGCAGGTATCACTGCAGCCCTGTAGATCATAAAGCTTGGTGCCAGATTTGAGGGTCTGATCTTCAAACACTCTCTTCTTCAGGCAGCTGAAGGATGCGCTGGCACACTAGAGACGGTGTTGAACCTCGTTGTCAATGTCTGTCCTTGCTGATAATAGGCCGAGGTGTGGGAAATGGTCCACATTGTCCAGGACCGCGCCATGGATCTTGATGACTGGGGGGCAGTGCTGAGTGGCGGGGTTGGGTTTGTCTTATGGATGTTTAGTGTAAGGCCCATGCTTTCGTACGCCTTGGTGAAGATGTTGACTATGACTTGGAGTTCAGTCTCTGTATTTGCGCAGACGCAAGCGTCGTCCGCGTACTGTAGCTCAATGACAGAGGATGGGACAGTCTTGGATCTGGCCTGAAGGTGACGAAGGTTGAACAGGTCCCACTGGTTCTATAGTTTAGTTCCACTCCAGCGGGGAGCTTGTTGAGTGTGAGGTGGAGCATTGCAACGAGGAAGATCGAGAAGAGGGTTGGCGCGATGACGCAGCTTTGCTTGACCCCAGTCCGGATGTGGATTTAGTCTGTGGTGGATCTGTTGGTCAGGATCACGGCCTGCATGTCGTTGCGGAGCAGCCGGAGGATGGCGACAGACTTTTTGGGGCAGTCGAAATGGAGGGGGACGTTCCATAGTCCCTCACGGTTGACAGTGTCAAAGGCCTTTGTAAGGTCAAAGAAGGCCATGTACAAAGGTCGGTGCTGTTCTCTACATTTCTCCTGTAGTCGTCACGCCGTAAAGATCAAGTGTTGCAGTAGTAGGCCACACAGACTCAGGAAATCCTACGGTTAATCTTCGACGTGTGTTCATTTAGCAGGATGTAATTAGTGCAACAGTCAGGTCATTACAGTTAACCTCGATGTCCCCACAATGGGGAAGGGAAACAAAAGCACCAGATTTGGGTTCCAGCGATCTCTGCCAACAACGCACAGCAGCGTCTGTGGAGAGACCGGACGAGGTAATATTTTGGGGGCGGACTTTTCTGAAGTAGGAGCCGCACCTAAAACTTCAACTGGTCTGTTCTCTCCGCAGGTGTTGCCTGATCTGCTGAGCGTTAGCAGCATTTTCGGTTTCTGTTCCTGCTGGAAAACACTTGTGCGGACATCAAATGGGCAGAGTGATGGGCTCAACTTTGACACTCTGCCCGAACTGGGTCTCTGGCGCATAAAGTCACTGCACAGGCTGGAACTCAGATCTAATAATTTAAAGGCACTGAATGTTTAAACACCAATGTGTTGCTCTCGTCACCCCTCTTGTTTTCAGCTACATCTAAAATGTTGTCTTAAAAGCAAAAATACAGAATCATTTGCTGGTCTCCTCTCCCGATATGGAAAATGAAGCTGCATGCAGTATTGTTTTGCTTCACAAAAGAATTGTAATGCCTGTTGCACAGAGGCGTGGAAGCTTCGTTGCAGCAAGGTGAAAGTTTCGAACAACTTGGCTCAGCATTGCCTGCCTCCATTAACAGCGCCATCAGCTCTGAAGTGGACGTAAAAGATCCCAAGGCACTATTTCGAAGAAGAGCAGGGGAGTTATCCCCGGTGTCCTGGGGCCAATATTTATCCCTCAATCAACATCATAAAAAAAACACAGATTATTTGGTCATTATCACATTGCTGTTTGTGGGAGCTTGCTGTGCGCAAATTGGCTCCCACATTTCCTACATTACAACAGTGACCACGCTCCAAAAGTAAAGCGCTTTGAGATGGCTAGTGGTCGTGAATGGCACTATATAGATCTAAGTCTTTCTTTTTTCTTTTGAATCAGCAAGGCTCTTGGTTCAAATTCAAGTTCAGGAGCAGATCACCACTTTAGTTGTTGTTTGGTGTGATGAGAAAAGCTTATTATGGGATGTGTAGTTTGGCTCTCCATTCGAGGGCCTCCCGAGACGCCAAGCACGGAAATGGGATGCCTCCGGCCACAGATCTCAGTGGGCTGGTCGATGTGAGGTGTTCCAGGGTCTGGGACCCACAGATCTCAGTGGGCCGGTCGATGTGAGGTGTTCCAGGGTCTGGGACCCACAGATCTCAGTGGGCCGGTCGATGTGAGGTGTTCCAGGGTCTGGGACCCACAGATCTCACTGGGCCGGTCGATGCGAGATGTTCCAGGGTCTGGGACCCACAGATCTCAGTGGGCCGGTCGATGTGAGGTGTTCCAGGGTCTGAGACCCACAGATCTCAGTGGGCCGGTCGATGTGAGGTGTTCCAGGGTCTGGGACCCACAGATCTCAGTGGGCTGGTCGATGTGAGGTGTTCCATGGTCTGGGACCCACAGATGTCAGTGGGCCGGTCGATGTGAGATGTTCCAGGGACTGGGACCCACAGATGTCAGTGGGCCGGTCGATGTGAGATGTTCCAGGGTCTGGGACCCACAGATCTCAGTGGGCCGGTCGATGTGAGGTGTTCCAGGGTCTGGGACCCACAGATCTCAGTGGGCCGGTCGATGTGAGGTGTTCCAGGGTCTGGGACTCAGGGCCACAGTCGCACTTCGGGCCGTCCCTCACCTTCCCCGTGTGGGGCAGGTGGGCGCAGCGTCCGTGCCCCGTGCGGATTGGGCCGAGCGCTCGCTGCCCGCTGTCTCCGAGGGAGGGTGAGGCCGGGGGCCTCCGCTGGTGGGTCAGTGACGGGTGTTGGGTCTTTATGTTGCCGGCGTCCCACGATTCCGTCCGTCTGGATGGCGGGTCGATACCGGCTGCGTGAATATTGGCCGCTGTTTCCCAGAATGGTCACTTTAATGGAGCACTGAGCAGGTGCTGTCATTTGGGTGAGACATTAAAGTGAAGGTTGTTTACCTGGTCCGGTGGAGATAAAAGATTCTGTGGCATTTTTTGAAGAAGAGCAAATTCTCCTGGTGTCCTAGCTAACATTTCTCCCTCAACCCAAAAAAAAGTGTAACTGATCATTCACTTCAGTTGCTGTTTCTGTGACCTCGTTGTGCGCGATTTAGCTGCAACATTTGCCTGTATAACTGACTGTATTTCATAAGTAGCTCACTGCGAGTGGTCTGACAACATGATAAAGCATAGTATATAAATGCAAATTCTTTCTTTTATGCCACTGCTTGATCTCAAAATCATCTGTATAGTCCTTCCAGTTTACTGGCATATCAATGCCCAGTGCCACAACAGTGGGGCACGGGTAGGATTTCCTATACTGCGGAATGCCTAGAAATACACCAAGTGTAAGCTAAATTTCCATCACTTTTCTCCACGTGTTTGCCTCTTTTTCACTTTTTCTGTTACTCTTGTTCCTTGTCGTTTTCTCCATTTTACTTCTTCAACGGTTTTGTTTTCTCGATAAAGATTTGGAACTGCCATGTGGGGAGACTGCAGGGAGCAACATGGGGGAAGGTAAGGGAGTTGGACGCATCACTCAATCTGCTGGGGAGCGGTGAGGACTGTCGCGGGCAGTGGCTGTACTGGTGTTCAAAATACGGCCAAGTTTCTGTGAGCTGGTTTCAAGTGGAGCCAAGTGCCTTGCTCTGCTTGGTGTCAGCTGTGGCTCAGTGGGCAGCACTCGTGCCTCTGAGTCAGAAGGTTGTTGGGTTCAAGTCCCACTCGAGAGACAAAAATCCAGGCCGACACTCCAGGGCAGTGCTGGACTGTCGGAGGTGCCGTCTTTCAGATAAGACGTTAAACCGAGGTGAACGTAAAAGATCCCATGGCACTATTTCGAAGAAGAGCAGGGGTTATCCCCGGTGTCCTGGGGCCAATATTTATCCCTCAATCAACATCACTAAAAACAGATTATCTGGGTCATTATCACATTGCTGTTTGTGGGAGCTTGCTGTGCACAAATTGGCTGCAGCGTTTCCAACATTACAACTGTGACTACACTTCAAAAGTATTTAATTGGCTGTAAAGCACTTTGGGACGTCTGGTAGTCGTGAACGGCGCTATATAAATGCAAGAATCCCCAGAAGGAGAAAGGGTTTTGGGAGAGTTGTCCACAGGCTACCATTTATCATCATCATCATCATCCTAGGCAGTCCCTCGGAATCGAGGAAGGCTTGCTTCCACTCCTGAAGTGAGTTCTTTAGTGGCTGAACAGTCCAATACGAGAACCACAGTCCCTGTCACAGGTGGGACAGGTTTGCCGCACACTCCTTCCGCTGCCTGCGCTTGGTTTCTGCATGCTCTCGGCGATGAGACTCGAGGTGCTCAGCGCCCTCTCGGATGCACTTCCTCCACTTAGGGCGGTCTTTGGCCAGGGACTCCCAGGTGTCGGTGGGGATGTCGCACTTTATCAGGGAGGCTTTGAGGGTGTCCTTGGAACGTTTCCGCTGCCCACCTTTGGCTCGTTTGCCGTGAAGGAGCTCTGCATAGAGCACTTGCTTTGGGAGCCTCGTGCCTGGCACTATGCACCTTGAAGCTGCTTGTTCAGCGTCGCATTGGGCTGGGTGGGGTTCTGGGAACATTCACTTATCCATCCTCCCACCAACAGAGTGTGTGTGATACAAGAGACCAGGGAAGAAAAGTGGGAACAATAACTAGATCGTTTTTTAAAAATTGTAAGTTACCCATTTGGTTTATAATTCTGGCAGTATTAAAGCAATTTTTCCCAATGCTATGATAATTATAACAGTCCTTAGATTCTATGTAAGCGGCTGAGGTAACTATAACAATAACAAGAGCACCCTCCGCTGCACAGTCTCCCTCTGCAGACTCATCAATATGGGTACTGGTTGCCTAGCAGTACAGCAGTAAACGTTCCTATCATTAGTTGCCTCCGCCCCCATTGTTTCCCGATACTCTATTCTCATTACAGCATGAACGAGCCAAGAACTGTTTGCATAATGTGTGAAGAATAGTTGGTTAACTCATTTGCACTTCTGCGTTGCAACTACTGCAGTTATGCGGCTGTTCAACTTCGGTCTGGACCGCCAACAAATAAATAGGCACTTTCAGCAGCACAGAGTCCCGGTTCTTCTGTTATGGCACAACATTTTAAAAAACAGGTTTATCAGAGGAAATTTAGATTAGTTTGTGGCAAACTGAGCCATTGATGTACGATCAATAAGATCATGGCTAATCTTCAATCTCAACTCCACTTTCCCGCCCGATCTCCATACCCTTGATTCTCTTAAGAGTCCAAAAATCTATCTATCTCAGCCTTGAATATACTCATTGACTGACCATCCACAGCCCTCTGGGGCAGAGAATTCCAAAGATTCACAATCCTCTGAGTGAAGAAATTCTTCCTCATCTCAGTCTTAAATTGCCGACCTCTTATCCTGAGACTGTGACCCCTGGTTCTAGACTCTCCAGCCCGGGGGAAACAACCTCTCAGCATCTACCCTGTCAATCCCCCTCAGAATCTTATGTTTCAATGAGATCACCTCTCATTCTTCTGAACTCCAGAGAGTATCGGCCCAATCTACACAATCTCTCCTCAAAGGATAACCCTCTCATCCCAGAAATCAATCCAGTGAACCTTTGTTGCATGTCTCGAATGAAAGTATGTCTTTCCTCAGAAAAGGAGGTCAAAACTGTGCATAGTACTCCACGCGTGGTCTCACAAAAGCCCTGTACAATTGTAGTACTGTACATCTGACGTCGACATCATGCAGCGCTGAGTAGCAATGTCCACAAAAGAACCTGAAAACTAAATCTGTAGGACTTGATTTTTGTAGTGTGTGGTTAGTAAAAACTATTGTTACTCGAAACATGATTGGCCACAAGTATCATCTACTGCCAGCAGTCAAACCTGACGCTTTGCAGTTGTGCGAGCTGTAATTTGCCAGCTGTTAGTAAAATAGGCAGCAGCAACAGAAAGGGCAAGGATAGATCTACTGGCCTACAAGTACTGTACAGGTGCAGCGTCCAAAATACGGAGTTCCGGAATGCGGGCCGATTGGTGGCAGCGTCGTCCGGAATCCGTGAAATGTTCCAGAATCTGGACCCGCCGACCTCGAAGTCCCGCCGCTGCCCGACCTCTGGCTTCGCTTCATCGCCCCTCGCCTCGCCGTCCTTACCTCAGGTACACTTCCTCTTCGGCGGGGCCCTGCCCGAACACTTCCTCTTCGGCGGGGCCCTGCCCGAACACTTCCTCTTCGGCGGGGCCCTGCCCGAACACTTCCTCTTCGGCGGGGCCCTGCCCGAACACTTCCTCTTCGGCGGGGCCCTGCCCGAACACTTCCTCTTCGGCGGGGCCCTGCCCGAACACTTCCTCTTCGGCGGGGCCCCCCCCGAACACTTCCTCTTCGGCGGGGCCCTGCCCGAACACTTCCTCTTCGGCGGGGCCCTGCCCGAACACTTCCTCTTCGGCGGGGCCCTGCCCGAACACTTCCTCTTCGGCGGGGCCCTGCCCGAACACTTCCTCTTTGGCGGGGCCCCCCCCGAACACTTCCTCTTTGGCGGGGCCCTGCCCGAACACTTCCTCTTCGGCGGGGCCCTGCCCGAACACTTCCTCTTCGGCGGGGCCCTGCCCGAACACTTCCTCTTTGGCGGGGCCCCCCCCGAACACTTCCTCTTCGGCGGGGCCCCGCCCGAACACTTCCTCTTTGGCGGGGCCCTGCCCGAACACTTCCTCTTTGGCGGGGCCCTGCCCGAACACTTCCTCTTCGGCGGGGCCCCGCCCGAACACTTCCTCTTTGGCGGGGCCCTGCCCGAACACTTCCTCTTTGGCGGGGCCCTGCCCGAACACTTCCTCTTTGGCGGGGCCCCGCCCGAACACTTCCTCTTTGGCGGGGCCCCCCCCGAACACTTCCTCTTTGGCGGGGCCCCGCCCGAACAACTCCTTGGCTGCTGGGCCCCGCCCGACGACCTCACCGACGGGGCCGGCGACCCGAACAGCTCCTCGGTGAGCAAACCGCCCCCCCCCCCCCCCCACATTCTGTCGTTTCGAAATCCGCTATTACCCGAACCTGGGCTCGGGTGTTTCCGGATTCGTGACGTCAAAAGGACGTTCCAAAGTCCGGGAAAACGCAGAATCCGGAACGACCTCAGTCCCGAGGGATCCGGATTCGGGACGCTGCACCTGTATTCAGTTCATGTCCAATGTCACGGGTCATGACTCCAGTGGAGCGTGTAGTGCTATGGACTAGTTTTGATCGCCTAGCTGGGTCGGAAAGGAATTTCCCAGATTTTTTAAATCCCAAATTGGCCTGGGTTTTTGATCTGTCCTTTTGCCTCTCCCAGGCGATCACAGGGTTTGGGGTGGGGTGGAGTGTATATGTTGTGATACATAATATATCGCAATGGGATGGGACAGGCCAGATGGACCAGACGGTCTTTTACTGCCCGTCATTGTTCCTATGTTGGTAAAAGTGAAAATCCTCGAGTCAATAATCTCATTGCATCGGAGCACTATCGTGGACTAGATCATGCATTTGCATTTAATTCCTGCCGCTGTTATTTTAACAGGCGAACAATTGTGTGTGTGAAAGAAATTAAACCCCTATATTATCAATGCTATCCCATTAGCACTACTGTCAAACTGGTTTTACCACATGAACACCTCACCAGGTTAACATACATGGGGTACTAGCACACTGGCTGAGAAATTCATCTCTGGCAGTGGCACGAAGCGGTCGGTATTGGATCGGCCGCAGACTGCGATGGCGTTGAACGTGTAGAATGGGCAGTCAATCTGATACTGCCTGTCTCGCGCCACCGCCCACGACTTATTTCTCGGCCGCTGTCTTCAGCGCTCAGCGGAAACTCCAACTTAAAGCTCATAACTTACTGAAACGTATAAGATTCTGAGGGGGCTTGACAAGGTAGATGCAGAGAGGATGTTTCGCCTCGTGGGAGAGTCTAGAACGAGGGGGCACAGTCTCAGAATAAGGGGTTGCCCATTTAAATGGAAATGAGGAGGATTTTCTTCTCTCGGAGGGTCATGAATCTTTTAATTCTCTACCCCAGAGAGCTGTGGAGGCTGGGTCATTGAATATATTTAAGATGGCGATAGACAGATTCTTGAACGATAGGGGAATCAAGCGTTATGGGGAGCAGGAAGATCAGATCGGCCATGATCTTACTGAATGGCGGGGCAGGCTCGAGAGGCCAAATGGCCTACTCCTGCTCCTATTTTTTATGTTCTTATAACCTTGTTCTAATATATATTTTCTTGCAATACTGTAGTTGTTCAAACCTTATCAAGGAGATTGTCTATTTTATGCTCCTCTACAGATTTCTTTATTGTTTGAGCAGTTTCTCGCATCGAGTCCGATACTTTCCTTGTAGCAGATGTGGCGACATTACGCAGGTAACCTGCAATTAAAAAATATATGTCAAGTCACAATTATGCTGTACTCAGCATTTTTAAATGTCTTTTACTTACAGGTTTAGCATGCAAAATATCATACCTTTAAGTTTCTGAGACCTAAATTAATGGCTTGCATTGTTTTGTCAAAATATTTCCTAATACAGCAATGTGGTGTGAAAAATAGTGATACTATTTCATACTTGAAGTTTTGTTTCATTTTGTTAGTGTACAATCTTCTCCAAGCTTTCTTTTGCCTTCCCACAAACAGTAACTGAGAGTGCATGCAGGATTTCTGCCTCTACGCAATCGCCAACTTTACTGAGCCAGACACATTGAAGGGCACAAAAAGGTAACAGCATTTACCCTTTTGTCTTTCCTGTCCGCCCTCTCTCTGTTTCGCATGAGAGTCCGAATAAACTCATCATATCTGAACCGTCTTTAGTTTTATCGATAGATGAAACATCTTGCATCCGCACACTTCCTGTTCAATTATCCCAATTACAAATCCTAATTTAGACCTGTGATTGAAACTGGCGATGTAAACTTGGCCCGTTATAATCACGTCTCCTTCCGCAGGAGGCTCTGCACCTCTGGCAGGTGGATGTAATTACAGCACGATGTGGACCAAGGAATTTAATGTGGGAATATATAAAAATAAAGACAGATTCTATGACTTTTAAATGGAGAGTAAATTACAACTACATACCCTGCTCCAATTATCCATTACCATCGAAATTTGAAGACTATATTTAGTCTTGACTCCTCATGCAACATCACAAGAGATACCTTTCATGCTGAGTGTTTCCAGCATTTTCTGATCTTCTCATGTGACAGCTACATACAATTACTATGAGTCTCAATCATAGACTTTCACATGTTAACATAAGAACATAAAAATTAGGAGCAGGAGTAGGAGCAGGCCATACAGCCTCTCGAGCCTGCTCCGCCATTAAATTAGATCATGGCTGATCTTCGAACTCAACTCCACTTTCCTGCACTATCCCCATATCCCTTGACCTTTGATTCCCCTAGACTCCAAACATCTATTGATCTGGGGCAGAGAATTCCAAAGATTCACCACCCTCCAAGTGAAGAAATTCTTCCTCATCTCAGTCCTACATGGCCGACCCCTTATCCTGAGATACTATGCCCCCAATTCTGGAAGCGTCCTTCACCCTTTTCCTTAAATAGCATTCAAAATCCAAAGCGGTCATTACTGAGGAAACAGATTGCAAATTCACTTAACAAGTGATGGTTAAGGAAACACGTCACATTTTAATCCATAAGCAGTGACAGACTGTCACTCCGAATCAGTGGCACTTGCAATTGGTGATACAACTGATACTGCTTTATAATGGCATGTTTGTGTGCACCCTCGCCTCTGACTCAGAAGGTCATAGGTTGCATCTTCCACCCCCTCAATTGGAGTTCAGGACTGGAACATTGGGTCCTTCATTGAAACATCTGTGAACTCTTGTGGAAACAAGTCATCCCCGTTCGAGGGACCGCCTATGATGATGACAGGTTCAAGTCCCACTCCAGTACTGAGGGAGTGCTGCACTGTCGGAGGGGCACTGTCGGAGGGAGGGCCGCACTGTCGGAGGGGCAGTACTGAGGGAGCGCTGCACTGTCGGAGGGGCAGTACTGAGGGAGCGCCGCACTGTCGGATGGGCAGTACCGAGGGAGTGCCGCACTGTCGGAGGGGCAGTACTGAGGGAGTGCCGCACTGTCGGAGGGGCAATACTGAGGGAGTGCCGCACTGTCGGAGGGGCAGTACTGAGGGAGTGCCGCACTGTCGGAGGGGCAGTACTGAGGGAGAGCCGCACTGTCGGAGGGACAGTACTGAGGGAGAGCTGCACTGTCGGAGGGGCAGTACTGAGGGAGCGCCGCACTGTCGGAGGGGCAGTACTGAGGGAGCGCCGCACTGTCGTCGGGGCAGTACTGAGGGAGCGCCGCACTGTCGTCGGGGCAGTACTGAGGGAGCGCCGCACTGTCGGAGGGGCAGTACTGAGGGAGCGCCGCACTGTCGGAGGGGCAGTACTGAGGGAGCGCCGCACTGTCGGAGGGGCGGTACTGAGGGAGTGCTGCACTGTCGGAGGGGCAGTACTGAGGGAGCGTTGCACTGTCGGAGGGGCAGTACTGAGGGAGCGCCGCACTGTCGGAGGGGCAGTACTGAGGGAGCGCCGCACTGTCGGAGGGGCAGTACTGAGGGAGCGCCGCACTGTCGGAGGGGCAGTACTGAGGGAGTGCCGCACTGTCAGAGGGGCAGTACAGAGGGAGTGCCGCACTGTCAGAGGGCCAGTGCTGAGGGAGTGTTGCACTGTCGGAGGGGCAGTACTGAGGGAGTGCCGCACTGTCAGAGGGGCAGTACTGAGGGAGTGCTGCACTGTCGGAGGGGCAGTACTGAGGGAGTGCCGCACTGTCGGAGGGGCAGTACTGAGGGAGAGCTGCACTGTCGGAGGGGCAGTACTGAGGGAGCGTTGCACTGTCGGAGGGGCAGTACTGAGGGAGCGCCGCACTGTCGGAGGGGCAGTACTGAGGGAGCGCCGCACTGTCGGAGGGGCGGTACTGAGGGAGTGCTGCACTGTCGGAGGGGCGGTACTGAGGGAGTGCTGCACTGTCGGAGGGGCAGTACTGAGGGAGCGTTGCACTGTCGGAGGGGCAGTACTGAGGGAGCGCCGCACTGTCGGAGGGGCAGTACTGAGGGAGCGCCGCACTGTCGGAGGGGCAGTACTGAGGGAGCGCCGCACTGTCGGAGGGGCAGTACTGAGGGAGTGCCGCACTGTCAGAGGGGCAGTACAGAGGGAGTGCCGCACTGTCAGAGGGCCAGTGCTGAGGGAGTGTTGCACTGTCGGAGGGGCAGTACTGAGGGAGTGCCGCACTGTCAGAGGGGCAGTACTGAGGGAGTGCTGCACTGTCGGAGGGGCAGTACTGAGGGAGTGCCGCACTGTCGGAGGGGCAGTACTGAGGGAGAGCTGCACTGTCGGAGGGGCAGTACTGAGGGAGCGTTGCACTGTCGGAGGGGCAGTACTGAGGGAGCGCCGCACTGTCGGAGGGGCAGTACTGAGGGAGTGCCGCACTGTCGGAGGGGCAATACTGAGGGAGTGCCGCACTGTCGGAGGGGCAGTACTGAGGGAGTGCCGCACTGTCGGAGGGGCAGTACTGAGGGAGAGCCGCACTGTCGGAGGGGCAGTACTGAGGGAGAGCCGCACTGTCGGAGGGGCAGTACTGAGGGAGCCCCGCACTGTCAGAGGGGCAGTACTGAGGGAGCGCCGCACTGTCGGAGGGGCAGTACTGAGGGAGCGCCACACTGTCGGAGGGGCAGTACTGAGGGAGTGCCGCACTGTCAGAGGGGCAGTACAGAGGGAGTGCCGCACTGTCAGAGGGCCAGTGCTGAGGGAGTGTTGCACTGTCGGAGGGGCAGTACTGAGGGAGCGCCACACTGTCGGAGGGGCAGTACTGAGGGAGTGCCGCACTGTCAGAGGGGCAGTACAGAGGGAGTGCCGCACTGTCAGAGGGCCAGTGCTGAGGGAGTGTTGCACTGTCGGAGGGGCAGTACTGAGGGAGCGCCGTACTGTCGGAGGGGCAGTACTGAGGGAGTGCCGCACTGTTGGAGGGGCAGTACTGAGGGAGTGCCGCACTGTGGGAGGGGCAGTACTGAGGGAGTGCCGCACTGTGGGAGGGGCAGTACTGAGGGAGTGCCGCACTGTCAGAGGGGCAGTACAGAGGGAGTGCCGCACTGTCGGAGGGGCCGTCTTTCGGATGAAACATTAAACCGGGGTCCTGGGACCAATATTTATCCCCCAACCAACATCACTGAAACAGATTATCTGGTCATTATCACATCGCTGTGTGTGTGGGAGCTTGCTGTGCGCACATTGACCTGCTGCTCTGGGACTGCCCGAGGCGGTGACAGGCGCTATAAGAATGTAAATGCCGGCCAGAGGCAGCGACTCACTTCCCACCCCGCGGGCCTGCTCCAGGATGGCTCCGGGCTCGGCCTGTGATGCCGGCAACAGCCGCTCCTCCGCCGGCTCGGGCCCGCCGGCCGCTCCCCACCAGCTGCCGGTGGACAGGGCTCTGAACATGGCCTTGAAAGGCCCGGGGGCTGGGGATGGCTGGGGGGCTCCGGGCTCCGGGCTCCGGGCTCACACACACACACACCCCGCTAGGCCTCACATAGCAACCGACCTGTTGCCCCGCCGCGCTGACCCCTGACCCGCCGCGCTGACCCCCTGACCCGCAGGGCCCTCTGGGACGAGTTGTCCATCTTTTTCCAAAAATCAGCATTGCAGCTCCTCCAACAGGCCGGCTGCGTTTGTATTTGTCTGTGGGAACTTTCCCGATGCATCTGGCGAGTTTTAAATTTATTTTCACTCCATTCCAAGGCTTTGTGGGCCCAGTGGACTACATTCCCCACAATGCACGGCGGTGTGGACAGCGCGCACGCGCAGAAAGACGGAGCGGTCAGGTGGTCCCCCTCCGACCAATCAGCGCGCAGCGCTCTCAGGGGTATAAAAGGCCGGCGAGCGGCTGGTTGGTTCTCTCTGTCCACTGGCGGCCATTGAAGGTAAGCAAGAAGTTAGCGAAACAATCCGCTGCCATCCGTCACATTGCACTGGCTGTAACATCGTAAAGTTACCATAAATATTTTATTCGGATGATAATTGATTTTATTCCCCGACCATTTTTTGAGTAATCGATCGCATAATGCGGTTTTTTCCCCCCTTGCCTGCGTTTGGCTGCTATCTCGGGGCAATGGCTGCCCTTGGAGGACATCTCGATATCGGGAGGGGATGCGAGGGGGAGGCCATTCAGCCCCTCGAACCTGTTTTGCCATTCAATGACATCCTGTCTGATCTGTGACCCAACTCCCTATACCCGCCTTTGCCCCACATCGAGATGAGGAGGAATTTCTTCACCCAGAGAGTGGTGAACCTGTGGCATTCTCTACCACAGAAAGTAGTTGAGGCCAATTCACTAAATATATTCAAAAAGGAGTTCGATGTAGTCCTTACTACTCGGGGAATCAAGGGGTATGGCGAGAAAGCAGGAATGGGGTACTGAAGTTGCATGTTCAGCCATGAACTCATTGAATGGCGGTGCAGGCTAGAAGGGCCGAATAGCCTACTCCTGCACCCATTTTCTATGTTTCTATCCCTTGATACCTTTTTAGTTAACAAACATCTTGTCAAACTCCAATTTTAAAGTTGTTAATTATCAATTGCCATTTGTAGAAGAGTCCCAAACTTCTAAACTAACTTTTTTATGTAGTGCCTTTTAACGTAGTGAAATGTCTCCAGGGTCTTTACAGCAGTATTGTGTGATTTAAAATAAAAAAATTTGACACCAAGCCACAAGGAGAAGTTAGCACAAGCTTGGTCAAAGAGAGGCTTTAAAGTGAATTAAGGAGGAAAGAGGTGGAGAGATTTAGGGAGGGAGTTCCAGAGCTTGGGGTCCAGGCAACAGAAGGCATGACCACCAATGGTGGAGAGATTATAATGGATGCTCGAGGGCAGAATTAGGAGTGTGGAGATCTCAGGATGGATGGGGGGATGGGATAGAGGAGGAGGGGTGGGGAGTGTATGTGGGACTGGAGGAGATTGGAGATAGGGATGGTTGAGGCTGTGGATGGATTTAAAAACCAGGATGAGAATTTTTAAATCGAGATGTTGCTTAACAGTAGCAGAACTTGGTGCGAGTTGGGATACTGGTTAATGTAGGATAGCATGTGGGTGGCCAGCCCAGAGAGTATTGGAATGGTCAAGTCTAGAGGTAACAAAGGCATAGATGAGGGCTTCAACAGATGAGCTGAAGCAAAGGTGGCGACAAGCTAGAAATAGGTGTTTTTGGTTATGTGGTCGAAAGCTCACTTCAGGGTCAAATGATACCAAGGTTGTGAACAGCCTGGTTCAGCCTTGTGGTGACAGAAGTTGGGGAGAGGATGGAATCAGTGGCTATGGAATGGCATGGCAGGGACTAAATGTCTTCAGTCTTCCCCAATATTCATATATGCCCTGTGTTTACTAACTTCCTTCCTGAAAGGTCTGTCCCCGAGTCCTAGAATCCCCAACCAGCAGAAATAATTTCTCTATCTACCCTCTGTCCCCCTTAATATCTTGAACTTTGATCAGATCATCCCTTAATTGTTTAATATCTCCTTGTAACTTAACCTTTTTGAGTAGGGGTATCATTCTAGTAAACCTACGCTGCACTTCCTTCAAGCAAGGTCAATCAATATCGTCCTATGGTGTGGTGCCCACAACTGTGCTCAGTTCTTCTGGTCTAGCCAGGGTTTTGTATAGCTGCAGCATAACTTGGAACATAAGAAATAGGAGCAGGAGTCGGCCACCTGGCCCCTCGAGCCTGCTCCACCATTCAATAAGATCATGGCTGGTCTGATCATGTACTTTGCTCCACTTCCCTGCCCGCTCCCCATAACCCTTTACTCCCTTATTGCTCAAATCTGTATCTCTGTCTTAAATATATTCAATGGCCCAGTCTCTGCAGCTCTCCAGGGCAGAGAATTCCACAGATTTACAGCCCTCTGAGAAATTCCTCCTCATCTCAGTTTTAAATGGGTGGCCCCTTATTCTGAGACTATAACCTTAGTTTTAGTTTCCCCTATGAGTGGAAATATCCTCTTTGCATCCACCTTGTCGAGCCCCCTCATTGTTACATGTTTCGATATGATCGCCTCTCATTCTAATTGGAATTCCAGTAGAATAGGCTCCACCTATTTTCATAAGGAAACCCCCTCATCTCTTGAATCTACCCTTTTTGTATTCTCATCCTTGAGATTGAGGCCAGCATCCTGTTGGGCCTTTGAATATTGTTTGATTGTGTGCTGATCTGCTTTTGCTGTAGCTCCATGTCCTGGATGTACCAATGACCTGCGCAAACCCTCCCTATGCCAGGCCCTGATCGAAGCCACGTTCAGCTGGTTTCTGTAGCTCATGTGGTCAAAACAGGTGCCCAGAGTGAAATTATTCCATTGACGGTCGCTGTTCAGGTTTATGCTGTATCTGATTAGCAACATTTGTATGGAAAACAATAGTGCCTGTTAATGCTTTAGGTTTGCAATTGGTAAGCATTTAACACAATTGCTAATGTGATTAGTATTTAGCAATCTGCAAGGTATTTGGGTTTAATTTAAATTGTAATGCTTTTCAGTGCAAAAATCCTGTTCCCTTTCAGAACTTTACCGTCTGCTTCCAGCCAGAAGCTTTGTCTGGCAATGCTCAGCAACGCAGCTAACAATTGATTTCATGTCTTGCAGATGTACTGTCGCAGGAAATTGCTGGTTTGCCATTACTGGTCTCTGCTGCCGTGTGCAGTATTGACTCTCCTCCAAGTAAAGCTTAAAAGATGATTGAAGTAAGTACATGGAAAAGTATTGAATCATTCCTCTTGTCAGCCGTGGCTCTTGGGTAGCACCCTCGCCTGAGTCGGAAGGTTGTGGGTTTGAGGCCCATTCCAGGGACTTGAGCACAAAAATCCAGGTTGACTCTCCAAGGGAGTGCTACATTGTCAGAGGTGCTGTCTTTCGGATGAGATGTTGAACCGAAGTCCCGTCTGCCCCCTCAGGTGGACGGAAAAGATCCCATGGCACTTTTTCGAAGAAGAGCAGGGGAGTTATTCCTGGGGCCAAAAAGATTTCATAAATATTCAAAGATCTCCCATAGAGTTAAACACCTATCAAGAAAATTAGGCATCCAAAGTGGTTTTTTTAGTTCCTGCAATGTGGGCCTTGCTGGCAGGTGGATGGTCAGCTGCTGCCTTGAACTGCCGCAGTCCTTGTGGTGCAGGTACTGGGTGTTTTTAGAGAGGGAGTTCCAGGAATTTGGACACTCCCATCTATGTGGTGTGACTTGGTGGTGGTCCCAGATGCCTGCTGCCCTTGTCCTTCTAGGTGGTCAGGGTCATGGGTTTTGAATGTGCATGTTCACTTGTCTATCCCAGGGGTAGTCACCTTGATGCATGGTAACCGAGGACTGCAGCTTCACAGTTGGTAGTTGTGGCTTCTCCAACAACATGCAAGAGAAAATTGGAGAGACTTTGACAGCGTTGGTCTTGTATTTCCTCTGATTGTCACTCGACTCTCCTACATCTTTGCTGCAACAGATTGTGTGAGATTGAATGGATGTTGTGTATATAATGGCTGACTGGAATGATGGATGCATATACAGGCAACTCTCGATTATCTGCACATGGATGCAACAGGAAACCGTTGTAAAGGCATTTACAATTCCGTGTGTGCACGTTGCTGCAGCCGCTGTCTCTCTCGGCCGCTGCTGACCGAGTCCTTTCAGCCCGGGACGGCAGTGCGCTCCAGAACCCCGGAGCTGGACAATCGCCTGCTCAAGGCCACCTGTGTGCATGCTAGTAATGTCCATACTTAATCTGCCTTGTTACTGTTTGTAGCTGATTGCACAGTATTTATTCATTGAAGTTTTAATTTTATAATGTCCACTCGCTACAATGGCGAATTCGTTTACCCAGCATAGCCCAATCCTTGAGGGACCCGGATAATTGAGAGTTGCCTGTAATAAGCATGTGATTTTTAGATCTGTACACATAACTGGGATGTTCTGCTCAAGTTTTACTTTTTTTGCAGGGCCATTTACTTGATAGCTCCTGAGGCCTTGTTCCTGTGCCAGGTGATGGTAAATGTGTGCCAGGTAGGCTTAACTGGAAGGCTGGTGGGTCATATAATTTGTTTCATTCCTTTCTATTGGATTTACTACAACATGACATCTGGCATTCTGCTGATTTTTTGCCTTGCATACAAGTTGGACCTCTGGTCCCTTGGGACCTGACGGGTGCCAAAACAGAATTTTCTGAACCACGGGAGGGCTGTATATGACTGTACTATGTACCAACCGATACACCATACATAAGCATACACCTAGCCTAGCACCTGTAGAGTGCTGCTCACTACTTTCCTGGGTTTACTACTTCTTGAACCAATTTAGAGCTAAATAATAGCACTGGACGTAAACAAACTTGTGCGTTGGTGTGGAAAACCGGGGTGCTGCCTGTGCAAAGCGGCAGTTCTGCTAACTAATGCTACACCATGGATGTTTCCAGACCAGAGTTTCAACCATTGTCTGATATTACAGCAGTAGGTTCACAAATTATGCAATATTGCATCTAAAGCTTTAAAATAACTCCTTGTCCATTCAGTGTTGGACATGAGTTAATGAATGTTCCCTTTAAGCTGCGTGGCTTTTAGTGGGAAAACCGCATGTGGTGGCCCATGCATTCTGTGGCATGGGCAACATTGGTGCCAATAGTGTTCCCGTCCTCCACATCCTTTCCCATGAGACCTGCCTACCGGTCTTGTGTTCAGCAACGGAGGTAGAGCAGAATTAACTGGCTCTGCATCTCATCTGGATTGTTCTGTGGTGGTCAGAGTCAGTTAAGACAGCATCTTGAGAAATAAGTAGCTACGTCTCAGATTGTTCCTGAATCTAATTTGCACCAATTTATGTTCTAGGTTGCTTCCAAAGATTAAATGGAAGATTTCTGTAACGAGATGGTTTCAGTTCAAATGTGTTTTTTAAAGGTAAGAATTCTTGAACTTTGACTGAGTGCTTTTAGTTTTATCGGCGTCTGCTCCTGTCTACATCAAATGGATGCTCAACCATTGCTGTTCACTGGATGCAGCTTAATAGATGCGACATTTCTGATCAGTGATGACGACCAATGTATTGTGGACTGTTGGATGATGCTTGCGGATATGGGACTGAGATCAGTGTCTTGTGATGTGATTTGGTATTAAAGAAACGTTAGCCACCATTCACGTGCTTTCCTTTTGTTTTTAGATCTGCCTGCAAGTGCAGTGGTGCCTACAATGGAACATCGTCCAGTACATTGAACCTTTTGAAAGGTCATTGACCTGAAGCATTAAATCTCCACACGCTGAGTGTTTCCAGCATCTTCTGTTAATTACCTTGAACCAGATACTATTTGTATTATTCAGTAGTGTGCTGATGTACTAATAAAGCATATGTTTGGTTAAATATTGTTCCCAATGTGGTTGTACAAGACTACTTCTGCCAGTGGGATGTTAATGGCTCCAAAACTAACCCAATGGGGGTTCTAGAGCATGAGCCGAATGGCCTCCTGTGTCATGCTTTTCTATGGTGCTGAGGTAGTGGAAAGCATGTTGCCCAGTGGGTAGGGATTGCACAGAAGCAGGAGGAGTCAGGAACTGAGTTTGGTTCCTAATGTGGGTTAGCAGGGATAGGGGTGAGGTGAACAGGACATGATGCAGGATAGGGCACAGGCAGCAGAGTTTTGCAATAGATTGTGGGAGGCTGGCTAGTGCATTGAAATGGCTTAGGTGCCAGGCATGGAAGGTTTTGGTGGGTGTGTAAGTTTCCCCTGGTTTTTTTTTTTGGTGCTGCACGGACATTTCAAAAGTGTGCCAGCATGGTTTTCTGCATTGAATCTGGCTGTGTGGGATCCCTGGAGTGCTGTGCAGGTTAAAGGGAACGGTGGTGGTTAGTGAACAAAAACCAGCTACTGGTTGTGTAGAATCAAAGTTTAGCATCTCAAGTTGTTGACCTTGTCTGGTGAATGGTTGTCAGTCTGCAACGTTAACTGTTTCTCTTCACAGATGCTGCTTGACCGGAGTATTTCTAGCATTTTTTGTTTGAGTATTTTGTGCTAATGGCTTTTCTCATAATCATAATTGGATTGATAAAATTTGTTTATAACTAACCACTTCAAAAGTAATTTGTTGGTTGTATAATATTAGGCAATCCCTCATATTAGGGATGCCCCACTTCCACACCAAAAAGGGATGAGTTCCGAGGTGTTTCAATGAGGGACCTGATGTTTCCAGGCCCTACATATTGAAGGGTGGAAGATGCCTGTGTGTGGATTCTTAATGTGGCATAGCTGTTGCACACCAGCCACCACACTAGCTTGACACAGCTCTTGATCCAGTGGCAAGGGTTAACCAAGACCAAGCTCTGCTGCACGGACCTAGTGCACACTTACTGCTCTTCTGCACTGAGCCCTGCTAGTGGTCCTGCCTACGCTCCAATCTCTGGGACCTCAAAGCGATCCTCAACGGCATCCTTAAGAGATTGGTTTTAAGTGCTTTGGCATATCCTGTTAAAGGTGTTCTTATACAAGCAAATCCATATGATTTCTCCCTCACCCCCAAATATTCACATGACAATTCCTCAATGTTCACTGAGCAGCAAGTGCAGCTCCAACAACACAGCCCAACACCATCCAGGATAAAGCAGCTTGCTTCATTGACACCCCATCTACCACCTTAAACATTCACTCCTGCCAGCGTACTATGTCTGCAGTGTGTACCATCTACAAATTGCACTGCAGCAACTCGTCAAGGCTTCAACAGCACCTCCTAAATCTGCGACCTCAATCACCTACATGTGGGTGATGGTGTTCCCATACACCTGCTGCCCAAGTTCCCTCCAAGACATGCACCATCCTGACTTGGAAGTATATTGTTCCTTCATCGTCGCAGGGTCAAAAATTCTGGAACTCCTTGACAGCACTGGGAGCAGCTCACCACCTTCTCAAGGGCCATTAGGGATGGTGGGTGGGGTGGCTTGACCCATCCACCTCCATGGCACGAACCTGGTATTGCAGTACTTCCAGGAACGGTGCAGTGGCTCTAGGCCTTTTGGCTAAGAGCATTGGCGCAGAGTGATCCTTGATGTGTGCAAGGTGACCTCTGGTGTTTGTGATTTGACAAAGAATTGGAACGATTGGCTACGAATTTAAAAAAAAAAAAAATTAGGGATGGACAATAAATGCTGGCATTGCCAGTGACGTCCACATTCCAGGAATGAATTTTTTTTTAAAAGCTGGGCTCATCTTTATCCAATATGTGCTTTGCAGCAGATAACTGGATAGCAGTGAGGTATAGTGACCACGCCTAGCATTGGGCTGTGTGTACTTTGCAAATAAAGAGAAAATTGTAATCACAATTAAAATATACAGGTTTCTTCAAAGCTTATCTTTATCAACTAATGGTTTTGAATAAGACAACCAGTTATGCAGGATTCTTGTACCAAATGGTGACATAACTGAATAGCAGCTGTATTCTTTAGGGGGTTGTTAAGTGTTTGGTTCGAGACTTATCAATTGATGTGCAAACTTTCTAATGTCCAGTAATCCAGTCTGCTTTTTATTTCCAATGAGCCACTTAATCCCACTCGCGTTACACAATGGACCAATCATCAGTGCCAGTGTTCTTTCTCTTACCATAAATGGGCCTTTCTCGATTATGTGAGCAGTCGTCCAACTGGTGTAAAGTTTGCAAGTTGCAGTCGGCAATATGTTGAAATTAGTTAGCCAATAACCTAGCCCCGTAACACTTCATTGAAATGAGTACAGTAGATCAAAGACTGAAAATTTTTGAATTATCTAGTAAATCTCCTGTGGTGTAGTGTGCATGGAGTTAAGATCAAGGGCAGTATTCATATCCACCATTTGGGGGGGGGAGGGAGGAATAATTGTGTCGAGTGGAGATTGGAGAAAGAAAATGTATTAGTGTAGTTCCATTATTGTCCTCGGGAAGTGTCTTGCACTGATGTAATGTAGACAAATGCTGCTGCTATTGCATACAAGGTCCCATAGACAGCGGTGAAGTAGACCAGAGAAACATAGAAAATAGGTGCAGGAGCAGGCCATTCGGCCCTTTGAGCCTGCACCACCATTCAATAAGATCATGGCTGATCATGCAACTTCAGTACCCCTTTCCTGCTTTCTCTCCATACCCCTTGATCCCTTTAGCTGTAAGGGCCTCATCTAACTCTCTTTTGAATATATCTAACTGAGGGATTAATGTTAACTAGGACATTGGGGAAATACCCCAGTTCTTTGAATAATGCCGTGGGATCTTTCATTTCCATCTGAGAGAGTGGTCAGTGCCTCCATTTAATGTCTCATTGGAAAGTTGGTGCCTCTAACAGCTACTTTTGCATTGTACTTTTGGGAAGATAATTTTAAGCATTTACTAATTTATTTTTTCCTATCAAAATTGTTCTGGTTAAACGTTTGTGATTACCAACAATTGGTATTGACCTGTAATCATGACTTGAATTTATCCAATTTCTTTACCTGAATTCAAGGAACAATGACACTTAAAGCTTAATTATTTGCTACTTAGCTCAGTAACTTGTATTTATATAGCGCTTTTAACATAGTGAAACTTCCCACGGTGCTTCACTGGAGTGTTGTCAAACAAAATTTGATACCGAGCCACACAAGGAGACAATTAGGTTAGGGCACATTGGTCAAAGAGGTAGGTTTTAAGGAGCGTCTTAAAGGAGGAGAGAGAGGCGGAGAGGTTTAGCGAGGGAGTCCCAGAGCTTAGGGCCCAGGCAGCTGAAGGCACGGTCACCAATGGTTACGCAATTATAGTCAGGGATGCTCAAGAAGCCAGAATTTGAGGAGTTTGCTGTACTGAATGTAAAGTTTGTTTGCTGTACTGAATGGTCTTTCCTGACCATTTTACCCTCCTATGAAAATGTTCCTGACGTTGACAAGATATCAGACCAATTCTGCCTCGTCCAGGTGGCTATTTAGCTACTGCAGCTGGGCACCATCCTGTCCTCATTCAAATTCCACACACGCGCAATCCAACAGATGTCGCAGGATCATAACAACAACTTGTATTTATATAGCGCCTTTAACGTAATAAAACTTCCCACGGTGCATCATTATAGGCAGTCCCTCGAATCGAGGATGACTTGCTTCCAGGTCAAAAAGTTCACAGGTGTTTCAATGAAGGACCTAATATTCCCGATCCCGAACTACATGTTGAAGGGTGGAAGATGCCTGTGCGTGGATTTTTTTAACGTGGGGTGACCGTTGCACACCAGCCACCACACGGGCTTGACAGAGCGAGGTCTTGGTCCAGTGGCAAGGGTTAACCAAGACGACCGGAGACCAGCTCTGCTGCACGGACCTAGTGCGCACACGGTGCTTCACAGGAGTGTTATAAAACAAAAAAATAAATTTAACACCGAGCCAGATAAGAGGAAATTAGCGCAGATGACCAAAAGCTTGGTCAAAGAGGTAGGTTTAAAGAGATGATCAAGAATAGGAACTCTATCTTGATACTTCCCCTTGCTCCCCCTCCTCCCCTACCGCAATTTCTTACCACGGAAGATCGATGAACTCAGCACTCCACTGGGATCGAATGCGTGCCTTTGCTAGAATATATGGGGGTGTGGTGTGTCACACAATCTGTGTTGAGTCATGGGGGAGTTTTACTGGGAAGTACTGAAATGATCTAAACCGAATTTGCATAATCCCCTTATCTCACCGGTCGGTTGGGTTTGAACCAGGTGCACAGATGAAAGGAAGGATATAAATCCACTATTATCCAACCTTCGGCTCTGTGTTTAAAAAGAATTGACTCCATCCTTTGTTCCAGTTTTGTATTGTTGTAGTGGAAGCCGTAATGTTCACCAATCAATCAGATTACATTTTATTTGATAAATTACTTCAATTTCTTCTTTCTGAATCAATTGTAATGATTAAACTTTATTTCCTGAGACGGAAATCTTTATTGACTATTCATGATATGAGGAGAATTGAATGGCCTGAAAAGCTCACCAGTAAATTAATGCTGAGGTTATTTTTTTAAAAATTCGTTCCTAGGATGTGGGCGTCGCTGCCAAGGCTGGCATTTATTGCCCATCCCTAATTGCCCTTGAGAAGGTGGCGGTGAGCTGCCTTCTTGAACCGCTGCATGTACTCCCACAGTGCTGTTAGGGAGGGAATTCCAGGATTTTTGACCCAGCGACGATGAAGGAACAGCGAACTTGCAGTTGATGGTGTTCCCATGCGCCTGCTGCCCTTGTCCTTCTAGGTGGTAGAGCGACAGTACGCGGACGACGCCTGCGTCTGCACACATACAGAGGCTGAACTCCAGGACATAGTCGACGTATTTACTGAGGCGTACGACAGCATGGGCCTTACGCTAAACATCCGTAAGACAAAGGTCCTCCACCAGCCTGTCCTCGCCGCACAGCGCTGTCCCCCTCCCCCCAGTCATCAAGATCCACGGTGCGGCCCTGGACACCGTGGACCACTTCCCATATCAACAAGAGCAGGCATCGACGACGAGATCCAACACCGCCTCCAGTGTGCCAGTGCAGCCTTTGGCCACCTGAGGAAAAGAGTGTTTGAAGACCAGGCCCTCAAAACTGCCACCAAGCTCATGGTCTACAGGGCCGTAGTAATAACCCTGTATGGCTCAGAGACATGGACCATGTACAGTAGACACCTCAAGTCGCTGGAAAAATATTACCAACGATGTCTCAGCAAGATCCTATAAATCCCCTGGGAGGACAGATGCACCAACATCAGCGTCCTCGTCCAGGCTAACATCCCCAGCATTGAAGCACTGACCACATTCGATCAGCTCTGCTGGGCAGGCCACATTGTTCGCATGCCAGACACAAGACTCCCAAAGCAAGCGCTCTACTCGGAGCTCCTTAACGGCAAACGAGCCAAAGGTGGGCAACAGAAACAAGGACACTCAAAGCCTCCCTGATAAAGTGCGACATCCCCATTGACACCTGGGAGTCCCTGGCCAAAGACCGCCCTAAGTGGAGGAAGTGCATCCGGGAGGGCACTGAGCACTTCGAAACTCATCACCGAGAGCATGCAGAAACCAAGCGCAGGCAGTGGAAAGAGCGTGCGGCAAACCAGTCCCACCCTCCCCTTCCCTCAACGACTATTTGTCCCATCTGTGACAAAGTCTGTGGCTCTCGTATTGAACTGTTCAGCCACCAAATAACTCATTTCAGGAGTGGAAGCAAGTCTTCTTCGATTCTGAGGGACTGCCTATGATGATGATGAGGTGGCAGAGGTTTTCTTTAATGTAATGAGCATGAATTACTTGAAGAATAATGCAGGAAAGTATTTCTATACTTCACATATGGATGGAATAAACAATTTTTTCTTCTTTCCCTTGTAAGTCCCTTAGCTCATTAATGAAATGCTTAGCGGATAGAATAGCATTCCCTGTTGCAATGAAAGAGGTCTTGTATGTTGCAAAGCATGAAGATTTGTCATAAGAGAATAAAATGGTTAAAGGGAATCTCCGCAATGATAAATCTTCCCCCAGTTTTCTCTTGAAGTTACAGTCATGCTGAGTACAGTTCTGTGGTTGTTGACCGCCCTCTGGCTAAGTAGTCATTGTTCATCTGTTACTTATTATTCATTCACGGGATATGGGCATCGCTGGCAAGGCCGGCATTTATTGCCCATCCCTAATCGCCCTTGATAAAGTGGTGGTGAGCCGCCTTCTTGAACCGCTGCAGTCCGTGTGGTGAAGGTGCTCCCACAGTGCTGTTAGGGAGGGAGTTCCAGGATTGTGACCCAGCGACGATGAAGGAACGGCCGATATATTTCCAAGTCAGGATGGTGTGTGACTTGGAGGGGAACGTGGAGGTGGTGGTGTTCCCATGCACCTGCTGCCCTTGTCCTTCTAGGTGGTAGAGGTCGCGGATTTGGAAGGTGCTGGCGAAGAAGCCTTGGCGAGTTGCTGCAGTGCATCTTGTAGATGGTACACACTGCAGCCACGGTGCGCCGGTGGTGGAGGGAGTGAGTGTTGAAGGTGGTGGATGGGGAGCTGATCAAGCGGCTGCTTTGTCCTGGATGGTGTTGAGCTTCTTGAGTGTTGTTGGAGCTGCACTCATCCAGGCAAGTGGAGAGTATTCCATCACACTCCTGACTTGTGCCTTGTAGATGGTGGAAAGGCTTTGGGGAGTCAAGAGGTGAGACACTCACCACAGAATACCCAGCCTCTGTCTGACCTGCTCTTGTAGCCACAGCATTTTTATGGCTACAAGAGGCAGGACATTGAGATTAGCGGGAATTTGACAAAGTGCGCATTTTCTCCTGGGGGTGCGGAGGTCACTGGACAGCAAACAACAGAAAGAGCTGATTTGTTTCCCCTCTCTCCATAGCCCAAGGGTGCTGAGGCTAAATGTAACATCCCACACAATGACTGACCGATTAGTTTACAAAATAGGGGATCAAACCTGAGATGGGCAGTGCTTTTATCTAATAGGTAATGAGAAATGTCGATAGTTTTCTCAACAACAGAATCATCTGCCAACTGTTCAGAGCTTTGCACATCCTACCCTCCATAAACTTGAAGTGATCCAAAACTCGGCTGCCCGTGTCCTAACTCGCATCAAGTCCCGCTCACCCATCACCCCCTGTGCTCGCTGATCTGTGTCCTAACTCGCATCAAGTCCCGCTCACCCATCACCCTCTGTGCTCGCTGACCTACATTGGCTCCCAGTTAAGCAACGCCTCAATTTTAAAATTCTCCTCCCTGTTTTCAAATCCCTTCATGGTCTCGCCCCTCCCTATCTCTGTAATCTTCTCCAGACCCCCCGAGATATCTGCACTCCTCTAATTCTGGCCTCTTGAACATCCACAATTTTAATCACTCCACCATCGGCGGCCGTGCCTTCAGCTGCCTGGGCCCTAAGCTCTGGAATTCCCTCCCTAAACCTCTCTATCTTGACAGGGGCTTGACAGAGTAGATGTTGAGGGGATGTTTCTCCTCGGGGAATTTAGAACTGGGGGCATCATTTCAGAATAAAGGGTCGCCCATTTAAGATGGAGATGAGGAGGAATTTCTTCTCTCAAAGGGTCGTGAATCTTTGGAATTCTCGACCCCAGAAAGTTGTGGAGGCTGGGTCATTGAGTATATTCAAGGCGGAGATCGACAGATTCTTGAAATATAGTGGGGAACAGGCAGGGAAGTGGAGTTGAGGCCAAGATCAGTTCAGCCATGATCTTATTGAATGGCGGAGCAGGCTCGAGGGGCCGTATGGCTGACTGCTGCTCCTATTTCTTATGTTCTTATGTTCTACCTCTCTTTCTCCATTTAAGATTCTCCTTAAAACCTAATTCTTTGAGCAAGCGTATGGTCATCTGTCCTTATTTCTCCTTATGTAGCTCGTTGTCAATTCTGGGGATATGGGTGTAACTGTAAAGGCCGGCATTTATTGCCCATCTTGAACTGCAGCAATCCATGTGCTCCTGTGAAGCACCTTGGAATGTTTTACTACATTGAAGGAGCTGTATAAAGGCAAGTTGCTGTTGTTATGTACAGCTGCGTTGTGAAGCCGTTCACCTTGGAATATGACAGTACCTCTCAGCTACTGCTGTGGACTATAGAGTCCAGGCTTCCCATCGCGAATGATCCAAAGTAGGCCTCATTATTCAAAGTGCATTACTTAATTGTGAAATACTTATGAGCTATTAGCAAGGTCAATAATTTGCAGCCGGTACTCTGGATTATGGGTCCCAATTGGGAGAACTTGTGTGGAATGAACTTGGCTGTATCACAAGCTCGACTGCCGCATAACACAGCTGTCTACAGTCCAACACACTTGGCCTACGAATAAAATATTGACAGCGGACATAACTATTCCTCTTTAAACAAATCTGAATATACACATTAGTCACTGACTGTGTGCATAAGGGTCAGTTTGTGGAAAGATCAGAAAACGTGGAGCAATTTTGGACAGTGTCAATAAAAAAAAAAATCACTTCAGATTGGATTGGTTAAATATCTTGAGAGTAAAGTCTTTTTTTTCTCTCCTGGCTGACTCACAATGCTAACTGCCTCCAGTGCCTCTCTCAGTGAGCCATGCGGGAACGGTAGTATAGTGGATATGTGATTGGGCCAGAAAGCAAGAGGCTTGTACCAATGATCCAGTTCAACTGGGGAATTTAAATGTGGAATAAAGAGTCAGTATCAGTAATTGTGGCCATGAAACGACCAGATTGTTGTAAAAACTCATCTGGTTCACTAATGCCCTTTAGGGAAGGAAATCTGCCATCCTTACCTGGTCTGGCCTATATGTGACTCCAGACCCACAGCAATGGGGTTGACTCTTAAATGGTCCAGCGAGACACTCCGTTTTGCACAACTGCTATGAAAAGCAATAATCATCATAGGCAGTCCCTCGAAATGAGGATGATTGCTTCCATGCCAAAAAGGGATGAGTTCGCAGTTGTTTCAATGAAGGGTGGAAAGATGCCTGTGGGTGGATTTTTTTAACATGGGGTGGCCGTTGCACACCAGCCACCACACGGACTTGACAGAGCTAGGTCTTGGTGCAGTGGCAAGGATTAACCAGGACGAATGGAGACCAGCTCTGCTGCACGGGCCTAGTGTGGGCTGGCCTGTGCTGCCCCTGAACCCAGGCCCCCGATCACGTCACTCTACGAATTCTTGCCGCTCCTTCACCCCGACCTCGCAGTACCTGCACATGCTCCAGTCAGCCGTCGCCCTCCTGCAGCAGTACGCGCTGCTCCCTGTAGTAGCACCGCCGCATACGGCTCCCTCTGATGGCCCTGGCCTGCTGATGGTCTTGCAGACTGGGACCGCGCCGATTTTCGGGCCGGGCCAGGCCACCGCACACTGCTATGCAACGTCCCAGAGAGCAGTGAGCCTCTGGAATACATTGCCGGCTGGTGTGGTGGGTGCAACAGGAAGCTGGACCGCTTCTTCACTCAGAGAGGGATCAGAAAGAGGAACTCACTACCACAGGGAGTGCTTGAGGTGAAAAGCATTGATGCATTTAAGGGGAACATAAGAACATAAGAAATAGGAGCAGGAGTAGACCCTATGGCCCCTCGAGCCTGCTCCATTCAATAAGATCGTGTCTGATCATTGACCTGAACTCCACTTTCCCGCCCGATCTCCCTATCCCTAGATTCCAAAATCTAACAATCTCAGCCTTGAATATACTCAGAGATACAGCATCCACAGCCCCCTGGGGCAGAGAATTCCAAAGATTCACAACCTTCTGAGTGAAGAAATTCCTCCTCATCTCAGTCCTAAATAGCCTTCCCCTTATCCTGAGACTGTGACCCCTGGTTCTAGACTCTCCAGCCCGGGGGAAACAACCTCTCAGCATCTACCCTGTCAATCCCCCTCGGAATCTTGCATGTTTCAATGAGATCACCTCTCATTCTTCCAAACTCCAGAGAGTATCGGCCCAATCTACACAATCTCTCCTCATAAGACAGCCCTCTCATCCCAGGAATCAATCTAGTGAACCTTTGTTGCACCTAGGTAAGTACTGAATAAGAAAGGAATAGAAAGAAATGCTGATAGGCTGAGATGAAGAAGGGTGAGAGGAGACTGGTGTGGAGCATGAACTCCAGTAGGGACCAGTTGGGCCAAATGGCCTGTTGCAGTGCTGTACATTCTATATAATTCTATGAAAAATTAATGCTAAGCTGAATTCACCGACAGTAATTCCTCTGAACTGCTTGTTAAGCTGCTAACCTTGCAATTAATGAGCTCAAACCTGCCAACGTTGGCCGTTGCTGTTGTGGCGTGTACAGGATTGTAATATTTTTAGCTCTGTGTGGCTCAGCTAACAGTGTGAGACAGCCAGTGCACACAGAGGGCCCTTTGCCCACTCATTCCCATAATCCCCAGCATCCTGCTTGCAATCTACTTCATTAAAATTGTTTTGCAATCATCACAGGTTCATCACGCTGGGAAAGTTTACGTCACATTTCCAGATGCTGTACACACAAGCTGCTCAGCACACTTCCAAAATTACTGTCACTCTTACTTGATTGGCTCAAGCAACCATCGGATTCACCCAAATATAGTCAAGTAGGAACAGCTACCAATCACAAAACCGCTTCTCACACGGACCCAACCAATTAAATTCCTCAGCTTTCTCTTCAAAAGCTACCAGTCAGGAATAAGAAAAGAAAGACTTGCATTTATATAGCACCATTCACGACTTCAAGCCGTCGCAAAGCGCTTTACAGCCAATGAAAAGCACAAATAACACACGGACTGCAGCACTTCAGAAAAGCAGCTCACCACCACCTTCCCGAGAGCAATTAGGGAACGGCAATAAACAGCGGCCTTGCCGGCGATACCCACATCCCAGGAACGAATAAATTAAAAAAATTCCACTTGTGCATACCTAGACAGTGTGATCAGCAATGGTGTCAGCTGTGGCTCAGTGGGTAGCACCCTTGCCTCTGGGTCAGAAGGTTGTGGGTTCAGGTCCTACAGACCTAGTCCAGAAACTTGAGTGCAAAAATCCAGTGGAGAACTGAGGGGGTGCCATCTTTTGGATGAGACGTTAAACTGAGGCCCCGTCTGCTCTCTCAGGTGAATGTAAAAGATCCCACGGCACTATTTCGAAGAAGAGCAGGGGAGTTATCCCTGGTGTCCTGGGGCCAATATTTAACCCTTAATGAACATAACAAATAAACAGATTATCTGGTCATTATCACATTGCTGTTTGTGGGAGCTTGCTGTGCACAAATTGGCTGCTGCGTTTCCTACATTTCCGACATTCCAAAAAGTACTTTATTGGCTGTAAAGTGCTTTGAGACACCTGAGATCCAAGGCACCGTGAAAGTGCAGGATGCGTCTATTTGTACTGCCAAAATGGCCACCTTGTCTCTGATTGGCTTTCCAATATAACTTGACCTATTGCTGACTGGTCCCCTTGGAGGATAAGCCACACCCTGAAGTTCCTCTGGAATGTGTAACTGGAACCGCCCAGCCCAAGTTCTGACTGACTTTCCAATTTGTAATTCGATCCATTTTGACTTCAGAAGCCACAGAGGATAGATCTCCCCAAAAGCCACCAAATTCCAGCTGAAGTAACTTGCCCCAGCGCAAGTGCATGACCTTACCCCCACGCCCCCCCGCCATAGATGGGGCATTGTGAGCGGATTGTTTACAGGTTTATTGGGTATGAAGTGAATAGTAACAGTATCGTGACTTCTGGATTTCATCCACCCAACCATATCCCTTGTAACACTCACGCCGAGCTTTCCGAGAAATTGGTGTGGGTGTAAAGGGGGTTGGAAGAATCTCTCTCCCCTCCGATTCCCCCCTCCCATCCCGTCTCCCTTTCCCTCCCCTTCCCCCCCTCCCCCATGTCTCTCTCTATCTCCCCTGCTCCCAAGCTCTTTCTCACTCACCCCTACCCCCCAGGCTCTCTTCCCCCCACCAGGTGCTCTCTCTCCCTACACCCCATCCCAGGCTCTCTCTCCCCACCCGAGCTCTCTCTTTCTCCCCCCCATTCCTCCCCCCCCCCCCAGGCTCTCTCTCCCTCTCTCCCCCCACCTTCCCCATCCCAGGCTCTCTCTTTCTCCCCCCCCCAAGCTCTCCCCCCCCCCACCCGCCCACAGGCTCTCTCTCCCCCCCCCCGCCAGGCTCTCACTCCCCACACTGTCCCCTCCCCCCAGACTCTCTCTCTCTCTCTCTTTCCCCCCAGGCTCTCTCTCTCTCTCGCCCCCCACCCCCCAGCTCTCTCTCTCTCCCTGCCACCCCCCGCTCCCCCACCCCAGACTCTCTCTCTCTCTCTCTCTCTCTCTCTCCGCCCCCCCTCCTGACACCCCCACTGCCGCTCAGCGGGAGGCTCGGGGCCCGGTTGAACAACCCGTGGAGCAACGACAGGGTCGGACTGACTGCAGGGTCCCACGTCCGGTTCCGGGTGGGAGGCATCGGGGGCAGAGTCTCGAGAGGACGGAGGCGCAAAAGGGCAGTACAAATAGCCACACCAATACATCCAAGTCTTTCTTTTTATATACCCTGTATGAGGAATTAGAGCTGTGTCTATGCTGCATTCTCACTTCTCACCTCCCCTCCCGAGTCCCCATCGTTCACCCAATTCCCCCACCCGCCCGACCCTGAATCCGTGACATTTTGCAGTTCATCAGTATCTCCACTCCTGCCCCTCAGTCCTGTACCCACCCGATCATTGATCGCTTGGCTCCCCATTTTGGCCACTATACCAGCTGACGTCAATGGCAGAGTTTCCTCGGGCAATAGTTAGTCATGATTTTTTTGAATGAATTCTTGGGCTCTGGGCATCACTGGCAAGGCCGACATTTATTGCCCATCCCTAATTGCCCCTTGAGAAGATGGTGGTGAGCCACCTTCTTGAACCGCTGCAGTCCGTGTGGTGAAGGTGCTCCCACAGTGCTGTTAGGGAGGGAGTTCCAGGATTGTGACCCAGCGACGATGAAGGAACGGCCGATATATTTCCAAGTCAGGATGGGGTGTGACTGGGAGGGGAACGTGGAGGTGGTGGTGTTCCCATGCGCCTGCTGCCCTTGTCCTTCTAGGGGGTAGAGGTCGCGGGTTTGGGAGGTGCTGCCGAAGAAGCCTTGGCGAGTTGCTGCAGTGCATCTTGTAGATGGTGCACACTGCAGCCAGGGGACGCCGGTGGTGGAGGGAGTGAGTGTTGAAGGTGGTGGATGGGGGGCTGATCAAGTGGACTGCTTTGTCCTGGATCTTACCAGCTTCTTGAGTGTTGTTGGAGCTGCACTCATCCAGGCAAGTGGTGAGTCAGGATGAGCCAGTCACCGCGGAATGCACATTGTCTTCTTTGTTGCAACTTTTGCTCTTTGATTCTTGTGACAGATCCTCTCTCCTGCCACCGAGGTCCATAACCCTCCCTTCGGCTTAGAGATACTGGGTGGGGCCATTCACCAAAGAATTTTCTTAAGCCACATAGTAGAACATTTTCAAAAAGTGGTTTAGCTTTTCTTTCTGTCATGTTCTTTTGCTGAAGAAGTAAACCACACCTAATCACTCCTGTCTTGTTGCTGCGCTCTTCAAGGATTTTGTGGCTATATTTTTACCGTCTCCTGTCGACACTGAACATAGAACAAGTTTTCGTATTGTATTATATCACAGAATCATAGAAATTTACAGCACAGAAGGAGGCCATTCGGCCCATCGTGTCTGTGCTGGCCAACCAAGAGCTACCCAGCCTAATCCCACTTTCCAGCTCTCGGTCCGTAGCCCTGTAGGTTACGGCACTTCAAGTGCACATCCAAGTACTTTTTAAATGTGCTGAGGGTTTCTGTCTCTACCACCCTTTCAGGCAGTGAGTTCCAGACCCCTACCGCCCTCTGGGTGAAGAAATTTCCCCTCAAATCTCCTCTAAACGTCCTACCAATTACTTTAAATCTATGCCCCCTCTGCTAAGGTAAATAGGTCCTTCCTATCCACTCTATCCAGGCTCCTCATAATTTTATACACCTCAATGAGGTCTCCCCTCAGCCTTCTCTGTTCCAAAGAAAACAGACCCAGCCTATCCAATCTTTCCTCATAACCAAAATTCTCCAGTCCAGGCAATATCCTCGTAAATCTCCTCTGCACCCTCTCCAGTGCAATCACATCTTTCCTGTAATGTGGTGACCAGAACTGCATGCAGTACTCCAGCTGTGGCCTAAATGGTGTTTTATACAGTTCAAGCATAACCTCCCTGCTCTTGTATTTTATGCCTCAACTTATAAAGGGAAGTATCCCATTTGCCTTCTTAACCACCTTATCTACCTGGCCTGCAACTTCAGGGATCTGTGGACCTGCACTCCAAGGTCCCTTTGTTCCTCAACTCTTAGTGTCCTACCATTTAATGTGTATTCCCTTGCCTTGTTCGCCATCCCCAAATGCATGTACGTATTAACCCAACACTGAAACTGAACTGTCACCAATAAATACATCCTATGATCGAGTATTTACTATTCAAAATCACTCTGTTCTTGTTTGATGTAGCAAGGCTGATTTTGGATAACTGTGCATGCTGATGATTTCAGGCTTGGAAATAAGGTGATGCCCACTCTTGCCAGATCACCGCACATTTATTCGTTTTTCATGAAGCCTTTGGTGCTCTTGCCCAAAATAGGCCGAAGGCTTATTTCAAGATGCAAATCAGTGCTAGTGACATTGAAACTGGTGTGCTGCCCAGTCTGCTTAATCACAGCCAGGATGTTCTGGGTTGAGCAAATCACGGTGTGTGTCAGCTGTGGCTCAGCGGGTAGCACCCTCTCGCCTCTGAGTCAGAAGGTTGTGGGTTCAAGTAACCACTCCAGAGACTTGAGCAGATAAATCTGGGCTCCCTCCGTGCAGTGCTGAGGGAGTGCTGTGCTGTCGGAGGTGCCGTCTTTTGGATGAGATGTTAAACCGAGGCCCCGTCTGCCCTCTCAGCTGGACGTAAAAAATCCCCTGGCACTGTTTCGAAGAAGAGCAGGGGAGCTGTCCTGCGACCATTATTTATCACTCAACCAGCGTCACTAAAACAGATTATCTGGTCATTATCACATTGTTGTTTGCGGGAGCTTGCTGTGCGCAAATTGGCTGCCGCGTTTCCCACATTACAACAGTGACTACACTCCAAAAGTACTTCATTGGCTGTAAAGTGCTTTGAGACGTCCGGTGGTCATGAAAGACGCTATATAAATGCAAGTCTTTTTTTCTTTTTAAATGGGCAACAGCTTAGTTGGACCATGTAGAATGTAGACTTGAACTTTTCAGCACTGGTTTATGACACCATTGACAGACAGTTTAGCTGCAGACCAGAGGGACAGGACCTCTGTAGCATCATTATCGTTATCACGTCAGGCACCCTGAGGCAGCACCTCAGTAGAGCGAGGATTGGCCCACCCGCAGCCAGGAACAGCGCATCCCCGATTATAATCGCTCCACCATCTGTTACCTGGGCCCCAAGCTCTGCAACTCCCTCCCTAAACCTCTCCGCCTCTCTACCTCTCTCTCCTCCTTTAAGACGCTCCTTAAAACCTACCTCTGTGACCAAGCTTTTGGTCATCTGTCCTAATTTCTGCTTTATGTGGCTCAATTTTAAAATTCTCATCCTTATTTTCAAATCCCTCCATGGCCTCGCTCCCTCATATTTCTGTAATCTCCTCCAGCCCCACAACCCCCCCGAGATGTCTGCGCTCCTCTAATTCTGCCCTCTTGAGCATCCCTGATTATAATCGCTCCACCATCGGTGGCCGTGCCTTCTGTTACCTGGGCCCCAAGCTCTGGAACTCCCTCCCTAAACCTCTCCGCCTCTCTACCTCTGTCTCCTCCTTTAAGATGCTCCTTAAAACTTACCTCTTTTCATCTGCCCTAATATCTCCTTATGTGGCTTCGTGTCAAATTTTGTTTCATAATGCTCCTGTGAAGCGCCCTGGGACGTTTCATTATGGTAAAGGCGTTGTATAATTGCAAATTGCTGTTATTGTTGACAATCAGCCACAAGATATCCTTGCTGAAATACCAATGACGACAGCGTGGGCCACATGGTTGCAACTCACAGCAGTTCTCTCAAGATGTGCAGGAAACAGTGGCCCAAAACAACTTTAGCAACCATATCCCATGTGAAAAACAGACTTGCGTTTATATAGCGCCGTTCACGACCACCGGACGTCTCAAAGCACTTTACCGCCAATGAAGTACTTTTTGAAGTGTAGTCACTGCTGTAATGTAGGAAACACGGCAGCCCATTTGCGCACAGCAAGCTCCCGTGATGACGATCAGATAAACTTGTTTTTGTTATGAACTAACTCAACTATCTTTGAGATGCTAATCGCTTCACTCTGCACTCTCAGCTAAAAGCTGTGTGAAACAGTTAAAATAAATTGCACCGTGTTTCACCATTGCATGTTTTTTGCATGCCTTAACCTCGTGCTCCTTTAAAGTGGCATCAGTAGGTGAGATGACTGGCTGCTGGCTGTCAGTGCAAGTCTTGTGGGACTGAAATGCTCCTTGCATTGGGTCGCTGGAGATTATCTGGCCATTGGTAATGTCACATCTGCTGGGGTGGTCCTGCCTGCTCTGCGTCATTGCTGCAGGACTCTTCTTCAAAGTAATCGGTGGAAGGATTAGAGAGGATGTGAGGAGAACTTTTTTCACCCAGAGGGTGGTGGGGGTCTGGAACTCACTGCCTGAAAGGGTGGTAGAGGCAGAAACCCTCACCGCATTGAAAAAGTACTTGGATGTGCACTTAAAGTGACGTAACCTACAGGGCTACGGACCAAGAGCTGGAAAGTCATCACCATCATAGGCAGTCCCTCGGAATCGAGGAAGACTTGCTTCCACTCTAAAAGTGAGTTCTCAGGTGACTGAACAGTCCAATACGGGAATTACAGTCTCTGTCACAGGTGGGACAGACAGTGGTTGGGGGAAAGGGTGGGAGGGGAGTCAGTTTTGCCGCACGCTCCTTCCGCTGCCTGCGCTTGTTTTCTGCATGCTCTCGGCGACGAGACTCGAGGTGCTCAGCGCCCTCCCGGATGCTCTTCCTCCATTTAGGGTGGTCTTTGGCCAGGGACTCCCAGGTGTCGGTGGGGATGTTGCACTTTATACAGTAGACACCTCGGCTGGGAAGTGGGATTTGGCTGGATAGCTCTTTGTCAGCCGGGGCAGACACGATGGGCCGAATGGTCTTCTGTGCCGGAACTTTGTATGATTCTACGAACAGTGACGTTAGCAGACTGCTGTTTGTATTACTCGGCTCAAAGGAAGTTAGGCTGCCCGCCAAGTGGAGATTGATGCCTCATGCAGTCATCGATTCCTCCGGACATTCTCCTCATGGGTCAAAGTACTCTATTGGGATATATTTCAGAGTTTTTTGCGAATATTGAAGCAATCTCCCGTTCTAACTAGAATTGTAAAGGATTTTGTGGTAGATGCATCTATCTCTGTAACCATCTCCAGCCCAACAACGTGCCAATAATTGCCCAAAACATAGTCATAGATCTTTTTATGTAACGGTGTGCTAACATTAGAAATTAAGCCACAGCCAGGAAATCACTGTTAGCTGATAATAGCTGGAAAACATTTAATACATTTGGATGACATTCCAAGTGTTAATCAACTGGTTTAATTGGTTTAATGCCGCCGCTAAAATCGAAGACACTAATACCACACTCTGTAATTTCTAGGCTAATATTCCATTAACATTTTTAGAACTGGATATTGTTTTAATAAATTGTTCTCATAACGTGGGTGTTTGCTGGAACTGCCACGTTTATTGCCTGTGGGGAGGTACATGGTGAAGCCTTCCCCATGCACTGTAACAGCTGGGTTTTCAGGTTTCTCGGTTTCGGGGCGGAAACAGAGGCGGTGGTGAAAATGACTGTTTTCGTGCCGTTAGCGATTTATTGCCTAACTTTGGGGTCTTTGGGGTCAGCGCCAGGGGCACATTGCAAAGGGAGGCGTTCCACGATTATTCGCGGCGCAAAAACGGGATTCCCGCCAACTTTAGCGCGGGGCCGGGAGCGCTGCGAGAGAGGCTTTGGGACAGGGCGGGGGGGGGTGGAAGTTCAAAGTAAATTACAAAAACATTGCCAATACCCTTAACTAACTCATCGCTGCAAAAAAACACTTTACCTTACCTTTTTTGCAGCTTTTCCAACTTTGCCGTTACTGGCAGGGCTGCACCCGAGGTTTTACCTGTCGGTGTTCTGAGCATAGCGTCATCATAGGCGGTTCCTCGAAACGAGGATGACTTGCTTCCGTGTCAAAAAAGGGATGATTTCACAGGTGTTTCAATGCAGGACCTAATGTTCCGGATCCTGAACTGCATCCTGAAGGGTGGAAGATGCCTGTGCGTGGATTTTTATAACATGGGGTGGCCGTTGCACACCAGCCACCACACGGGCTTGACAGAGCGAGGTCTTGGTCCAGTGGCAAGGGTTAACCAGGACGACTGGAGACCAGCTCTGCTGCACGGACCCAGTGCGCGCACATATCGCACAGTGTGGGCTGGGCCCGTGCTGCCCCTGGACCCCTGGCCCTGAACTCACGCCTCTCCTGGGCCCCGATCACGTCCCTCCACAGACTCTCCCCGCTCCTGCTGTACCTGCCCACGCTCCAATCACCCCCCCGGCACAGCTCTCCCCGCCGGTGCTTCCAAACGCCGCAAACCAGGCCCCGAAGATCGCGACCGGGCTTCGCGAGCAGATTTTCACCGCGGAGGGTCAGAATCGCGGCGAAAATTCAGTCGCACACCCCCCCGAAAATTCGGCTGCTTCTGTTACTGGCACTGTCATAGTGTTAGGCAAAGAATCCCAGGAATCTGATCCAGTGACGATGAAGGAGCAATATCTACAGTTAAGCTGAGCGTGTGTCATTTCCATTGTCACAACAAAGAAGTCACTGTACTCGATTAACTGCATGCAAATGAAAGTCAGACGTCTTTGTTTAAAGTGCTTTGCTGCTAATCTGGTCCTGGATCAGCCCCAGGACTGGTTTAAGAACCATATTTATAAAGGCACAGCTCCAGTGTAAAGTGTTTCTCTAAACCAACAGGTTCTCCATTCAATTTATGAAAAATAAATGAATATTTCTGAACAGTATTTCCCACAAAATGTCCAAAAACACAGTGAGCATTTATCGCCACGTACTATTATAGAAATTTATATTTTAGAAATCAAAAGACCAAATCTCAATTCCTACAAGGTAAAGACTATTGCATTATTTTGTTTAAGAAAAAACAAACTTGCATTTATATAGCGCCTTTCACAACCTCAGGACGTCCCAAAGCGCTTTACAGAAAATTAAGTACTTTTGGAGTGTAGTCACTGTTGTAATGTAGGAAACACGGCAGCCAATTTGCGCACAGCAAGCTCCCACACACAGCAATGTGATAATGACCCGATAATCTGTTTTTGTTATGTTGGGTTGAGGGATAAATATTGGCCCCAGGACACCGGGGATAACTCCCCTTCTCTTCTTCGAAATAGTGCCATGGGATCTTTTACGTCCATCTGAGAGAGCAGACGGGGCCTCGGTTTAACGTCTCATCTGAAAGACAGCACCTCCGACAGTGCAGCACTCCCTCAGCACTGCACTGGGAGTGTCAGCCTGGATTTTTGTGTTTAAGTCTCTGGAGTGGGACTTGAACCCACAACCTCCTGACTCGGAGGCGAGGGTGCTGCCCACTGAGCCACACAAAACGTATGCTCCAAAAAGTGATTGTTTGAGTTTCTGAGTTGGAAGGTCCTAGCTTGGACCTCCGGTCTAAGGGAGCTGCTGCGATGCTACATCTGGCCTCAGTACTGGACTCAGAAATGACAATATAAGTCAGGTAAATGCAATGCAAATGTTGGAATACAGGACTCGGCTGCCCGTGTCTTAACTCGCACCGAGTCCCGCTCACCCATCACCCCTGCGCTCGCTGCCCCATGTCCTAACTCGCACCAAGTCCCGCTCACCCATCACCCCTGCGCTCGCTGCCCCATGTCCTAACTCGCTCCAAGTCCCACTCATCCATCACCCCATGTGCTCGCTGCCCCGTGTCCTAACTTGCACCGAGTCCCGCTCACCCATCACCCCCTGTGCTCGCTGACCTACATTGGCTCCCGGTTAAGCAACGCCTCGATTTCAAAATTCTCATCCTTATTTTCAAATCTCTCCATGGCCTCACCCTTCCCTATCTCTATAATCTCCTCCAGCCCCACAACCCCCCGAGATGTCTGCGCTCCTCTAATTCTGCCCTCCTGAGCATCCCTGATTATAATCGCTCCACCATTGGTGGCCGTGCCTTCTGTTGCCTGGGCCCCAAGCTCTGGAACTCCCTGCCTCTCCGTCTCTCAACCTCTCTCTCCTCCTTCAAGACGTTCCTTAAAACCTACCTCTTTGACCAAGCTTTTGGTCACCTGCCCTAATTTCTACTTACGCAGCTCGGTGTCAAATTTTTATCGCATAATACTCCTGTGAAGCGCCCTGGGACGTTTCAATACATTAAAGGCGCTATATAAATACAGGTTGTTGTTGAATGTGGATGTCAGCTGAGGACACGATTGGGCAAGGCCGCTGTCCACAGCCAAATAATATGTTAATCTGAAGAGCGACTACATGGGCCAAGTATAGGTGCACCTGTAGAACTCTACTCGAGTATGTATTGGCCCAATCCCTGGAGATGGAGCACGCGGTGTCCACCTTCCGCGACAGGTGAGCGCCGGAGGGACTGGAGTGCATCGTCACCCCAAGCAACTAAATTTTGGTTTGATTTGTAAGATGTTCCTAAACATTTTTGATTAGTTTGCAGTTAATAATAGCCGTGCCCCTTTAATGAGGGGGCACTTGGTTTTAATTGTATCATTTAAAAGAGTTGTATCGACCCAATCAAGGAAAGGTTGGGAGAGAACTGGGTTCCTGTTTGTCTGGAAGCTTATCCAGTTCAATCAATAGAGGGCAGTGCTGCGTTGCTTTTAGCTGTTCATTTGAGTTCCACCTTTTCTCAAAGGCAAGATTTCCATGAGGCAAGAAGTTTAAGTCAACGATCCTGTTTTATTAACATAGTGAAACAATGTCCTGCTTCAACTATACAAATGTTTGACAGCGCAAAGTGGTGCCCTCAAAACGTTAATGTGAAGGATACGAATACCAGGAACGGCACATTCAGGAGTGGCCTCACACCTTCTTTCAACTTGTTCTGACAACACTATAGTGTGGGTGTTCAGACGTTCCATGTAGTCAAAGTGGGACTACCTCCAGCATTCCCACAGCACAACTCATTCTCAAGCGTGTTCGTCATAGTTTTTTCCATGTCAACCTTATGGCGTAGATGCGGAGAGGCTGTTTCCCCCGGGCTGGAGAGTCTAGAACCAGGGGTCACAGTCTCAGGGTGAGGGGTCAGCCATTTAGGACGGAGATGAGGAGGAACTTCTTCACTCAGAGGGTGGTGAATCTTTGGAATTCTCTGCCCCAGAGGACGTGGAGACTCAGTCGTTGAGTATATTCAAGGCTGGGATTGTTAGATTTTTGGACTCTTTAAGGGAATCGAGGGATATGGGGATCGGGCGGGAAAGTGTTGAGGTCGAAGATCAGCCGTGATCTTATTGAATGGCGGAGCAGGTTCGAGGGGCCGTATGGCCAACTGCTGCTCCTAATTCTTATGTTCTTATGAGTTCCTGTTTCTTTAACATGGCAAAAGGTCAAGCAGCTACCCTTAGTTATCTGTCTGGAATTATTTAATTCCCTGTTTTATCACATAACACTCCAGTGAAGATCCTTGGGACATTTCACTACGTTAAAGGCGCTATATAAATACAAGTTGTTGTTGTTTTTCTGTCCGGGTCTGTCTTGAGCATGCACTGATGGGATGCAGGTTTGACACAGCGGCCGTTCCTGCACAGGATCACACCAGATATACGGCACAGAAACAGGCCGATCGACCCAACCAGTCCAGGCCGGCGTTTAGGGCTCCACTTGAGCCTCCTCCCGTCTTTCCTCATCTAAATCTATCAGCATAACCCTCTATTCCCTTCTCCCCCATATACTTGTCCAGCCTCCCCTTAAATACATCAATACTATTCGTTTCAACCCCTCCCTGTGGCAGTGAGTTTCACATTCTCACCGCTCTCTGGGTAAAGATGTTCCTTCTGAATTCCGCATTGGATTACTTGGTGACTACCTTACATTGATGGAGAGTTAATCTCACTCTCCTCCTGGTACTTGGTTCCAAAGTTGAATAGGAAGAGGACTGGAGCAGGCCAGCCAGAGACAATGTTCTCACTATTGACCACATCTGAAATTGGCCAGCAGATGGGATTGGAATGGGACAGGATTAAGGGTTATGGCTTGAATTCAGTATTTGCTGAAAATAAACATTTTACTGAAAACAATTATTATTATTATTGCCTGCACATCCAGTAGAAAAAAGTGAAAATTGGATGGATAACTACCATAGCCAAGGTGAAAGAGCTTGGTGCTAGCTCATTGTGTGTTTGGAGGACTATTCCAAGGCTGATTTGGAAGATGTAGGGGAGATGTTTACACTTGTGGCGGAGTCCAACACTAGGAGCCTTAAATATAAGATAGTCACTCATAAATCCAATGGTGAATTCAGGAGAAACCTCTTTACCCAGAGAGTGGTGAGAATAAGAACATAAACATAAAAGATTAAGAAATAGGAGCAGGAGTCAGCCATTTGGCCCCTTGAGCCTGCTCTGCCATTCAATAAGATCATGGCTGATCTAACCCTGGCCTCAACTCCACTTCCCTGCCCGCCCCCCATAACCCTTGACTCCCTCATCGTTCAGAAATCTGTCTATCTTCACCTTAAATACACTCAATGACCCAGCCTCCGCAGCTCTCTGGGGCAGAGAATTCCAAAGATTCACGCCCCTCTGAGAGAAAAATTCCTCCTTATTTCTGTCTTAAATGGGCGGCCCCTAATTTTGAGACTATGCCCTCTAGTTCTAGATTCCCCCACGAGGGGAATGTGGAACTCGTTACCCCAGGGAGTGGTTGAGGTGAACAGTGTGGGTGCATTTATGGGGAAATTAGATAAGTGCCGGATGGAGAAAGGAGTCGAAGGTTGTGCTGATGGGGTGAGGTGAAATAGAGTGGTTGGGAGGCTGGTGTGGAGCATGAACACCGGCATGGAACAGTTGAGCCAAATGGCCTGTTTCTATGCTGTACATTCTATTTAATTCTACGATTTGTAACCATTTGCCCAATCCTCCTGCCACGGGCTCGACTGATTGCTCCCGTGGTTACGGTAATGTGTCACCAAGCCACAGACCAGTAAAGTCCAAGGTTCAGTCCTCAGGCAGTGCTCAGTTGATCTATCTCAGACCGTCGTTAACCTCCTCAACCTGGACTAGAGGGGAAAGGTCAGCCAGGTCACCAATCATTCTTTGCGGAACACCTCCGTTCAGTCCGTAAGCCTGACCCCGAGCTTCTGGTCGCCTGTCACTGTAACTCCCTGCTCCAATCCCTCTCTGACCTCTCCGTCCTCGGCCTCCTCCATTGTTCCAATGAAGCTCAACGCAAGCTTATCTTTCATTTAGGCACTTTACAGCCTCCTGGACTCAACATCGAGTTCAACAATTTCAGACCATAACCCCTGCCCCAATGTTTTTTTTTCCTGTTTTATTCTCTTTCCCAGGGCAGCAGTTGATGATTCTGCCATTTACACCCTCTCTAGATCCATCTTTTGTTTCTTCACTTGTCCCATTACCGTCTCCTTCTGCCTCGCACCATCATCCCTTTTGTCTCTCTAATCTCTCCTGCCTTCCACCCTATCACAGACCTTCCCTTTTGTTCTTTCCTCTCCTCCCCCTTTCGCTGCCCCGACACTTGCTTAAAACCTGTTACACTTCTAACTATTTCCAGTTCTGACAAAGGGTCATTGACCTGAAACGTTAACTCTGTTTCTCTCTCCACAGGTGCTGCCTGACCCGCTGAGTATTTCCAGCGTTTTCTGTTTCAACAACAATCACTATGTAGTGACCGACCCCAGCTGGAAAACACGGATGTGAGGGAGGAGAGGATCAGGTATGGCCTGTAGGCCTTCCCACTCTAACAGCCTTCCAACACTCATTGTCTGGGCTATCACATGAAGAATAGACCTAGGCAAAGTATGGGAAGGCTGGTAAAGCTAACAAAACGCCTACATGAACCCATCACCTTCAAGAAAGGAGGGCAAAATATTGGCAAAAGCAGAAACAATTGTGAGGCACAGAATGATTTCAACAAGTTGATCAATGCTTTGCAACCATCAGGTTATTTAAGGAAAGATATACTTGCATTGGAGGCAGTTCAAAGAAAGTTCACTAGTTTGATTCCTGAGATGAAGGGGTTGTCATATGAAGAAAGGTTGGACAGGTTGGGCCTGTACTCATTGGAGTTTAGAAGAATGAGAGGTGATCTTATTGAAACGTATAAGATTCTGAGGGGGTTTGACGGGGTAGATGCAGAGAGGATATTTCCCCTCGTGGGGGAATCTAGAACTAGGGGGCATAGTTTCAGAATAAGGGGTCGCCCATTTAAAACTGAGATGAGGAGGAATTTCTTCTCTCAGAGGGTTGTAAATCTGTGGAATTCTCTGTCCCAGACTGCTGTGGAGGTTGGGCCATTGAATATATTTAAGGCGGAGATGGACAGATTTTTGAGCGATGGGGGGGGTCAAGGGTTAAGGGGAGCGGGCGGGGAAGTGGAGTTGAGGCCAAGATCAGATCAGCCATGATCTTATTGAATGGCGGAGCAGGCTCGAGGGGCTGTATGGCCGACTCCTGCTCATTTTTCTTATGTTTTTATGTGTACCCAAGCTGTGCACCATGCTCATTCCAATGCCATTCTGTGACCACCGCAAAGTCCTCCTACAGACAGGCTCGATGGACCTGTCCGTCATTGCTCATCTGTTTGTTCGTGACATTTTGCCTATTGGAAACTAATGACTGTTGGTTAAACTGGCATAGAATGGACAGCGTTTCTCTGTAGGAAATCTGTGTAGGCGGCCAAACTGAAGTTCCTCTTTCTTTTATTTTCAATTGTGCTTGATGACCTAAGCATCGCTTATAATAAACTGGAAACTTTTCATTTCACTTGTGTGGGAACCCACAAATTCATTTCATCTTTGATGCTGAGCAGTACAGAGTTTGGTAACCGAGATCAGTCCTGGCATGCACGGTAGGGTGCAGTGCACTGACAGTTTTACAATGGGATGTTGCTGTTTCCTGATGAACTGCTAGCTCCAATAAACCAAATGTACAGTTCTCATACCCGTACCAGCATTTTCCCTGCGTCCTGATACAGCTTGTTTTTTTTTTTAAATCTGACTTTGACAAAGATAATTCTGTTTTATTAATCATAAAGAGTTCAATTTAGAAATGTAATCAAGATCATTTTTTTTTTACATATGTCAACATTGGTATGACGTTAAATGTGTCAAACAATAAATTGTTCATAAAAATGCCAAAAGTACAACATTTGTGTATCTTTATGGTATCGGAAAGTGTCAGTGTCAGTTAAAGGTCAGCTTGGGTCTGTGGTACAGTCTCCCATCTGAGCCAAAATGTTGTACAGTTCTTGCTCCACTCAAAGACCTGAGTGCATAATCTCGACTAACACTTAAAGTGCACAACTGAACAAACATCTTTACCCAGAGAGAAAGAAAGACTTGGATTTATATAGCGCCGTTCACGACCACCGGACATCTCAAAGCGCTTTACAGCCAATGAAATACTTGTTGGAGTGTAGCCACTGTTGTAATGTGGGAAACGCGGCAACCAATTTGCGCACAGCAAGCTCCCACACACAGCAATGTGATAAAGACCAGGTCATCTGTTTTTTCGTTATGTTGATCGAGGGATGGATATTGGCCCCAAGACACCAGGGAGAACTCCCCTGCTCTTCTTCAAAATAGTGCCCGCGGGATCTTTTACATCCACCTGAGGGAGCAGACGGGGCCCCGAGTGTGAGTGCTGAGAATGAGGAACCACATGGAGTGGTTGAAGCGATTAGCATCGATGCCTTTAAAGGGAAGCTGGATAAGCAACTGCTACACTGACGGCCTGAGGCTGTGAAAGACACTATATAAATGCAAGTTGTTCCTTGCTTCTATAAATAAACACACACACACACATTTCACTTTGGAAGAGAATTTATGCAAAAACCACAAAAGTCAGTTCACATTAAACAATGGGGATCTGTTTGCTTTCCAACAGGAACGGGCTGGATAAGATTAGAGTTTGTCCTGTTTCCACAGTACACTTGGGAAGGCTCTGAAAGTGCTTATAAAACTTAACATACGGCCGGCCAACAAGGAGGGAAAAGAATATTTCACTGGGGGAGGGAACATCTTCATTACCGTGGCAACATCCAGTCCACTGGAAGCCCCCATGGATTGCTCATCACTCGCATGTTTACACAAAAGAGTTACGCTTCAAAGCTGTTTGAAGCCCGAGGCTGATTATGTATCTTTACTGAAGTAAGATTTGACTCGATACTGCCACTTTCACTAAGGTGATGTTGCCACTTGGGTTTATAGGAATTTATTGTTCGTTTTTATTAAAATTCCCTCATTTGGTACCTCACCCAAATTTTTTTCATATTCATTCGCAGGATGTGGGCGTCACCAGCATTTATTGCCCATCCCTAGTCGCCCCGAGACCTTGGTGGTGAGCAGTCTTCTTGAGTACAACTGAGTGGCTCGCTGGGCCATTTCAGAGGGCAGTTAAGAGTCATAAGAATTAGGAGCAGGAGTCGGCCATTCGGCCATTCCGGTCTGTTCCACCATTCAATGAGATCATGGCTGATCTACCTCAACTCCATATCCCTTGATTTCCTTAATATCCAAAAATCTATCGATCTCAGCCTTGAATATACCCAAAGACTGAGCCTCCCCAGCCCTCTGGGGCAGAGAATTCCAAAGATTCACCACCCTCTAAGTGAAGAAATTTCTCCTCATCTTAGTCCTAAATGGCCGACCCCTTATCCTGAGACTGTGACCCCTGGTTCTAGACTCCTCGGCCAGAGGAAACATCTGACAACCACATTGCTGTGGGTCTGGAGTCACATATAGCCCAGATTAGGTAAGTCCGGCCGGTACACAAATTGTCATTCATCATATTTGAACACAGATAACGTCGGCGGGCATTTGACCTCGAGGGCAACACAGTGAAGTTCTTTCCATACCTCGGGAGCCTATTATCAGCAAGGGTGGACATCGACGACGAGATTCAACATCGTTTCCAGTGTGCCAGCGCAGCTTTCGGCCGCCTGAGGAAGAGAGTGTTCGAAGATCAGACCCTCAAGTCTGGCACCAAACTTATAGTCTACAGGGCTGTAGAGACGCACCCTCCTGTATGGCTCAGAGACGTGGACCGTATACAGTAGACACCTCAAATCGCTGGAGAAATACCACCAGCGCTTCCTCCGCAAGATCCTGCAAATCCCCTGGGAGGACAGACGCACCAACGTTAGTGTTCTCGATCAGGCCAATATCCCCAGCATCGAGGCACTGACCACACTCGACCAGCTCCGTTGAGCGGGCCACGATTTCGAGGGACTGCCTATGACTGACCGTCTTCACTGGAAATCCATGTATGCACAGTTTCCAACGGACATCACTGCACAGCGATTGGGAGCTGGATTTCCCTCAGCCTTAATCCATGGTTGTCCAAGCTAATAGTAGGCACCCCAGTGGCTGCCCCAAGTCACGAGTTCGTAGCAAATACTGGTGATCAAAGCTGACCTGCAGCTTCACACTGAGCGGTGCCTTATCAATTAGGCCATTGGGGGAGGTTTGATATTTTTGACAGTTTTAAGCGGCAATCTAGGCAGGCCAAGAAAACTGCCTTACACCAGGATTAATCTGATAAATATAAATAAGTCATTTTGACAACTTCCAGTTTATGGAGAAATGTGGCGAGCTCCAGCTCTTGTATTGTGCATGTGACTTAGGAAGGCGGGTTAGTGTACGGGGGAAGGCACAAGCCTTGCTTTACACTTGGGTTTTGAGCCTGCACATCAAGACCACCACGTCCTCTTTCAGCTGAGGCCTGTCCACCAGGCGTAGCCTGTCGCAAGTTATTTTCCTTCCCAGAGTGCACACTGTGATACATTTAATAAAAAGGCTGTAAGGGAATCCATGCTTTCCATCCCACGGTAAGTGTAGGTGATAGATCAGTCACAAGCTTGTCATTGGAGTTGTGCAGCTTGGAGGAAAATTAAACTAGTCATTTCTACAATAAGGTGATGTAATCTAACCGGACACTCCCAGTGCAGTGCCGAGGGAGTGCTGCACTGTCGGAGGTGCCCCCCTTCGGATGAGACGTTAAACTACTAGTAACATTTCTTCTGGCACACAATGTGTTGTGGGTTCACAGGATCAACTTTGTTTATATATTTCTGTATAATGTGTAATAGTTTGTCTTTGTTTTTATACTGCAATGTTTAATTTTAGTTTATCAATTATATTGTTCACAGGTGTCCTTTACTGTGAAATATTGACTTTTAAACTGAGGCCCCGTCTGCTCTCTCGGGTGGATGTAAAAGATCCCACGGCACTATTTCGAAGAAGAGCAGGGGGAGTTATCCCCGGTGTCCTGGGACCAATATTTATCCCTCAATCAACATCACTAAAAACAGATAATCCTGTCATTATCACATTGCTGTGGGAGCTTGCTGTGCGCAAGTTGAGCTGCCGCATTTCCTACGTTGCAACAGTGACTAGACTTCAAAACATTCTTCATTGACTGTGCAGCGTTTTGGGGAAGTCCTGAGGTCGTGACAGGCACTATAGAAATGCAAGTCTTTTTGTTCCATTGAGAAACTCTTTGGAGGACCTCAGTAATATTACCATTTTTAACTTTATTCTCAAATTGATTTGTATCCACCTGTATCCTGTTTGGAGATTACATACAGAATCGTAACAGAGCATCAAAGTAGCAGGCCCAGGCTCTGACGGCCTAACTGTAAAACAAGCAAGCTAACTAAAAGTAACATGCAGCTGCAGAAATCATTTCAATCCATCCAAATCCCTCGATGTGTTACTGCCTTGAAACACGTCCCTGTGTAATTGTTAATGTATTTATGTAGAAACATAAAGTACAGAAGTTGGAACTGAGCGGAACATTTTTATGGATGAAAGGATGTACTTTATATAACACATACTAAACTAATATAACAAATGACTCATCGTGGATTTTTATTTAAACATTGGGTACAAGGAAATAACACAAATTGAGTATATTTAATAAAAAGTGTGACTGCTTTGAAACTCTGGATAAGTTTTTTTTCAGGAGTTTGATGTGAAACATGCTCTTTCTCTGGTATATTAGAATGACCACACTGCAAAAAGTACTTCATTGGCTGTAAAGCGCTTTCTGAGACCTCCGCTGGTCGTGAAAGGCGCTATTTAAATGCAAGTCTTGCTTTCTTTTTTCTATAAAGTTAATTCACTTAAATGCTTTCGTGCTTAAGTTTGGTAAAATATTCCATGGACTGGGAGTACATAAGAACTAGGAGCAGGAGTAGGCCATTTGACCTCTCGAGCCTGCTCCGCCATTCAATAAGATTGTGGCTGATCTGATCGTGGCCTCAACACCACTTCCCTGCCCGCTCCCTATAACCCTTTACTCCCTTATCGCTCAAAAATCTGTCGATCTCCACCTTAAATATATTCAATGACCCAGTCACACAGCTCTCTGGGGCAGAGAATTCCACAGATTTGCAACCCTCTGAGAGAAGAAATTCCTCCTCATCTCAGTTTGAAATGGGCGGCCCCTTATTCTGAGACTATGTCCCCTAGTTTTAGTTTCCCCTATGAGTGGAAATATCCTCTCTACATCCATCTTGTCAAGCCCCCTCATTATCTTATCAAAACATACAAGATCATCTCTCATTCTTCTGAGCACAAATGAGTATAGGCCCAACCTACTTTCATAAGTCAACCCCCTCATCTCCGGAATCAACCTAGTGAACCTTCTCTGAACAGCCTCCAATGCAAATATATCCTTCCTTAAATAAATATGGAGACCAAAACTGTATGCAGTACGCCAGGTGTGGCCTCACCAATACCCTGTACTGTTGTAGCAGGACTTCTGAGTTATCTTAACAATTGTAGCGTGTTTTAGCACATAAGAAATAGGAACAGCAGGAGGTTATATGGCCCCTCGAGCCTGCTCCGCCATTCAAAAGATCATGGTTGATCTGATCTTGGCCTCAAGTCCACTTTCCTGCCTGTTCTTCATAACCCTCGACTCCCCTACAGTTCACGATAATAAACTTCAATTTTAACTGTTGATGAATTCTCCTGAAAAAGATCATTATGACTATAGAAACAAAATGATTAGCAAATCCTGAGCAAGGTGTTCCATCTAGCATGGTCTCTAATGGCTTCCGAGGGAGTTGTTGCGTTGGTTTATGTAACAGCACACAGAATACTTGTTTCCAGGACCCAAACATAATATCCATTCTGCAGGTTCTCGGTGCTCAGCGCCCTCCCGGAAGGAGCGTGCGGCAAACCAGACTCCCCACCCACCCTTTCCTTCAACCACTGTCTGTCCCACCTGTGACAGAGACTGTAATTCCTGTGTTGGACTGTTCAGTCACCTGGGAACTCACTGAGAGTGGAAGTAAGTCTTCCTCGATTCCGAGGGACTGCCTATAATGATAACTTCCATTATAATATATTAAAAATCTTATTTCATGTAAACTTTTCCCATTATAAAATGCCCATCTCCACATTTATAATGGAAACAGACTATGTGAACTTGTCACAGGCTGTAATTACACCCCCCCCCCAGTGAAGGTGCTGCAGTGCTACCACGCTCGAGAGCTTGTAAGTTCCATTATAAATGTGCATGTAAGTATTTATCTTGGAAATTCAAAACGTTATGGGCAGAATATATGACTTGAAAACTGGGGAGCTGACTTAAATCAGCGTGGTCCGGTATAATTTGTACCCTTTAACCTAACCTAACCTCACCTTTAAGATGATACTCAGTCTCGAGTCCCTGTGTGGTATGCAACAAGAGAATGAGTTATAGAATCATAGAACTTTACAGCACGGAAGGAGGCCATTCGGCCCATCATGTCTGCGCTGGCTGACAAAGAGCTATCCAACCTAATCCCACTTTCCAGCTCTTGGTCCGTAGCCCTGCAGGTTACGGCACTTCAAGTGCACATCCAAGCACTTTTTAAATGTGGTGAGGGTTTCTGCCTCTACCACCCTTTCAGGCAGTGAGTTCCAGACCCTCACCGCCCTCTGGGCGAAAAGAATTCTACTCAAATCCTCCTACTAATTACTTTAAATCTATGCCCCCTGTTTGTTGACCCCTCTGCTAAGGGAAATAGGTCCTTCCTATCCATTCTATCTAGGCCCCTCATAATTTTATACACCTCAATAAGGTCTCCCTTCAACCTCCTCTGTTCCAAAGAAAACAAACCCAGCCTGTACAGTTGTGATATACTAAAGTCTTCTGTATAGCATGCCCAGGGAGCAGCGTGGAGACATGCCACTACAAGGTACAGCGCGAGCTTCTGCAGGAGGGCGACGGCTGTGATGAGTGAAGTCATCAAGATCCAGGTCGGTGATTGGAGTGTGGGCAGATACAGCAGGAGCGGTGAGGTCGGGGTGAAGGAGCGGCGAGAGACTGTGGCGGGACGTGATCGGGGCCCAGGGGAGGTACGAGTTCGGGGCCAGGGGCAGCACGGGCCCAGCCCACACTGCGATGTGTGTGCGCACTAGGTCCGTGCAGCAGAGCTGGTCTCCAGTCGTCCTGGTTAACCCTTGCCACTGGACCAAGACCTCGCTCTGTCAAGCCCGTGTGGTGGCTGGTGTGCAACGGTCACCCCACGTTAAAACAATCCACGCACAGGCACCTTCCACCCTTCAACATGTAGTTCGGGTCCTTCATTGAAACACCTGTGAACTCGTCCTTTTTTTGGCTTGGAAGCAAGTCACCCTCGCTTCGAGGGACCGCCTATGATGATGATGATGATGACTTCAGTGTAAGTATCACACTTATTTCCTGCAACACTTTGCCACCCCACTTTGTTAATAACACCCCTATAAGTTTATAAAAGAGCATATCCTTTGAGCAATGCCACGTGAGATCTGCTAAAATAGATACGGTTTCTACAGCCAAAGTTTTTTTTGAATTATTACGATTCAGACCTTGCAGCTTCTGCTGACTCCTGCAGTTTAGTGAAACGATTGAACAGCTGTGTAAAAATCATAATGCTTGCAAACATTCTGCACAGCCTGTTTTTGTTTAAAAACAAGAACGAGTCTAATATTAATCTCTGAGCAGATATTTAAAGCCTTTGAACAGTTTGTCTTGTCCCCGCCAGCTACTTTTGTCAAGGCTCTTCAAGTTTCCGGTAGGTGCAAGACAAAACAGGAAGGTGGTGGTTTCATGGGTTGTTTACGAGGTGCGGGAGGAATACTTGATGAAGCATTGCACATGTCGACCGCACAGGGTTAAAGTACAACGGCAGAAAAATCCCTCAGCAGGTCAGCTCATTTACATTGGGGGAAAAAAAAAGTCAAAACTCCCAGTTATTGATGGAAAACAGCAAGAATATCTATCTGCATCAATTCTCAGGCTAATTGTATTATCTGACACAATCCAACAGGCAAGGTTAGCCATTAGTAATGCATATTAATTATCAACATAATTTGATTTTTTTCAAATTAATTTTTGTTTATATAGTGAATGCTAAAGACATCATTAGGGAATTGATTGGTGTACAACAGCCTTGCACAATTGAAATGAGGCTATCAAGATACCCTGATGACTCAGTCGAGAAGTCCATTGCCTGGTGTAGAATTGAGCATATAGGTTCCCAAGTTCAATCCCTGCTGTAAAATTGAGCCGCTTCTTAACCTGGGGTTTTTTTAAACATCATCATAGGTGGTTCCTCGAACGAGGATGACTTGCTTCCACATAAGTTCACAGATGTTTCAATGAAGGACCCGATGTTCCAGTCCTGAACTCCAGTTGAGGTAGTGGAAGATACCTGTGCGTGGATTTTTTTTAACATGTGGTGGCTGTTGAACACCAGCCACCACACGGGCTTGACAGAGCTAGGCCTTTATCCAGTTGCAAGAGTTAACCAGGACTATTGGAGATCTGCTCTGCTGCACAGACCTAGTGCACACATATCGCAGTGTGGGCTGGCTTGATGGTTTTTAAACAGATTGCTATTGGCACCGGCTCCCAAAGCACAGGTCTAACATGGTCAATGGCAACCACACAGTAAGGTTGTTGGAATTTGCTCCGGCCAGTTGCTGGATAGCCTAGTTTTTTCACCAAGATTTCCTGGTGGGCAATCTTCGCAAACCGGTCACAAGATCCATAAGAATTAGGAGCAGGAATCAGCCCTACGGCCCCTCAAGCCTGCTCCGCCATTCAATAAGATCACGGCTGATCTTCGACCTCAACTCCACTTTCCCTCCCGATCCCCATATCCCTCGATTCCCCGAGAGTCCAAAAATCTATCGATCTCAGCCTCAACAATTCAGCATCCGAATTTAAAAATCGATACCTGGCTGTCCAAACCCCACTTGTTGGGAGCATTGTAACTGAATCAAGTGTTTAAGCTGCTTCAGATAATATCAGCTAGGTGGTTGTAAAGGTGCTGCAATTGGCCAGAGAGAGAGAGAGAGAGAGAGAGCGAGAGAGAGAAAGAAAGAAAGAGACCGGCCAACGTTTGTGCTTCTGCCCAATGGCCCAATTTAGTTCAGTTGCACATCCACAAGTTGAATAGCCTGCCATCACTCAATTTCTAGGTCTATGCAGCAACAGTCGCTGCTGCAATGGGGGTATTAGAGAGCTATTAGCACCCAAAAACCACAGCCCAATGTGAATCATCACCTTTGGAAGACAAGGTGAGAAAACTGGAAGATTAAATTGCTGAAACACCATTAAGAGGATCATAACCTCTGTCCCAATTTTTTCAGGGCAGCTGTTGCTGATTCTGCCATTGACCCTCTTCTAGACTTATCGTTTGTTTCTTTAATTATTCTATTACCATCTCATTTTGCCTTGCACCATCATCCCTTTAGTCATTTAATCTGTATCAGATCTTCCCTTTTGTTCTTTCCCTGCTTCTCTACTTGCTGAAAATCCATAACATCACATAACTTTTCCAGCTCGGACCTGAAACGTTAACTCTGTTTCTCTCTCCACAGATGCTGCCTGACCAGCTGAGCATGTTCAGTTTTTATTTTAATTCCAACGGTTCCATTGTTGAAAGGGGACTGATGGTGAAAATGATGGAATGTAATCCCATAAGAATTTTGTCTCCAACAAGATTAACTTTTTCACCCTCACTTTGTTTTAAGATCATTTTCATTTTAATAACAAAATTGATCTGAGCTTGACAGAAGATTAAAAATGCAAATTAAAACAGGGATACAATTTGGTTTTTTGACCAATGACAATTTAAACCCAGTTTTTAAACTCGAGGTGCAAAATTTGGTTTTCTTTTTCCTATAAGCCATCAAAAAATACAACAATGTATTTAATGCAGGTTGGAAACTGATGAGCATTGGCTATTTTAAGGTTATATCTTTTTCACCATTATTATAAATTTGAACTTTAAAAATGTGACAAGTCATATCTCCCTCCACTCTCAAAGCATGTTAACTAGACCCAACTGCAGCCCCAGTGTCCAAAGTTAAAAATACAGAACTGCACTGGTCATAGCTTATCCAGCTCTTCCCAAATCTCACCAGCAGAAAGTGGTGCAAATTAAATACACAGATTTTCTGTTTAGAATTTGTGGGCTGGTATCTCAGACGGTTCAATACTTTTAGAAGTGATACGTCGGACTTGATAACACTGAGAAAACAGCAGTAGAAATGGAGTTTCCTTGGGAGAACTGACATGTTTATGAAGCAGTTGCACAACTATTTAATAATATATCCAGCTTTCCTTTTGGTGACTGTCAGCACCCAGTTAAAACATAACTTTAAAAATGGTGGTTTCTCAAACACTGTTCTTGACCTCGGAGCAAAGCTGGATCGAGGACCTTGAACCCCATGGAATGTCAGCCTAATGAGTTTCCACTCGCTTGCTCAACATTTAAAAAATGTTTTGTGAACTTTATGGGGTCACTTATTGTAACTCACAGGAAACTATCTTCCAACTGAAATGGAACTTTCAGAATCTGGTATCTCTCCAGGTTTGTTTGTTTTTTTGAATTTTCCTAAACCACTTCATTTAAAAAAAAGCTATAAATGTTGCTTCTGTTTTGTCTTGTTAAAAGTCAAACCCCAAGTTTAACTGCAAACATTTCACAAGCTGGCTACAAACACACCACAAGCAAACATTCCTTGTTTTAGTTCCTGCATTCACAGCATTATCCCTCCCCGACCCAAATCCTTGAACAAATGTGTCACGGAAATGATTGAAGAGGAAAGTTCGGTGGAACTTTGAGAAAAAAAAAGTCTTTATTCGTTAATTTTTTTTGTTGCTTTTGAGTTAAAAGTCTCGCTTCATCGGTCAACAATGAGGAGCTGTGAATTCCTATCCAGGACAGTAGGTGGCGGTAGCAAACGGCAGTAGACGAAATTAAGCACTCCAAAAGCAAACCAAAAAAAAATCCAGCGGGTCAAACATATAAAGTACAACTCGACTTTACATTGGTCTTGTTCAGAAGATAGTTTAAAATTATACATGATTGCATCAGTCATAAGCAGCTCCGGAGGTGTCACTCTCTGAAGTCTACTCGGATTTTTTTTTTAGAAAATATTTATACACAATACATTGAATACCCTGCAGCAGTCAGCAGAGTTTTAAATTCAGGTCGGAACAATGGTGAAAGTTCTGCCTGGCGTCTCAAGTATCCTTGCCAGCAGCATTTGCTATTCCTTGAAAGAAATAGTGTCCCTTGTAGCCTTAAATCGCTTGGATTCTCCTAAAGGTGACCCGTGCATCTTTATTGCTGGCCCATGTTCTTGGAGAATCAGAACGATTTTTTAAAAAAAAAATCAATTTAGTCCCAGGGGGCAGGTCTGACATGGGCAACGATTAGACGCCATATTTCTTGGAGCTCCATTGAAAGTACCCTTAGACTGAAATTACACAGTTCAACCTCCCCTTCCAAATAAAAAAAACAAAATCTTGGAACACAGTTTCTTGTTGTTGATATGTTGAGAACTTGATTGCATTTTGATTGAGTCTTGCACTACACTTTGGGTAGTTCAAGCTGATGTTTTTAATAAACAACAAGGCAGCTGTGTCTTCGATGAGCAACAAGGCTGCCAGGCATCAGGAGGCAGAAAGCAGCCAGCACAGTCAGGAGACAAGACAGACAGACAGACCCCCTTTTTTTTTCTCTCCAGTGCAATATTTCCCTGGCCAGCCAATATTTTCCACCTTTTGGGGAAGGGAGGGGAGGGGAGGGGGCGGGGAGGAAATATCATAAAAGGCCAGATTTTCTCAACAGCTCACAGTACTGGGCTGCTGTTTGCTGACGAAGTCTGCAATGAAATCGAATTCGTTCTGTCCTAGCCAGAGTTCGGGCAGTTCCTGAATCCGATCCAAGCCCAGCTCCAGCACCAGCGATGTCAGCACCTCCTCGTCGATGAGATCGGTGTCCATAACGTTGAGCGAGAGGGCAGGGGCCGAGACGTGTTGGATGCTGGGCAGAGGGTTCTGGCTCATGGCGTGGCGGAACTGCTGGCCGGCCGCCCCCATGCCGGTATTCATGCCCAGGAGGGGGTGGCCGTGGTACTGATTGTTCAGTTTTTGCAAGTGCATGGTGGCCATGAGCTGCTGGGGGCTTAAGGTGCCCAGAAACTGCTGCTGTTGCTGCTGCTGCTGCTGGCTGTACATCACGTTGGAGGGCATCTGGTGGTGCGTCATCTGTGCGCTCAGGTTGGCCACCCCGGGCCGGGACCTCATGCCCCCGCTAGTGTCCAGGCTGCCCCCGCCGTAGTGCAACATCGGCGCTGCGGGGTGATCTCGCCTCAATGCGCCCGGGACATGCTGTGTGTTCTGCAGACCATTGAGGCTCATCCGATAATTCTGCAGCCCGTTCGTGCCGTCAGGAAAGCGCCCGGGATTCACAGACATCATCATATGCTCTGCCATTGATCTGCTGGCTGCATTTAAAAAACACAACACAAACACATTGTAACCCGTGTAAAACCCACACACAGTGCACTCAAACAGGCTGAGATGCACACATACACACACACTCTCTCGTGTAAAACCCACAGTGCACTCAAACAGGCTGAGATGCACACACACACTCTCTCTCTCATCCGTGTAAAACCCACAGTGCACTCAAACAGGCTGAGATGCACACATACACTCTCTCTCTCTCTCATCCGTGTAAAACCCACAGTGCACTCAAACAGGCTGAGATGCACACACACACACACAGGCTGAGATGCACACACACACACTCTCTCTCTCACCCGTGTAAAACCCACACAGTGCACTCAAACAGGCTGAGATGCACACACACACACACAGGCTGAGATGCACACACACACACTCTCTCTCTCACCCGTGTAAAACCCACACAGTGCACTCAAACAGGCTGAGATGCACACATACACACTCTAACAGGCGAAACTTTCCGCTTTGATACATAAACTGCAACTCTTGTCAATTTCCTCCGGGAAAGAAATGCAACACAATATCACACCCCGAGTTCCAGCAGGATTGAGCCTCACATCGTTACTTTCGGGCTAACAGTCAAAAAAAAATTCATTGTAAAGATTGATTTTTTTTTAAAAAGTGCAGCTGGAAGAAAAAAAAAATAAGAGCGTGCCTACCTTAACCTGTTTTGAACAGACTGCAAAAAAATAAACTTGGAAGTTGTAGAAACCGCAATCGTTTAGGAAATTTCGGTGAGATCCTCGCACATTACACAAATAGTTTTTTTTTAAAATGCACTTGTATCCAGCTCCTGAAGCGTGCCTCTTGTTACTGGGTCAGAGGGAGATTATATAGTGCACAGAACAGGGGCAATGCGGGGAGGAGTTCTCAATCGTCATGTGCTCCTGTATCATTGGCTCCTCGTACCTTGCGTAAGAGTGTTATTTTAACTTTGCGCTCACCCGGAGCCTCAGCTAAGCCTCCTGTTTTGCTTTCCCCTCGGCCAATCGGTGGCCTCTCCCTCTTCCCCACTCCCGAGTTTCCTGAATGCAGTAAAACCTGACTCCCCGCCGCGGCATTGTTTGTTTTTAATTAGAAGCAAGATTGTGTCTGCTTGCAGGAAGCGCCCAGCGCTGCTCCTTATACACGCTGCAATTGGCCACCACCCCGGCTGCAAGGGCTTGTGCTTTTTTTCTGGGGTCCTAAACAAACGCAATAAAAAGCCGGCAAATTACTTAAACGAGTCTCCAGTAAGAATGAGGTGCCATTGCAGGGTAGTCCGGTGTTGGCCTGTAGTGACAGTGCGCCTGCACTGTGGGAAGGTTTGTGAACAAAGATTGATCATTAGAGCCAGGAATTAAAGCGAAGGCTCAAGTGCAAGTCACAGTACTACCATTGAAAATTGACCTTACAAATTACAAATGATTAAAATGCCAGTGTTTAATCCCGATTTATTTATATTTAATCTTGTTCTTTCAGGGACTCCAGCACGAAAATCTGGACTGACACTCACTGTCGGAGGGGCAGAACTGAGGGAGTGCCGCACTGTCGGAGGGGCAGTACTGAGGGAGTGCCGCACTTTTGGAGGGGCAGTACTGAGGGAGTGCCGCACTGTCGGAGGGGCAGTACTGAGGGAGTGCTGCACTGTCGGAGGGGCAGTACTGAGGAAGTGCCGCACTGTCGGAGGGACAGTACTGAGGAAGCGCCGCACTGTCGGAGGGGCAGTATTGAGGGAGTGTAACACTGTCGGAGGGGCAGTACTGAGGGAGTGCAGCACTGTCAGAGGTGCCGACTTGTGATGAAACATTAAACCGAGGCCCCTCTGCCCTCAGGTGGGTGTAAAAGATCCCATGGCACTATTTTGAAGAAGAGCAGGGGAGTTATCCCCGGTGCCTGGGCCAATATTTATCTGTCAATCAACATCACTAAAATAGATTATTTGATCATTATCACATTGCTGTCTGTGGGAGCTTGCTGTGCACAAATTGGTTGCCCCATTTCCTACATTACAACAGTGACTACACTTCAAAAAGTACTTCATTGGCTGTAAAGCGCTTTGAGACGTCTGGTCGTGAAAGGCGTTATATAAATGCATATCTTTTCTCTTATTCGTATATATACATGGAGTCAGAATGTAGGAAAGGCTTCTTAAGGTGAATAATTCTGTCTCTGTAAGAAGCTATAATCCAATGAGTAATAAAATTACATTGCATTTATGTCGACAATTTCTCTTATCATTCCCTATTTGGTTGCTCCCTGCAATCCAAACACTAAAGAATCACCCTTGAAATTGCTTAATAATGATAAGGTTTCCCCATTGCTTAATAAAATCAATCCACAGAGTTAAAGCAAGCTCAAGTGGAATTATCATTTATAAAGCCTAAAAATTCATGCAATTTTTTTATCTTCATTGCTTTACCACATTATCTTTCCGTTTTATGTTGTCTGCCATTTACTTTTCGTTTAAAACAGTTAACATTGTGAAAGTTTTGGCAAAGCAATGTCGAAAGAATATTACAAAGGGATGCAATATGGATGTTGCAAATGCATGCATAAATATACCATCTGTGAACTATATATATATATATATATATATATATGAATCTGAATGCATGTTACTGTTTATTTAGACCAGGGTTATCATAGAGTCAGAGAAATTTACAGCACTGAAGGACGCCATTTCAGTCCATCATGTCCGCGCCGGCCAACCAAGAGCTATCCCGTCTAATCCCACTTTCCAGCAACGCATTTTATGCGTGACATTTCCACGCTAGAGCAAAACTGCAGCTAGCGGGATCTCAGTCCTTTTTGGAGGCTCAGAAACATGCTGATTATCCCCACGGTGAATGTGTCAACTTTTGCAAAAGTTGTCCTTCTGCAAGCTGTATAAGGTGATGCACTTTTATCAGAGAATGACTGCAGCTCCAGCTTGTAAACTTAGCACAAAATGTCAGTTTCTCTTTCCGAAAGTATGGGGTGGATAATCGCACCTTTTATAGCCTGCGCGACACTGAGACACGCGGTGGTGTGCCTGGGGGTGGGGGGGAATCTTCCATTGCACTCGTGGGTGTACCGTAACCCAGCAGCAAATTGGCTCTTTAATTCTGTTCGAACCCCCTTTCCTGCAGTTTCAATGTTATGCACCCCACCCCCACCACACTAACGATTGATGAAGGATTGTTCTGCCTTGTGCACCACATTGGTAATGTAAACAGAAAGTGAAAATTAAAACTATCCAAACATTCTTGGTTTTCTGCCAGGTTGTGTACTGCAGAATGTAAAGCTTAAGGTCTCTTGATTTTGCAAAATGCATACTGGTGCCAGTATGTTCGATAACAGGTTAGTGGCAGGCCGGGGCCATAAAAGGATCATACCGCCTCAGGGAGCAGCGCGAGCCGGTGCAGGAGGGTGATGGCTGTGAAGAGGGCGACTGGATTAGACGTCACCATAACCCAGGTCGGTGATTGGAGCGTGGGCAGGTACAGCAGGAGCGGTGAGGTCGGGGCAGCGAGTGATCGTGGAGTGACGTGATCGGGGCCCAGGAGAGGCGTGAGTTCGGGGCCAAGAAGAGGCGAGGGCCCAGGGGCAGCACGGACCAGCCCACACTGCGATATGTGTGTGCACTAGGTCCGTGCAGCAGAGCTGGTCTCCAGTCGTCTTGGTTAACCCTTGCCACTGGACCAAGACCTCGCTCTGTCAAGCCCGTGTGGTGGCTGGTGTGCAATAGTCACCCCACATTAAAAAAATCCACGCACAGGCATCTTCCACCCTTCAGGATGTAGTTCGGGATCTGGTATATTAGGTCCTTCATTGAAACACCTGTGAACCCATTGAACTCATCCCTTCTTGGCGTGGAAGCAAGTCATCCTCGATTCGAGGGACTGCCTAAGAGAGAGAGTGTTGCATGTAGCAGTCCTTGGGTGCATTTGCCTGGCGTGTGGTACAGGTTACATAAAGGTCCTGAGTGAAAATTAATGTATGAATAGCTTGCATATCATAACTGCCTGCCCAAAATATTCCCTCCCTATTTTCAACTCTCTCGTTCCTTAATCTCCTGAATCTGTGGCTTCTTGGCTCAAGAATAAAAAGAGCATTTGTCCTGACGATATCTCAGCATATCACAACATTGATCTTCTTTGGTTAAGCTCTCAGGACACAGCGCAGGAATGATGAAAAGGAAGACCTGCATTTATATTGCGCTTTTCACAAGCATGTGCAACCTTCCTCGGTTCTGAGTCGTACAGTCTGTGGAAGATCTATGGATTGCTAAAAACCCTCCGGTCCCTTAGCTAAAAGTGAATTTTCACACGTGTACACAGACAGCGAAATCACCAACAACAAAAACAGCTTTCATTTATATAGCACCTTTAACATAGTAGAATGTCCCAAGGTGCTTCACAGGAACGTCATAAGACACAAATTGACAACGAGCCAACGAAGAAGACATTCGGACAGACTTGATTAAAGAGGTAGATATTAAGGAGCGTCTTACAGGAGAGGTGGGGAAGTGGGGAGGGCATTTCAGAACCTAGGGCCTATCCTCCTGAAGGTACAGCCGCCAATGGTGGAGCGAAGGAAGTTGGAGCCAGATTTGGAGTCGTGCAGAGTTCTTGAAGGGTTGTAGGCAATGTTGCCCATGCAAAAGGTTTTTAAGTCGGTTCATGGGTTCCCAGGCCGCCTGCAATTTCTGTCGTCTGGAGGAGTCCGTGTTCAATGTGTATGTTGAATGTGTAAGGTTGCAGCCCCTATTCCATTATTTGAAGGGGTTGCTCCTCAAATTCTGGTTGCACTTCAGTCCCAAGCTCCTGATCTTTGGGCACTCTGTGCGGAGGGGAGCGGGCAGGTCGGAAGGCCTCCTCGTAGGACTGCTCCTGGGCCTGGCCAACGGGGCCATCAGCCGGTCCAGGCAGCGGGCGGTTGAGAGGGTCGTTCAGCCCGACTGCCTGCCTCTCTTCCACGGTTACATCCGAGCCAGGGTGTCCCTGGAGATGGAGCACGCGGTGTCCACCGGTATGCTCGCAGCCTTCTGCAAGAGGTGGGCGCCGGAGGGACTGGAGTGCATCATCACCCCCGGCAACCAAATTTTAATTTGATTTAAGTTTACGGTCAAAAGTTTAATTTGTTTAATGTGTTGGTTTAGTACCCCCCTTTAATCAGGGGGGCATTAAACCAACACATTAAACTGACAATGTACGGAGGCCCCGACCTGCGAGGGAACATCAGAGGCAGGTTGGGGTCATAAAAGGAGCGGCCATGGCAGGAGGGCGACGGCAGCGAAGAGCGACGTCATCAAGATCCAGGTCAGTGATTGGAGCGTGGGCAGGTACAGCAGGAGCAGCGAGAGACTGTAGAGGGACGTGATCGGGGCCCAGGGGAGGCGCGAGTTTGGGGCCAGGGGCCCAGGGGCAGCACGGACCAGCCCACACTGCGATATGTGTGCGCGCACTAGGTCTGTGCAGCAGAGCTTGGTCTCCAGTCGTCTTGGTTAACCCTTGCCACTGGACCAAGACCTCGCTCTGTCAAGCCCGTGTGGTGGCTGGTGTGCAACGGTCACCCCACGTTAAAACAATCCACGCACAGGCATCTTCCACCCTTCAGGATGTAGTTCGGGATCCAGAATATCAGGTCCTTCATTGAAACACCTGTGAACTCATCCCTTTTTTGGCGTGGGAGCAAGTCATCCTTGATACGAGGGACTGCCTATGATGATGATGATTAATCAGGGGGCACTTGTATTAATGTTTCTACTAAAATAATTGTAGGCAACATTGCTTCTAAGCTGCATCAACTTTGTTCATTATATCGCAGTAATCTGAACTAACTTGGCTTCCTTCCATTACTTTTAATTTAATTACAAGGTAATCTCCAATAATAAGTGAATATATGTGACAAACATTTACCATCCATCCATGGTCGAATATCTACAACTCTAATCTGCACATGGCACTACTCCTCACAACATACTATTGATTACTATTAGAAGATGAGAAGGGGGATTTAAGAATGGGAAATGTGGAAATGGCTGAGACCTTAAACAATTATTTTGCTTCGGTCTTCACAGTGGAAGACACAAAAACCATGCCAAAAATTGCTGGTCACAGGAATGTGGGAAGGGAGGACCTTGAGACAATCACTATCACTAGGGGGGTAGTGCTGGACAGGCTAATGGGACTGAAGGTAGACAAGTCCCCTGGTCCTGATGAAATGCATCCCAGGGTATTAAAAGAGATGGCGGAAGTTATAGCAGATGCATTCGTTATAATCGACCAAAATTCTCTGGATTCTGGGGAGGTACCAGCGGATTGGAAAGCAGCTAATGTAACGCCTCTGTTTAAAAAAGGGGGCAGACAAAAGGCAGGTAACTATAGGCTGGTTAGTTTAACATCTGTAGTGGGGAAAATGCTTGAAACTATCATTAAGGAAGAAATAGCAGGACATCTAGATAGGAATAGTGCAATCAAGCAGACGCAACATGGATTCATGAAGGGGAAATCATGTTTAACTAATTTACTGGAATTCTTTGAGGATATAACGAGCATGGTGGATAGAGGTGTACCGATGGATGTGGTGTATTTAGATTTCCAAAAGGCATTCGATAAGGCGCCACACAAAAGGTTACTGCAGAAGATAAAGGTACGTGGAGTCAGAGGAAATGTATTAGCATGGATAGAGAATTGGCTGGCTAACAGAAAGCAGAGAGTTGGGATAAATGGGTCCTTTTCGGGTTGGAAATCGGTGGTTAGTGGTGTGCCACAGGGATCGGTGCTGGGACCACAACTGTTTACAATATAAAAGCAGGGAGGTCCTGCTGCAACTGTATAGGGTATTGGTAAGGCCGCACCTGGAGTACTGCGTGCAGTTTTGGTCACCTTACTTAAGGAAGAATATACTAGCTTTGGAGGGGGTACAGAGACGATTCACTCGGCTGATTCCGGAGATGAGGGGGTTACCTTATGATGATAGATTGAGTAGACTGGGTCTTTACTCGTTGGAGTTCAGAAGGATGAGGGGTGATCTTAGAGAAACATTTAAAAATAATGAAAGGGATAGACAAGATAGAGGCAGAGAGGTTGTTTCCACTGGTCGGGGAGACTAGAACTAGGGGGCACAGCCTCAAAATACGGGGGAGCCAATTTAAAACCGAGTTGAGAAGGAATTTCTTCTCCCAGAGGGTTGTGAATCTGTGGAATTCTCTGCCCAGGGAAGCAGTTGAGGCTAGCTCATTGAATGTATTCAAATCACAGATAGATAGATTTTTAACCAATAAGGGAATTAAGGGTTACGGGGAGCGGGCGGGTAAGTGGAGCTGAGTCCACGGCCAGATCAGCCATGATCTTGTTGAATGGCGGAGCAGGCTCGAGGGGCTAGATGGCCTACATATGTTCCTAATTCTTATGTTCTTATGTTATGTTCTTATAATCGGGGCTTTCCAGGCACAGGTACTACACACAAGTGTCACTTGTCCTTCTGATGAAACACGGACTTGCATCCCAGGTAATAAATAACTTGCTGTAGACTCAATGTCAATCTGATATACAATTAAATAGATCTGGGACTACACAGCATGGGATATATTTTGGAGATGCCTGCTGTTGTCAATGACCAAGACTTTGCCAATTAACCAGTGGTGCATTGTCTTCCAGTGCTGACGACTTGAGACACAAGGAAAGTGAGCAGTTTGCAAGTAACATTGATATGTTTATCCCTGTGTCATCAATCCTTCATTGTTCCTCTCTTTGTTTTCTTAGTCCCTGTGATCTTTTGTGGCTTGCTGCAGCTGTTCGCTGCCCCACTGACTTAGCTTCCCATCAATACCTGACAAGCAACTTACTCTTTTTAAGATTCATTTCCGGCGGTTAAAAGTTAAGTAACAGTTTGAGAGTCCAAAATTATTTTATACAAATCAAAAAGAAAGTCCTTCTTCTTGGCAAGACCCCAGTTCTTCCACTACATTACTGCTTTTTGGTTTATATATTTTTTTAACCCCACCGGCTTCCCCCACCCACCCTACATTCTTGAGAAAGAAAGAAATACTTGCATTCATATAGCGCCTTTCACGACCACCGGACGTCTCAAAGCGCTTTACAATCAATGAAGTACTTTTTGGAGTGTAGTCACTGTTATGTGGGAAACACGGCAGCCAATTTGCACACAGCAAGCTCCCACAAACAGCAATGTGATAGTGACCAGATAATCTGTTTGTTATGTTGATTGAGGGATAAATATTGATCCCAGGACACTGGTGATAGTTCCCCTGCTCTTCTTCAAAATAGTGTCACGGGATCTTTTACATCCAACTGAGGGAGCAGACAGGGCCTCGGTTTAACATCACATCTGAAAGACGGCACCTCCGACAGTGCAGCACTCCCTCAGCACTGCACTGGGAGTGTCAGCCTAGATTGTTTGGCTCAAGTCCCTAGAGTAGGGCTTGAACCCACAACCTTCTGACTGAGAGGTGAGAATGCCAGCTCTCTTAGGCAGTCCCTCGTATCGAGGATGACTTGCTTCCACACCAAAAAAGGATGAGTTCACAGGTGTTTCAATGAAGGACCTGATATTCTATGTCCCAAACTACATGTTGAAGGGTGGAAGATACCTGTGCGTGGATTTTTTTAACGTGGGGTGGCCGTTGCACACCAGCCACCACACGGGCTTGACAGAGCGAGGTCTTGGTCCAGTGGCAAGGGTTAACCAAGGCGACTGGAGACCAGCTCTGCTGCATGGACCTAGTGCGCACACATATCGCAGTGTGGGCTGGCCCCGTGCTGCCCCTGGGCCCTCGCCTCTCCTGGGTCCCAATCACATCGCTCTGCAATCTCTCGCCGCTCCTGCTGTACCTGCTCACGCTCCAATCACCGACCAGGATTATGGTGATGTCCAATCCAGTCGCCCTTTTCACTGCCATTGCCCTCCTGCTGCTCCCTGGAGTGGTACGCCTCTGCGCTGTCCAGGGGCCGCTCCCACCTGCTACCCACTGAGCTACTGGCTGACGCTGTGTCTCAATGTTAGCTCATGCTTGAGTCTGTGAGTGCCTTCAACCTTTTGGCTACCTTGCACAAGTTGTCATTTTTAATGCATGAGCCTAGATAGTGAGTTTTGGAAGGTATTTAACTGTGGTGGGCATTACAGCTGAGACCGATCCCGTTCTCACTGAACGTCTGCATGTACACATGGCAATGCACTAACGCTGTCTTGACAGAGGTCAGATAACTTAGCACTGACTAGAGAACGAACCTGGGAGCTTCCTGCTCAGTATGGCTCAGTTGACAGGTACGGTAACTTAATGGTTATGTCACTGGACCAATAAGCCCGAGGCCTGGATTAATGATCCGAAGACATGAGTTCTAATCCCACCACGGCAGCTGGGGAATTTAAATTCACTTCGTTAAATAAATCTGGAATAAAAAGCTAGTATCAGTAATGGTGACCCTGAAACTACCGGATTGTCGTAAAAACCCATCGGGTTCACTAATGTCCTTCAGGTAAGGGAATCTGCCGCCCTTACCCAGTCTGTCCTATATGTGACTCCAGACCCACAGCAATGTTGTTGACTCTTAACTGCCCTCTGGAATGGCCCAGCGAGACACTCAGTTGTACCAAATTGCTACAAAGAAATACACACGGACTGCAACGGTTCAAGGCGGCTCACCACCACCTTCTCAAGGGGCAATTAGGGATGGGCAATAAATGCCGGCCTTGCCAGCGACGCCCACATTCCATGAACGAGTATAAAAAAGTTGTACACTGGACACTGAATTTATCAACTGACTCTTTGTAGATCTTTTGGTTTATGTTTCATTGCTTATTGAAAGTAATCTTTGGCAAAGGAACCAGAGGGGAGATGGGAAATTATTTTACGAATTGAGTTGATATGATCTGGAATGTACTGAAGAAAAGGCAGATTCAATAACTTTTAAAAGGGAATTGGATATATACTTAAAAAGGAAAAAAGCGCTGGGCTATGGGGAAAGAGCAGACGAGTGGATCTGATAGGATAGCTCTTTCAAAGAGCTGGTACAAAGAGCAATGCTGAGGGAGTGCTGCACTGTCGGAGGTGCTGTCTTTCAGATGAGATGTTAAACCGAGGCTCCATCTGCCCTCTCAGGTGAATGTAAAAGATCCCCTGGCATTATTTCGAAGAAGAGCAGGGGAGTTATCCCCGATGTCCTGGGGCCAATATTTATCCACATCAACAATCAACATCACTAAAACAGATTATCCGGTCATTATCACATTGCTGTGTGTGGGAGCTTGCTGTGCACAAATTGGCTGCTGCGTTTCCCACATTACAACAGTGACTACACTTCAAAAAAATACTTCATTGGCTGTAAAGCGCTTTGGGGCGTCCGGTGGTCGTGAAAGGCGCGATAGAAATGTGACTTACTAACTAACTAACTAACTAACTAACTTTTTCTTTCTTTCTTTCTTCACGATGGGCCGAATGGCCTCCTGTGCTGTATGATTCTATGATTTTAGTTTCACAATGAAATTACAGTAAATGTTTTTTTTTTAATCTCTTTGCAATCAACAGATATATTTTGTGACAAACATCGCACCTGTTTTAACCTTAGATGCACATTTGTCAGATTATTGTGTCGTTTCCTGTTATTTTCTGGTCTGTAGTACTTCTATTACCAAGCTGCAAAATTCAGCATGACAGCTGAGGTCCCAGTTAATTGACTGAAAATACAATGTGTGCTTTGTCTTGTTATTATGACATTATTATAATCTGCTTCTTATCATAGCAGTACAGAACCACAAACCCAATCCTATCGCTTCTCTATCCTGTTGTGTGCCATAATGGAATTTGCAATAGCAGTTTCTGTTAGAGCCAGTTGCTGAGAAATTGGAGACACTTCTGCCCATAACACACAGAATTTTAATGGAACAATAGAAAGCTCTGATGTGAGCTTTCAGGTTTGATAAAATGAATGTGTTTTTAAATAGAACAACAACAACAACTTGTATTTATATAGCACCTTTAACGCAGTGAAACGTCCCAGGGTGCTTCACAGGAGTGTTATCAGGCAAAAATTTGACACCGAGCCGCATAAGGAGAAATTAGGGCAAGTGACCAAAAGCTTGGTCAAAGAGGTAAGTTTTAAGGAGCGTCTTAAAGAAGGAAAGTGAGGTAGAGAGGCGGAGAGGTTTCGGGAGGGAGTTCCAGAGCTTGGGGCCCAGGCAACAGAAGGCCCGGCCACCGATGGTGGAGCGATTATAATCAGGGATGCGCAAGAGGGCAGAATTAGAGGAGCGCAGACATCTCGGGGGGTTGTGGGGCTAGGGGAGATTAGAGATAGGGAGGGGCGAGGCCATGGAGGGATTTGAAAACAAGAATGAGAATTTTGAAATCGAGGCGATGCTTAACCAAAAAGAAAGAAGAAAGAAAGACTTGCATTTCTACAGCACCTTGCACGACCTCACAGCATCCCAAAGTGCTTTGCAGCCAATGAAGTATTTTTGAAGTATAGACACTGTTGCATTGTAGAAATTCATGACATTCTCTTCATGTTCCGACCCAATTTATAATAAATCTCCACATTACCAAAGTCACCACTTTCACTCTTGTCTCACTATGGTGTGAACTTCTGTGATTTCATGAACTGTTAGAAAGAATTTAAACATTAGTTAGACAAGGCTGGATTACTGATGCATGTCGTTCCCAGGTAGAATTTTGACCAGAATCGAGGTAAACTTGTGAATCTTAATAACTTGCATTAAAGGGCCTTACTATCTCCAGTAATCTAAAGTGGAAACTGTTAATCCCCCATTTGTAGAGGCACCTCCAACAAGCTTGGTTATCTCCATCATAAGAACGTAATAAGGACATAAGAAATAGGAGCAGGAGTCGGCCATACGGCCCCTCGAGCCTGCTCCGCCATTTAATACGATCATGGCTGATCTGATCATGGATTCAGCTCCACTTCATTGCCCCCTCCCCATAACCCTTTATCACCTTATCGTTTAAGAAATTGTCTATTTCTGTCTTAAATTTATTCAATGTCCCAGCTTCCACAGCTCTCTGAGGCAGCGAATTCCACAGATCCACAACCCTCTGAGAGAAGAAATTTCTCCTCATCTCAGTTTTAAATGGGCGGCCCCTTATTCTAAGATTATGCCCTCTAGTTCTAGTCTCCCCCATCAGTGGAAACATCCTCTCTGCATCCACCTTGTCAAGCTCCCTTATTATCTTATACATTTCGATAAGATCACCTCTCATTCTTCTGAATTCCAATGAGTAGAGGCTTAACCTACTCAACCTTTCCTCATAAGTCAATCCCCTCATCTCCGGAATCAACCTTGTGAACCTTTTCTGAACTGCCTCCAAAGCAAGTACCGTATATCCTTTTGTAAATATGGAAATTAAAATTGCACGCAGTATTCCAGGTGTGGCCTCACCAATACCCTGTACAACTGTAGCAAGACTTCCCTGCTTTTATACTCCATCCCCTTTGCAATAAAGGCCAAGATACCATTGGCCTTCCTGATCACTTGCTGTACCTGCATAATAATCTTTTGTGTTTCATGCACAAGTACCCCCAGGTCCCGCTGTACTGCAGCACTTTGCAATCTTTCTCTATTTAAATAATAACTTGCTCTTTGATTTTTTTTCTGCCAAACTGCATGACCTCACAATTTCCAACATTATACTCCATCTGCCAAATTTTTTCTCACTCACTTAGCCTGTCTATGTCCTTTTGCAGATTTTTTTGTGTCCTTCTCACACATTGCTTTTCCTCCCATCTTTGTATCGTCAGCAAACTTGGTTACATTACACTCAGTCCCTTCCTCCAAGTCGTTAATATAGATTGTAAATAGTTGGAGTCCCAGCATTGATCCCTGCAGCACCCCACTAGTTCCGGTTGCCAACCCGAGAATGAACCATTTATCCCGACTCTCTGTTTTCTGTTCATTAGCCAATCCTCTATCCATGCTAATATATTATCCCTAACCCCGTGAACTTTTATCTTGTGCAGTAACCTTTTATGTGGCACCTTGTCAAATGCCTTCTGTAAGTCCAAATACACCACATCCACTGGTTCCCCTTTATCCACCCTGTTCATTACATCTTCAAAGCATTCTAGCAAATTTGTCAAACATGACTTCCCCTTCATAAATCCATGCTGACTATGTCTGATCAAATTTTGCTTTTCCAAATGTCCTGCTACTGCTTCTTTAATAATGGACTCCAACATCTTCCCAACCACAGATGTTAGGCTAACTGGTCTATAGTTTCCTGCTTTTTGTCTGCCTCCTTTTTTAAATAGGGGCATTACATTTGCAGTTTTCCAATCTGTTGGGACCTCCCCAGAATCCAGCGAATTTTGGTAAATTACAACCAATACATCCACAATCCCTGCCGCTACTTCTCTTAGGACCCTAGAATGCAAGCCATCAGGGCCAGGGGATTTATCTGCCTTCAGTCTCATTATCTTACTGAGTGCCACCTCCTTTGTGATTGTGATTGTGTTAAGTTCCTCCCCCCCATAGCCCCTTGACTATCCACTGTCGGAATATTGTTCGTGTCCTCTACCGTAAAGACTGATACAAAATATTTGTTCAGAGTTTCAGCCATCTCCATATTCCCCATTACTAATTCCCCGATCTCATCCTCTAAGGGACCAACATTTACTCTAGCCACTCTTTTCCTTTTTATATACCTATAGAAACTCTTGCTATCTGTTTTTACATTTCGTGCTAGTTTACTTTCATAGTTTATCTTCCCTTTCTTAATTATTTTCTTAGTCATTCTTTGCTGGCTTTTAAACGCTTCCCAATCTTCTGTCCTCCCACTAGTTTTGGCCACATTGTAAGCCCTTGTTTTTAATTGGATACTGTCCTTTATTTCTTTAGTTAGCCATGGATGGCTATCTTTTCTCTTACGCCCTTTTCTCCTCAGTGGAATATATTTTTCTTGAAAGTTGTAAAAATCTCCTTAAATGTACACCACTAATGCTAATCACTTCTCTCCCCCTCAAAACCTCCTAACTCTCTATAAAACCCAAGCCCTTCCATGGCTTAAAAATGACCCCTCTTTCTGGTAAAGGCCCCTCTAACACCCTTCTCACTATCTCTCTTTTTTAGAACCTTTCTCATCTTTCTGTATTACTTCTCCTCTTCTTCTTCTACTTAGGCAGTCCCCCGGAGTTGAGGATGACTTGCTCCCACACTAACACCAGTTCTCAGGTGACTGATGAACCCAATGCAGGACCTACAGTCTCTGTCACAGGTGGGGCAGACGGTGGTTGGGGGGACGGGTGGGTGGGGGGCTTGGGTTGCCGTGCGCTCCTTCCGCTGTTTGCGCTTGGCCTCCGCGTGCTCCCGGCGAAGAGACTCAAGGTGTTCGGGGACTTCCCGGATGCTTCCCTTCCACTTTGAGCAGGCTTGGGCCAGGGATTCCCAGGAGTCGGTGGGGATGTTACATTTTTTCAAGGAGGCATTGAGGGTGTTTTCTCTGCCCTCCTGGGGCTAACCTGCTGTGACGTAGCTTGGAGTGGAGCGCTTGTTTCGGGAGTCTAGCATCGGGCAGTGCTCTACATACTCTGCCTCCTCTCTCCATCTCCGCTATGTTGAAATCAAGGCTATTGTGTCAGGTTTTTGAGGACCTCAGTACTGTGGAACTCCTTCCCTCTTTCAGTCTTTCCTTCCTCAGACACTCTTCAGATTTTCAAAACCCAAGCTTGGCACCATCCAATAATTACTTCCTAATTTATCCTCATTTATTCATTTTAGCCGTACGAACATACGAACAATGACAGACAGGTAAAGACCCTATGGCCCATCGAACCTGTCCCACACAATGGTGATACCTTGTGTATCACAACATATAAATTCCACCCCACCCCAAACCACGTGATCTCCTCGGAGAGACAAAAAACCAGATTAAAAAACCCAGTTCGTTTATGGCAAAAAAATCTGAGAAATTCCTCTCCAACCCATCCAGGCGATTGAAACTAGTCCAGGTGATCACTCTGGCCCTGAATTCCCCGCAGTGCCTACCCTTCTGTAAGAGGTGATCTCCGCTCCAGCCAGAAACAGGTCCAGCTCTCGCTCGAAGGAATTCAGTGAATCAGCGCCCACCACACGAGACAGCAGCCTGGTCCAGAGGTCCGCTCTGGGAAAAGATCCACCTCCTGACATCGAACCAAGATCTGGCCTTACACAACCTTGCTAGTGTCTTGCAACATGGGCCAAGGCCCTTCACCTTGACTTTACAATGAAACGGGAAAAAAAAATGTGGGTCTGTGAAATAAATGTCAGCAGACTATTCTGAGCCTGATCCTGTCCCACTCTGATGTTCACATATATGCACTTCCAACAGGGATTGCTAGATAGGTGCTGAGAAGTTGTTCCCCCGGGCTGGAGAGTCTCGAACTTGGAGGCACAGTCTCAGGATAAGGGGCCGGCCATTTAAGACTGAGATAAGGAGGAATTTCTTCACTCAGAGAGTTATGAATCTTTGGAATTCTCCACCCCAAAGAACTGTGGATGCTGAGCCATTGAGTATATTCAAGGCTGAGATCGATAGATTTTTGGACTCTAAGGCATATAGGGATTTGGCAGGAAACTGGAGTTGAGGTCGAAGATCAGCCGTGATCTCATTGAATGGAGGAGCAGGCTGAGGGGTCGAATGGCCGACTCCTGCTCCTATTTCTTATGTTCTGATGTTCTTACAGCAATCAGGATCAGGAAGCTGGGCTGTTTTCCCAACACTCTATCCCAGACATACTAAGTCAAATTATAGTGAACCTATCGACGCTGTGACTGAGATCTAGAAATGGAAATCCATTGAGAAGCAGTTTAAGTTTCTCCTCCCCTGTCTCTAATGCAGTGACGGCAACCATCATGTGATATAGTTATTCAACCTAATCAATATCTTCTCACGTAAACACTACTGTAAATTGAAAGGAACATCAGAGAGTAATGTCGCCTTGATCAATAGTTCTCAAGTTCATCCATATTGTGTGTATTAAAAGGCTTTCAGCATATTATCATGTCTACCTGATACATGTGCCCGTAATTACCCTTTTCCGCTGCGTACATGGACATCACCAGAAATGAGTCAGAAAGTATCCTTTAAATGCAATCCATTTCCCGGAGACTTGCTAACTCTTGCACAGTGCAGTAATCCCACTCAGAAATCCTGGGTTTGGCTCCCCTGATTGCTTAGCAAGTCAATTCAATAAGTAGCTGAGCCATTCAGTCCAGGATGGTCCCAGATCCGTGCAGAGGTAGCTACTCTTAGCTTGGGTAGCTGGGGAGTCAAGGGTTATGGGGAGTGGGCAGGGAATTGGAGTTGAGCCCAAGATCAGATCAGCCATGATCTTATTAAATGGCGGAGCAGGCTCGAGGGACCAAATAGCCCACTCCTTCTCCTATTTCTTATGTTTCTTACTGGAAGAGTTACGATTGACTTCAATTCCCCTAAATTAGCGAGGGGGAAATCAGGCAGGCTTCTAACTCATAAGAATTAGGAGCAGGAGTCGGCCATTCGGCCCCTCGAGCCTGCTCTGCCATTCAACAAGATCATGGCTGATCTTCGACCTTAACTCCACTTTCCCGCCTGATCCACATATCCCTTGAATTCCTTACTGTCCAAAAATCTATCCATCTCTATCTTGAATATACTCAACGACTGAGCATTATCCATCAAACTCTGTTGAAGGTGCGCATATAAGAACATAAGAACATAAGAAATAGGAACAGGAGTAGGCCATACGGCCCCTCGAGCCTGCTCTGCCATTTAATACGATCATGGCTGATCTGATCATGGGCTCAGCTCCACTTCCCCGCCCGCTCCCCATAACCCCGTATCCCCTTATCGTTTAAGAAACTGTCTATTTCAGACAATCACCCATTTTAGTTTGTTTAATTAAGTTTGCATTGTGTGTAACTCTACTCATCATGAACATTATTCCCAGGGTTGTCTGTTTTCAATTTATTCACCGTCCCAGCTTCCACAGCTCTCTGAGGCAGCGAATTCCACAGATTTACAACCCTCTGAGAGAAGAAATTTCTCCTCATCTCAGTTTTAAATGGGTGGCCCCTTATTCTAAGATCATGCCCCCTAGTTCTAGTCTCCCCCATCAGTGAAAATATCCTCTCTGCATCCACCTTGTCAAACCCTCTCATAATTTTATACGTTTTGATAAGATCACCTCTCATTCTTCTGAATCCCAATGAGTAGAGGCCCAACCTACTCAACCTTTCCTCATAAGTCAACCCCCTCATCCCCGGAATCAACCTGGTGAACCTTCTCTGAACTGCCTCCAAAGCAAGTATATCCTTTCGTAAATATGGAAAGCAAAACTGCACGCAGTATTCCAGATGTGGCCTCACCAGTACCCTGTATAGCTATGCAGTGTTGGGTGGATCTCAGGCTGGTCTGTGGTGCCTTATTTAGTTGAATCACTGTCAGACATGAGTAAATTGCACCAGGTACCAGTGGATAACTGTGCTGGTGAAAAAGGGGGAGTTAATAGAGGAGGGAAAACTATTAGCACGGTTAAAAAGTCCCAGGTTTGAATCCCAGACATGACTGCAGGGCAGATTATTGTTATTATTCTAGTGGCTGACGATCATTGACTCTAGGGAAGGTCACATCAGGCGGAGGAGAAAAGATAGGAGGATCGGTCCCACGATGAAAAAGCATATAGACTGATGACAAAGTGCCGTAGCAACTACAGAAGTGCACAGTTCTGATGGTCAGACTTTCATCCATTAATGCACGATGTCGACATTGGGGAAGTCCTGGGAATAATGTTTATGATGAGTAGAGTTACACACAATACAAACTTAATTAAACAAACTAAAATGGGAGATTGTATCAGCTGTGGCTCAGTGGGCAGCACTTTCACCGAGTCAGAAGGTCGTGGGTTCAAGAACCACTCCAGAGACTTGAGCACAATAATCTAGGCTGACACTCTAGTGCAGTACTGAGGGAGCGCTGCACTGTTGGAGGGGCAGTACTGAGGGAGTGCCGCACTGTCGGAGGGGCAGTACTGAGGGAGCGCTGCACTGTCGGAGGGGCAGTACTGAGGGAGCGCTGCACTGTCGGAGGGGCAGTGCTGATGGAGCGCCGCACTGTTGGAGGGGCAGTGCTGAGGGAGCACCACACTGTCGGAGGGGCAGTACTGAGGGAGTGCTGCACTATTAGAGGGGCAGTGCTGAGGGAGCGCCGCACTGTCGGAGGGACAGTACTGAGATAGTGCTGCACTGTCGGAGGGGCAGTGCTGATGAAGCGCCGCACTGTCGGAGGGGCAGTACTGAGGGAGTGCTGCACTGTCGGAGGGGCAGTGCTGAGGGAGCGCCGCATTGTCGGAGGGGCAGTACTGAGGGAGTGCTGCACTGTCGGAGGGGCAGTGCTGAGGGAGCGCCGCACTGTCGGAAGGGCAGTGCTGATGGAGTGCCACATTGTCGGAGGGGCAGTACTGAGGGAGTGCCGCACTGTCGGAGGGGCAGTGCTGAGGGTGTGCCACATTGTCGGAGGGGCAGTACTGAGGGAGTGCCGCACTGTCGGAAGGGCAGTGCTGAGGGAGCGCCGCATTGTCGGAGGGGCAGTACTGAGGGAGCGCCGCACTGTCGGAAGGGCAGTGCTGAGGGAGCACTGCATTGTTGGAGGGGCAGTACTGAGGGAGCGCCACACTGTCGGAGGGGCAGTACTGAGGGAGCGCCGCACTGTCGGAGGGGCAATACTGAGGGAGCGCCGCACTGTCGGAGGTGCTGTCTTTCAGATGAGACGTTAAACCAAGGCCCCATCTGCTCTCTCAGGTGGACGTAAAAGATCCTGTGGTACCCGCTGAGACACAACAGAGAAGGTTAAGGGAAGATTCAATAGTGATTTTCAAAATTAGGAAGGGTTTTGATTGACTAACTAAGGAGAAACAGTTTCCACAGGCAGGAGGGTCAGTCAGCAGAGGACACGGATTTAAGGTAATTGGTAAAAGAACCAGAGGGGGAGAAGAGGAGAGTTTTTTACGCAGCGAGTTGTTGTGATCGGGAACGCGCTGCCTGAAAGGGCGGTGGGAGCAGATTCAATAGTGACTTTCAAACGGGAATTAGATAACAACTTGAAGGTGAACATTTGCAGGGCTGTGGGGAGAGAGCAGGGGGAGTGGGACTAATTGGATTGCTCTTTCAAAGAGCCGACACGGGCACGATGGGCCGAATGGCCTCCTGTGCTGTAGCATTCTATGATTCTATATGATCTCTACACTTCGGCAAGTGGGGTGTGTCTTTACATGGAGACAGTGTGCTCACCATTCCAGGCCACAGGAGCCGACATGAATTTATCGGCACTTTTGAACGTGGTGGTAGGTTTCGGCACCTGAGTAACCCTCAAAAAATACCTACTTCTTGCAAGAATTGAAAGCACAAAACATCGTAATCTTTATAGCTTTTTATATTTCCGTACTGGGTGGAAAATCAGTGGCACTGTGTATCGGGAAATTACTAATTGATCATCCTTCATTTTCTCAGCTTCCTTACGAGGATAAATAACTGACATAATCAGCTTAAGCCTGCAAGCATTAACCACACTACTTCCTACTCTAACTCATTTGTGCACTGGTCCTCAAAGCTCCTGCCCTCCCTCATGTCTGTCAACAATCCACAGGATCTCCTCACTGAGCTACATTGGTCACCTGAATCCCAGAGCATTTACAATCGCAATCCTTGCCCTCGTTCTTTAAATCCCTCAGTAGCTTCACAGTTACACTGCCCCTTTCTCCGCACTCTGCTCCAGCCCGACAAATCCTCCTGAATACCCCATTCCTCTGACCCCGGCTTTTTGTGAATCCCTGGCCATTTACTCTCATCCTTGGCAGCAAAGCCTGCAGCTGCCCGGGTCCCTCTCTGGAATTCCCTCCCTGGAATTCCCTCCCTAACCCTCCGAGACTCTTCAACAAAAGCAAAATACTGCGGATGCTGGAATCTGAAATAAAAACAGAAAATGCTGGAAATCTCAGTGGGTCGGCCAGCGTCTGCGGAGAGGGAAACAGAGTTAATGTTTCAGGTCGAGGACCCTTCATCAGATGCTGCCTGACCCGCTGAGATTCCCAGCATTCTCTGTTTTTATTACCTCTGAGACTCTTCACCTTTCTCTCTCCTCAAACCTTTGGTCACTCCTCCTAATCTTTCCCTTTTCTGGCTCCACACCTGCTTCCCTTATGTCTATTTGCGAGACGCCTTGAGCCATTTTTTTACACTGCAGACGCGATACAAATTCAGGTTGTTGTTATTCTTCTTAGACAGTCACTCGGATTTGACGATGACTTGCTTCCACGCTAAAAGTGAGTTCTCAGGTGACTGAACAGTCCAATACGGGAATTACAGTCTCTGTCACAGGTGGGACAGACAGTGGTTGGAGGGACGGGTGGGTGGGGGGCTTGGTTTGCCGCACGCTCCTTCCGCTGTCTACGTTTGGTTTCCGCTTGCTCCCGGCGGAGAGACTCGAGGTGCTCAGCGCCCTCCCAGATGCTCTTCCTCCACTTTGGATGGTCTTTGGCCAGGGACTCCCAGGTGTCGGTGGGGATGTTGCACTTTATCAGGGAGGCTTTGAGGGTGTCCTTGTAACGTTTCCTCTGCCCACCTGGGACTCGCTTGCCATGTAGGAGCTCTGAGTAGAACGCTTGCTTTGGGAGTCTTGTGGCAGGCATGTGAACAATGTGGCCCGCCCAGCGGAGCTGATCGAGTGTAGCCAATGCTTCAATGCTGGGGATGTTGGCCTAATCAAGAACGCTGACGTTGGTGCGTCCATCCTGGCAATGGATTTGCGGGATCTTGCGGAGGCATCGTTGGTGGTACTTCTCCAGTGCTTTGAGGTGCCTGCTGTAAATAGTCCATGTCTCTGAGGCAAATAGGAGGGTTATTATCACCACTGCCCTATAGACCATGACCCTGTAGGGTTTGAGGTCCTGGTCTTCGAACACTCTCTCAGGCGACCGAAGGCTGCACTGGCACACTGGAAGCGGTGTTGGACTTCATTATTGATGTCTGCCCTTGCTGATAGTAGGCTCCTGAGGTTTGGAAAATGGTCCACATTGTTCAAGGCCTCGTCGTGGATTTTGATAATCGGGGGGCAGTGCTATGTGGTGGGGGCAGGTTGGTAGAGCACCTTTGTTTTACGGATGTTTAGTGTAAGGCCTATGCTCTCATACCCCTCAGTGAAGGTGTTGACGATGGCTTGGAGTTTGGCCTCCGAGTGTGTGCAGACGCAGGCATCGTCTGCGTACTGTAGTTCGATGACAGAGGATGGGACGACCTTGGATCTGGCCTAGAGGCAGCGGAGGTGGAACAGTTTCCTGTTTGTTCTGTAGATTAACTCCACTCCAGTGGGGAGCTTACTGAGAGTGAGATGGAGCATTGCAGCGAGGAAGATTGTTATTATTGCTCACTTAATCACCAATTCTCAATGAACTCGTCACTCCTGCTCCTTTGAACATACATTATGGGCCTTGGCCCTATTTTTCGGATGAGACTTTAAACCAAGTCTGCCCTCTCAAGTGGATGTAAAAAATCCCATGGCACTATTTCGAAGAAGAGCAGGGGAGTTATCCCCGGTGTCCTGGGGCCAATATTTATCCCTCAATTAACATTAAAAAAACAGATTATCTGGTCATTATCACATTGCTGTGTGTGGGAGCTTGCTGTGCGCACATTGGCTGCCGTGTTTCCCACATGACATAAGTGACTGCACTCCAAAAGTACTTAATTGGCTGTAAAGCGCTTTGGGGCGTCCGGTGGTCGTGAAAGGCGCTATATAAATGCTAGTCTTTCTTTCACCTGGGTTTCTCAAGTTATAAATGAATTAAGGGCTCTGTGCTAAATTAACTAGTGAAAAAGAGTCAGCTGTATAATAAATAACAAACCCTATTTAATGTGAAGCAGATTATGCAGCAGGGTGTACGTTCAGCTTGATTACCGCCCAAGTCTCGCTCAATTAAACATAACATTAGTCGGATCAAACTTTGCCGTCCTGCAAAACAAAAGCAAAATGCTGGAAATGTGAAATGAAATTAGAATATGCTGGAAACGTTCAGCGGGTCAGGCAGCGTCTGTGGAGAGAGAAACAGGGTTAACCTTTCAGCTTGAAAACTGCCTGCGCCCTAATCTGGAGTTCTCTCCCTAACCCTCTGAGACCCTTCACCTTCTGACGAAGGGGGTCACAGACCCGAAACGTTAACTCTGTTTCTCTCCACAGATGCTGCCTGACCTGCCGAGTATTTCCAGCATTTTCTGTTTTGATTTTAACCCCCCCCCCAAAAAAAATTCCCAGGAACAGATTTTCTCTATTGAGGTGACGGGTATACGTGCATTCCAATAACAGAGAAGTAAGTGCTTGTTTTTGTAATGGTGTGAGAGATTTTGATTGAATGAAAGTGATGTATTTTCTCCCTGTGCAAAGCCCGAGTTCCACAGAAGGTACACTTTCACGGCTTTCAGTTTTACTTGTCAAAGAAAGAAACGCTTCCAGCTGCTAACTGCTCTTGGTAAATCCTTTCCCGGAGATTGAACTCAGTGCAGGGAGTGTATGTGATCCAGTACCGGATTAGGATCAGTTCAGACTTGCAAACAGTTTCCTTGAGAGAAGACCACACTGCATGAATAAGAAGCAGGGTCCCTCCCAAAAATATTCAAATTCACCAACAAGTGAAAATACCTGTGTGAAAGATTCGTATCAGTTAGTTTTATGTATTTTCCACAAATGCTTCAAGGGGCGTGAACCATTGTCGGGAGTTACTACTGCCTGTTGGACGAGATCTCAAACGCTTTGCAATAACCATGCTCAAAAGGTTTGGCTGCATGTTTTCAGCATAGAACCCCCATGGAAATATCTTAGGCTGTCGGAGTAAGAGTAAGGCAGGGTCCCTAAGCGCTTGTCAAACATCCTTGGGAAATCTCTTGTCTTTTGGAATTCCTCACACTTTCGGGATCCCTTATTTCCTTCAAAGCTTATCTACAAAGGTTATTTGTTCTCCCCCCGCCCTATAAACATAGAAACATAAGAAACATAGAAAATAGGTGCAGGAGTAGGCCATTCGGCCCTTCTAGCCTGCACCGCCATTCAATGAGTTCATGGCTGAACATGCAACTTCAGTACCCCCTTCCTGCTTTCTCACCATACCCCTTGATCCCCCTAGTAGTAGGGACCTCATCTAACTCCTAAGACAGAGCCACACTGCCTACGTGACCAGGTCTGGCAAACCTGCTTCTATAAACATGTTTAGGAATAGTAAAACAGCACCGCACAACACGGGGCTTTTTCAGTGAAAATTGCCAGGGACTGTGGGCTGGATTTTTGCCTTTGCTGATTTTGGGGCGGTAATGGCAGCGGGGCAGATCCTGATACCGCCCGGGAACAGTATGCGCCTCTGTCGGCAACATTGGGCAGCTGGGCCCTGAGTGTGGGGTGGAGCGCTAAGGGAGGCGTTACACACCTTTCTCAGGGCACTAGGCCGGCTGAGCATGGGGAAAATCCCGAGCTAAACAGCCAGCCTCGGAGCGTCCTGAGAGAGGTCTGGGGGGGGGGGGGGTGGGAAATAAACCTGAAAAAACCCACCAAAAACACTCCCTATAAATAACTCACGCCACCACAACATAAATCACAAACAAACCAACCACACTTACCTGAGGTTGGCATCACTTACCTCACTGCAGCTCGGAGCGCCCGCTTTCCTAGGCGGTACCAGCAGGGGGCGCTGCGGGGCGCGACGGGTCGGGTGGGAGCCGCAAATTGGGGGTGTTGCACACCGGCTCGCCTCTCCCAGGCGGTAACGCTCTGCGCCTCCGCAAAACCGGCACCAAAAACCCCGGCGGGGCGCTGGGAGCTGGCCGCTGCCATCACCATACAAAAACAGAGGCGGACTGGAGCAGAGAATCCAGCCCACTTTCATCATCAATGTATCTCTGCGCGTGATACACTGCCTGTAATAAAGTGATTCAAAATCACCAGTTTACACGTTAAAAATGAATAGCTTTGAAAAGCCAAGGTACAGAATATGTCTGTATGATGGTCCACAGTGTGACTGATGGGAGCTCCCTCTTTGGCAGCAGGGCTGTACGATTAATGAGGTGATGCCGCTGTGTTTGGAGGTGCCCTCCCGTATGGCTCAGAGACATGGACCACGTACAGTAGACACCTCAAGTCGCTGGAGAAATACCACCAACGATGTCTCCGCAAGATCCTACAAATCCCCTGGGAGGACAGACGCATCAACATTAGTGTCCTCGACCAGGCCAACATCCCCAGCATTGAAGCACTGACCACACTCGACCAGCTCCGTTGGGCAGGCCACATTGTCCGCATGCCAGACACAAGACTCCCAAAGCAAGCGCTCTACTCGGACCTCCATCATGGCAAACGAACCAAAGGTGGGCAGAGGAAACGTTACAAGGACACCCTCAAAGCCTCCCTGATAAAAATGCAACATCCCCACCGACACCTGGGAGTCCCTGGCCAAAGACCGCCCTAAGTGGGGGAAGAGCATCCTGGAGGGCGCTGAGCACCTCGAGTCTCGTCGCCGAGAGCATGCAGAAACCAAGCGCAGGCAGCGGAAGGAGCGTGCGGCAAACCAGACTCCCCACCCACCCTTTCCTTCAACCACTGTCTGTCCCACCTGTGACAGGGACTGTGGTTCTCGTATTGGACTGTTCAGCTACCTAAGGACTCATTTTAAGAGTGGAAGCAAGTCTTTCTTGATTCCGAAGGACTGCCTATGATTTATTTACTATTGACAATTTCTCTGCACCATTTCTCTCCTGTCTCTTGCTCCCCTGAAGGTGTCGGTTCCTTGTCGGAGTATTTGTTGGTTCCGTTGGTGCTGGGTGCTCTCCAATATCTCACCCAGAGACTTGACAGGGTAGGTCAGCGGGCTACTCAATCGCAGGAGGGATCACAGTGAAGCCTGATCCTGTCTTCACCTGACAGCTACACACATTATAGAATTGAACAGTAGGGAAGTTATGCTAAACCTGTATCGAACCTTGGTTAGACCACACTTGGAGCACTGCGTACAATTCTGGTCGCCATGTTATAAAAAGGATGTAGAGGCACTGGAGAGGGTGCAGAGAAGATCTACAAGGATGATACCAGAAATGCGAGGGTATATATATCAGGAAAGGATGAACAGGCTGGGTCTCTTTTCGCTTGAAAAAAGAAGGCTGAGAGGTGACCTAATAGAGGTCGGTAAAATTATAAGAAAGAAAGACTTGCATTTATATAGCGTCTTTCACGGCCACCGGGCATCTCAAAGTGCTTTACAGCCAATGAAGTGTAGTCACTGTTGTAATGTGGGAAACGCAGCAGCCAATTTGTGCACAGCAAGCTCCCACACACAGCAATGTGATAATGACCAGATAATCTATTTTTTTGTTGTATTGATTGAGGGATAAATATTGGCCTCAGGACACCGGGGATAACTCCCCCGGCTCTTCTTTGAATTAGTGCCATGGGATCTTTTATATCCACTTGAGAGAACAGACAGGGCCTCGGTTTACCATCTCATTTGAATGACAGCACCCTTTGACAGTGCTGTGAGTGTTAGCCTAGATTCTTTTGTGCTCAAGTTCGTGGAGTGGGTCTTGAACCCACAACTTTCTGACTCAGAGGCAAAAGTGCTACCCACTGAGCCACAGCTGACACTATATATTTTTTAAGGTTTTGCTAGAGTAGATAGAAATAGAGAATGTTTCCACTTGTGGGGAAGAGTGGAACTAGGGGCCATCAGTGTAAGGTTGGTGACCAAGAAATCCAATGGGGAATTCAGCAGAAACTTATTTACCCAGAGAGTGGTGAGAATGTGGAACTCACTGCCACAGGGAGGGGTTGAGGTGAACAGTATCGATCCATTGAAGGGGAGGCTGGACAAACATATGAGGGAGAAGGGAATAGAGGGTTATGCTGATAGAGTTAGATGAGGAAAGACGGGAGGAGGCTCGAGTGGAGCATAAACGCCGGCATGGACTGGTTGGGCCGAATGGCCTGTTTCTGTGCCGTATATCCCGTGTAATCGTATTATAAACATATGCTTCCAATAGGGTCACCGGATAATGATCGGGATTAGGAAGCTGGGTCTGTTTTGCTCCTATCGTTGCCCCAGCTGAGATGGATCAATTTAGCCCTGATCTGGCAGCTCCAAATCCCATCTAAAGTGGTGGTTTACTCTCTCTGACGTCAGCAGCAATCATAAGCAGTAACGTCAAAGGGAGAAGGTGCCACTAATTGGGCGGGAGTGAGCTGAGGAGCTCAATCTGCCTGTTCAGGTTAATGAACATAAGAACATCAGAACATAAGAAATAGGAGCAGGAGTCGGCCATTCGGCCCCTCGAGCCTGCTCCGCCATTCAATAAGATCATGGCTGATCTGATCCTGGACTCAGCTCCACTTCCCCGCCCGCTCCCCATAACCCTTGGCTCCCTTATCGTTCAAAAATCTGTCTCTCTCCACCTTAAATATATTCAATGACCCAGCCTCCACAGCTCTCTGGGGCAGAGAATTCCAAAGATTCACGACCCTCTGAGAGAAGAAATTTCTTCTCTCATCATCATAGGCAGTCCCTCGGAATCGAGGAAGACTTGCTTCCACTCTAAAAGTGAGTTCTCAGGTGGCTGAACCGTCCAATACGGGAATTACAGTCTCTGGCACAGGTGGGACAGACAGTGGTTGGAGGAAAGGGTGGGTGGGGAGTCTGGTTTGCCGCACGCTCCTTCCGCTGCCTGCACTTGGTTTCTGCAGGCTCTCGGCGACGAGACTCGAGGTGCTCAGCGCCCTCCCGGATGTTCTTCCTCCACTTAGGGCGGTCTTTGGCCAGGGACTCCCAGGTGTCGGTGGGGATGTTGCACTTTATCAGGGAGGCTTTGAGAGTGTCCTTGTAACGTTTCCTCTGCCCACCCGGGGCTCGCTTGCCGTGTAGGAGTTCCGAGCAGAGCTCTGTATAAATGCACGTTTTTCTTCTTGTTGTTGTTGTTGCGCTCATGGACCATCCGTGATCACAGCCCGATACTGAACCACAGACCACGATAGAAGAAACAATTGCGCTTGCCCGAGACTCTGCAGAGGCCCCTGTGCTGCAAACCTTGTAAACAGGCTGATTTACATGGTCCTGATCGCCTGGGGCAGTATAAATATGTCAACCGTGAGTCTGTAATATGGAGCAGTCCGGGACTCTCTCACTCATAGACAGGCTGTGCCAGGGAAATTCAGTCCATAGCACAGTGAGACCAGTATCACGGCCGTCCTGGAAATTTATGCTCGTGATCTCTGCGACAGAGCATGAATTCAAAAGATAGTCATTCCCCTCCGATCTGTTCTGTTAAATATATCATCAAAAGGCACATTTTCCTGCTCACTAGCCTTTTGCAATTTATGCACACGAGTCATATTTAAGAAACTGATTGATGGGCTCAGCTCACTTTTACAAGATGCCAATCAGTCATTTGTCCATCTAAACCGATCAGTTAACAGTTGATCACTCACAAACGCTGAAGTCTAGCTGAGGTGGAAATTTCACAATGGTTACTTTCACATCTGCATTTAATAGGAAGCCTATAGAAAGTACAAACGGATCTCAGGCTGAATTTCGAACCTGTGCCGGTCAGGGTTGCAGAAGTATCCGGGAAGGCGCCGAACACCTTCGCCGGGAGCACGCGGAAGTCAAGTACAAACAGCGGAAGGAGCGCACGACAACCCAAGCCCCCCACCCACCCGTCCCTCCAGCCACCGTCTGCCCCACCTGTGACAGAGACTGTAGGTCCCGCATTGGGCTCATTAGTCACCTGAGAACTGGTGTTAGTGTGGGAGCAAGTCATCCTCGACTCCGGGGGACTGTCTAACAAGAAAAGAAGAGCAGTAGGCGAGATGCTCTGACGAAGGGTCATCGACCTGAACGTTAACTCTGTTTCTCTCTCCACAGATGCTGCCCGAACTGCCGAGTAATGTTCCTCCCTAAGCTGCGGCCGTGCACGGACGCCCCAGTGATCTGCAAGGTCCCACGCAGGCCGCTCACAAGCTCCTCCGTGAGAAGTAACGTAGAAATGTAAAGCGACACCGCATTGAAACAAGGAGCAACGTGACTATTTGCACTAGCTTTTTGTCTGTCCTGTGCATCGCCGCATTGGACTCCTCCCCCTTTTTGCGCATTGGCCCTCGAGTCGGTCGCACATGCGCAGTGTGACGTTTGAGGAAGCGCGCATGTCAGAGGTGGTAGCCAAAGAACGAGCCGCGTGCAGCTGGATTTGCTTCCATCTTTTGGATTATTTGGAATATTTTCACGGCCTTCTGTGGGAGAGAAAACATTGGAGGTAGTGGGAGAGAGAGAGAGACTGGGGGGAGAGAGAGAGTGGGAGAGAGAGATGGGGGAGAGAGAGAGTGGGAGAAAGAGACTGGGGGGAGTGAGAGAGTGGGAGAGAGAGATACGGGGGAGAGAGAGAGTGGGAGAGAGAGAGACGGGGGGAGAGAGTGGGAGAGAGAGAGAGATGGCGCGGGGGTGGGAGAGAGAGAGAGACGGGGTGAGCGAGAGAGTGGGTGAGAGAGAGAGAGAGACAGGGAGGGAGAGAGAGAGCGGGAGAGAGAGACTGGGGGGAGAGAGAGAGAAGGGGGAGAGAGAGAGTGGGAGAGAGAGAGATGGGGGAGAGAGAGAGTGGGAGAGAGAGACTGGGGGGAGAGAGAATGGGAGAGAGAGACTGGGGAGGAGAGAGAGTGGGGAGAGAGAGAGAGACAGGGGGGAGAGAGAGCGGGAGAGAGAGACTTGGGGGAGAGAGAGAGACTAGGGAGGAGAGAGAGTGGGGGAGAGAGAGAGACGGCGGGGGAGGCGGGGGAGAGAGTGGGAGAGAGAGATTGGGGGGAGAGAAAGAGTGGGAGAGAGAGACTGGGGGGAGAGAGAGAGTGGGAGAGAGAGGGAGACAGGGGGGAGAGAGAGAGTGGAGAGAGAGACTGGGGGGGAGAGAGAGTGTGGGAGAGAGAGAGGCGGGGTTGGGGGGGTGGGGAGTAGGGGTGGAGCAGTCAGCTTCAGTCCCACTGGACTAGGGCGGGAAAGCCAACAAACTCCTCCTAGTTGTTGCCTAGTAACCTCCGCTGGAAAATTTTGCGTTTCGCCGCCTGGGTACGGAATGGATTAAGCTCAACTGCGATGCCCTTTATGGTGGAATAGCCTGCAAAGACTCACTATTTACCTCACTCACTCACTGTGAAGGATGGCCAGATGAGCCTGCACCCATGGAACCATGGGTGAATGCTTTATATGAAGGATGAAGGGTGAGACATTGCCAAAATGAATACTATAGAATCATAGACTAGGACAGCACAGAAGGAGGCCATTCAGTCCATCGAGTCTGCGCTGGCTCTTTCGCAGAGCGATCCAGTCAGTCCCACTTTCCCGCCCGCCCCCCCGCCCCGCTCATTCCCCATATCCCTGCCATTTTTCCCTCTTTCAAGTATTTATCCAAATCACTTTTGAAAAAGAAAGGAAAGATTTGCATTTATATAGCGCCTTTCACGACCAGCGGATGTCCCAAAGCGCTTTACAGCCAATGACGTACTTTTGGAGAGTAGTCACTGTTGTAATGTGGGAAACGTGGCAGTAAATTTGCGCACAGCAAGCTCCCACAGACATTGATAGAGGGATAAATATTGGCCCCAGGACACCGGGGATAACTCCCCTGCTCTTCTTCAAAATAGTGCCATGGGATCTTTTACGTCCACCTGAGAGAGCAGACGGGGCCTCGGTTTAATGTCTCATCCAAAAGACAGCACCTCCGACAGTGCGGCACTCCCTCAGCACCGCCCCTCCGACAGTGCAGTGCTCCCTCAGTACTTCCCCTCCGACAGTCCGGCGCTCCTTCAGTCCTGTCCCTCCAACAGTGCGGCACTCCCTCAGTACTGCCCCTCCGATAGTGCGGCTCTCCCTCAGTACTGCCCCTCCAATAGTGCAGCGCTCCCCCGACAGTGCGGCACTCCCTCAGTACTGCCCCTCCGACAGTGCGGCACTCCCTCAGTACTTCCCCTCCGACAGTGCATCACTCCCTCAGTACTGCCCCTCCGACAGTGGGACTTGAACCCACAACCTACTGACTTAGAGGTGAGAGTGCTGCTCACTGAGCCACGGCTGAGACTGTTGAGGTTACGATTAGTCTGTACCCATCACTCTATCAGGCAGTGCATTCCAACTCCTAACCACTCGCTGCGTAAAGTTTTTTCTCGTGTTGCCTCTGGTTCTTTTGCCAATCGCCTTAAATCTGAGCCCTCTGGTTATCGACCCTTCAGCAACATTATTGGGGCATTAATATGTCACTGTGCAACTTGTTTTGCAATAATATTTGGAGGAAACGCACCGCTCTAACCCATTTAATACGGAAAATATATCTTGGCGAGAACTTGCCATCACGACCAAGGTGTAGATGGATTTTAACGGTTCAGTCCCTTTAGGGAATTGACTGTCATTCTGTTTATGCAATTTCTACGATGAATTTTTGATGGGTTGAATGTCTTGTTACTATTTCTGTTTGCCTTTTGAGGAAGTGCTGCACAAGCTGGAATAGTTGCTCTGCAACGTTACGTGACACAGCCCCTCCACCCAGCCCCCTGTGGGTCTGCTTCCCTTGGAGGTCAGAGGGGACGTTGCTTTCAGAAAGGGGCTGTGAGAGTTGGGCAATTGTGAAGGGTTGCTGACCTTGGTATATCATTGCAAGGATATGAAAAGGACCGAAATAGGAGATTATTGGTGGGGTGTTGCGTTCGTGTTTAATTCACCGCCACTTCTCTTGCAGGAATGCCCACCTTGAGGAAGTCCTGCTCTTCTCTCCGACAGGATTTCCATTTGCCTCTTTTACCTTGTTCATCTTCATTGCTTTCTGTTTCTCTCCTGCCTTCCGCCCTATCGCAAACCTTTCCTTTTGTTCTTTCCTCCCCTCCCCCGCCGACACTTGCTTAAAAACCCGTTACATCTCTAATGTTTCCCAGTTCTGACAAAGGGTCGTTGACCTGAAACGTTAACTCTGTTTCTCTCTCCACAGATGCTGCCTGACTTGCTGAGTATTTCCAGCATTTTCTGCTTTTAATCTTAAGGTTATAGCTGTTTCAAGGCAATGGAGATAGTATCAGGCAAGTTATTCCATTATAATACATTCGATGGGGATATGGGGATCGGCGGGAAAGTGGAGTTGAGGTCGAAGATCAGCCATGATCTTATTGAATGGCGGAGCAGGCTCGAGGGGCCGAATGGCGAGCTCCTGCTCCTAATTCTTATGTTCTTAAGTCCTCTGCCTGCTATTTCTACAGTGCCTTCTGTTGCCTGGGCCCCAAGCTCTGGAATTCCCTCCCTAAACCTCTCCAGCTCTCTACCTCTCTTTCCTCCTTCAAGATGCTCCTTAAAACCTCCCTCTTGTCACCTGCCCTTATTTCTTCCTGTGTGGCTCGGTGTCAAATTTATTTGTTTTGTCTTAAAACACTCCTGCAAAGCGCCTTGGGACGTTTCACTACGTTAAAGGCGCCATAGAAATACAAGTTGTTGTTGTTATTGTAAAAGTATTCTTATAGACAATTACACTAGAAATATAAATTCTTCCCTCTACTTTTCCAAAGTTCGAACACTGTCAAGTTCGAACACTTAGGCCCCGATTGTAAGGCGGAGGGTGGGGGAGAGGCGGTGGGGGTCTACGGTGGCTGGGAATTCCGAAGCAGACGGAGTTTCTGATAGTTTGGAATCAAGTGAGGCCCGGCTAATTTTACCTTAAGGGCCACATTTGAATAATTGACATCGGTGAGCCCCTCGAGGCCAGCGGGCATGAGCTGGAAATGAGGCAGGGACCCAAGAAAGAAAGACTTGCATTACTATAGCGCTTTTCATGACCTCGAGACGTCCCAAAGCGCTTTACAGCCAATGAAATACTTTTGGAGTGTAGCCACTGTTGTAATGTGGGAAATGCAGCAGCCAATTTGTGCACAGCAAGCTCCCACAAACAGCAATGTGATAATGACCAGATAATCTGTTTTAGTGATGTTGATTGAGGGATAAATATTGGCCCCAGGGCACCGGGGATAACTCCCCTGCTCTTCTTCGAAATAGTGCCATGGGATCTTTTGCGTTCACCTGAGAGAGCAGACGAGGCCTCGGTTTAACGTCTCATCCAAAAGTCGGCACCTCCGATAGTGCAGCGCTCCCTCAGTACCACCCCTCCTGCAGTGCAGCACTCCCTCAATACTGCCGCTCCGACAGTGCGGTGCTCCCTCAGTACTGCCCCTCCGACAATGCAGCACTCCCTCAGTACTGCCTCTCCGACAGTCCGGCGCTTACTCAGTACTGCCCCTCCGACAGTACAGCCCTCCCTCAGTACTGCCCCTCCGACAGTGCGGCGCTCCCTCAGTACTGCCCCTCCGACAGTGCGGTGCTCCTTCAGTACTGCCCCTCCGACAGTGCAGCACTCCCTCAGTACTGCCCCCTCCGACAGTACGGCACTCCCTCAGTACTGCCCCTCCTACAGTGCAGCACTCCCTCAGTACTGCCCCTCCGACAGTGCAGTGCTCCCTCAGTACTGCCCCTCTGACAGTGCAGCGCTCCCTCAGCACTGCCCCTCCGACAGTGCAGCCCTCCCTCAGTACTGCCGCTCCGACAGTGCGGTGCTCCCTCAGCACTGCCCCTCTGACAGTGCAGTGCTCCCTCAGTACTGCCCCTCCGACAGTACAGCCCTCCCTCAATACTGCCTCTCTGACAGTGCGGTGCTCCCTCAAAACTGCCCCTCCAAAAGTGCAGCACTCCCTCAGCACTGCCTCTCCGACAGCGCAGTATGGCGCTCCCTCAGTACTACCCTTCTGACAGTGCAGCGCTCCCTCAGTACTGCCCCTCCGACAGTGCGGCGCTTCCTCAGTACTGCCCCTCCGACAGTGCGGTGCTCCCTCAGTACTGCCCCTCCGACAGTGCGGCACTCCCTCAGTACTGCCCCTCCGACAGTGCGGCACTCCCTCAGTACTGTCCCTCTGACAGTGTGGTGCTCCCTTCGCACTGCACAGAATTTAGCAAAAAGCGAGTTGGATGTAAAGGGGGGAAAAGATAAATGCTGATGCATAATTATGGACAGAAACTGGAAATGGAAACAAAAGGCCAGGGAGGATTGGGATCAAGCTCACACTAGCTTGTGGGTAACAGCTTCACATTGTTTAGCAGTGAACAGTGACAATTCACACCCAGAACCTTTCCCTTTATTGTGGGGGGGGGTGTGGGGGCGGTGATTTGAATTGCCCGTCGGCTCTCGATTAAGACGAGTCAAATAATTTAGATACAAGTTCCGGGGAAAAAAACACACAAGGTGTATTTATAAAAGCTCAATTTACTAAAACCAAGGGGAGATGGAAGCAAGGCAGCTGGGGTCTAGACGTGATGGAGGGGCGCCTCTTGCAAGACAGGCTGGGGGAGGGGTAGATACTATCAAAGGATGGTTTTGTGTGAGTCTGCGGAAAGCAAGTGTGCATGTGCAGCCTGTGTGTTTTCATGTGTGGATGTAGGGGGGTGTAGAGTGTGGTGGTGATGGCAGTGATGGTTAGCAGCTACTGCACAATTTGTAAACTCTCTGAAGGGAGAATGGTGCCGTCGAAGGCAGTTGAAAGAAGTCAGGATTGCGTCACACACAAAAAAAATCAAATGCGAATATTTAAAAAAAAAAGACGTCACTGTCAAGGGAAAAGATGACCCGAGTTCACGAATGAGCGTGTATTACATAAAGACTCATTCGGCCAAGACTAGATCTTTAAGTCAGATTGACATCACTTACCTCTCAATTCTTAGAGAGGAGGAAAGTTTCTGAAATACCTTTTAAAAATGCCCCCCTCGACACCCCGGGCAAACTTTCAAGACCTCATAAAACCGATAGCCCGTGTTGCGGGGTCAATGCTACTTTCTGTCATCATTCCTTCATTCTTCTTGCTCCCAGCAAGAAAGTAGACATTAGTGAACACTGCGCCAGTCTGATGAAGGTCACGGTGAGCCAATTTAGCGGGCTCCAATTTTTAATATAACCGATGTTCATTGACTCTTTTAAAGTACTTCTACCTTCACTGTCGCCAAATGTGCTGCTATTTTAGAAGCTGGATAATGTCTACGCCAGTGTTTATAAGGGAATGCGTGACTCCCCACAGGGCTTGAGACCAACGCAATGAGCTTTACACAGACGATGCATGCTCGCAACATACAAGCATCTGCTCTGTTGGTTTAATTGCTCATTTTCATCGTTCAATTTTTTTTTTCCTTATTCCTCAACAACAACAATCTGTATTGATATAGCGCCTTTAACGTAGTGAAACGTTCCAAGGCGCTTCGCAGGGGCATTCTGAGATAAAGACATTTGACACTGAGCCGCATAAGGAGAAATTTTAGCGCAGGCGACCAAAAGTTTGGTCAATGAGGTAGGTTTTAAGGAGCGTCTTGAAGGAGGAGAGGGATAAAGAGGCAGAGAGGTTTAGGGAGGGAGTTCCAGAGCTTGGGGCCCATGGCAGCTAAAGGCACGGCTGCCAATGGTGGAGTGATTATAATCAGGGATGCTCAGGAGGGCAGAATGAGAGGAGCGCAGATATCTCGGGGGGGTTGTGGGGCTAGAGGAGGTTACAGAGAGAGGGAGGGGCGAGGGCCATGGAGGGATTTGTAAACACGGATGGGAGTTTTGAACTCCTCACCTGTTGAGACCCTTTTAGAAACGACAACACCATTCGCCGGTTGAAGTGTTGACCTCAAGGTCTCCAGCTCAGTCCCTGGCCTGGACTGAGGCATCTAATGTCCGCTGCCAAAGTTGGGCAAAACGGATTGGTCTCTGGGGCTCCGAGAGTCAGTCAGGGCCCCATTGCTCTCCCATGACTCCTGCTGCTAAATGTGGATAAGAACATAAGGATTAGGAGCAGGAGTCGGCCATTCGGCCCCTCGAGCCTGCTCCGCCATTCAATAAGATCGTGGCTGATCTTCGACCTCAACTCCACTTTCCCGCCTGATCCCCGTATCCCTCGATTCCCCGAGACTCCAAAAATCTATCGCTCTCAACCTTGAATATACTCAGAGATTCAGCATCTACAACCCTCTGGGGCAGAGAATTCCAAAGATTCACCACCCTCTGAGTGAAGAAATTTCTCCTCATCTCAGTCCTAAATGGCCAACCCCTTATCCTGAGACTGTGACCCCTGGTTCTAGACTCTCCAGCCCGGGGGAAACATCCTCCCTGCATCTACCCTGTCAATCCCCCTCAGAATCTTATAAGTTTGGTGAGAACGAGTTGTAGCTTTGCTTGGATGCCCTCCATAAAGAAAAAGATAGATTTGCATTTATATAGCACCGTTCCTGACCTCAGGATGTCCCAAAGCACTTTACAGACAGCGAAGTACTTTTGGAGTGTAGTCACTGTTGTAATGTAGGAAATGCAGCAGCCAATTTGTGCACAGCAAGCTCCCACACACAACAACAACATGATAATGACCAGATCATCTGTTTTTGTTATGTTGATTGAGGGATAACAATTGGCCCCAGGACATTGGGGATAACTCCCCTGCTCTTACTTTGAAATAGTGCCATGGGATCTTTTACGTTCACCTGAGAGAGCAGGCAGGAGGTCAATTTAACATCTCACCTGAGAGACGGCACCTCTGACAGTGCGGCACTCCCTCAGCACTGACTGCACTGGGAGTGTCAGCCTAGATTTTTGTGATCAAGTCCCTGGAGTGGGACTTGAACCCACAACCTTCTGACTCAGAGGCAAGGGTGCTGCCCACTGAGCCACGGCTGACACTCTGTGATGCCTCACAGGTGGGCACCTTGCTTGCAGCCTCTGCCTGGGCTCACAGAGGAAGAACGGCTATTCATAGAATCATAAAAAATGCCGGTCGAAAAAGAGCTATCCAGCCTAATCCCACTTTCCAGCTCTGGGTCCGTAGGCCTGTAGGTTACGGCACTTCAAGTGCACATCTAAGTACTTTTTAAATGTGGTGAGGGTTTCTGCCTCTACCACCCTTTCAGGCAGTGAGTTCCAGACCCCCACCAGCCTCTGGGTGAAGAAAGTTCTCCTCAAATCCCCTCTACGCCTTCTACCAATTACTTTAAATCTATGCCCCCTGGTTATTGACCTCTTGGCTAAGAGAAATAGGTTCTTCCTATTCACTCTATCCAGGCCCCTCATAATTTTATACACCTCAATTAAAACCCCCTCAGCCTCCTCTGTTCCAAAGAAAACAACCCCAGCCTATCCAATCTTTCCTCATAGCTAAAATTCTCCAGTCCAGGCAACATCCTGGTAAATCTCCTCTGGTTGACGGTGTCAATGGAACCACACCCCAGGGTCAGCTCCTTCAAAACACACCCTCACTTTAATACCAAATTGGAAAAGAAAGAGAAAGCAGGTAAGCAAACTAAAATGGACAAAAACCCCGCAATTGCAAGGCCGTGGGCAAAGGGAGGGACTGGGACTGATCGGGCTGCTCTTTGACAGAGCCAGCACAGGCCCGATGGACCGAGTGGCCTCCTTCTGTGCCGTATCATTCTTTGAGCCCCCCCCTCAGAACGAACCATCTACTTTCGTCGGCAGGCCGGTGAACAATGCCTTTCACTTGTAAAAGCACAGCTGTGATTACGAACTCTGCCTTCTGAAGCCTGGCAGGCAGGGACCAGCTTCAGTACCTCCACACAGGCAAAACACCGCGAATGCTGGAAATCTGCAATAAAAGCAGAAAATGCTGGAAATACTCAGCGGGTCAGGCAGCGTCTGTGGAAAAAAGATAAAAGAAAGACTTCTGGTCCTGAGCACAATAATAAGAACATAAGAATTAGGAACAGGAGTAGGCCATCTAGCCCCTCGAGCCTGCTCCGCCATTCAACAAGATCATGGCTGATCTGGCCGTGGACTCAGCTCCACTTACCCGCCCGCTCCCCGTAACCCTTAATTCCCTTATTGGTTAAAAATGTATCTATCTGTGATTTGAATACATTCAATGAGCCAGCCTCAACTGCTTCCTTGGGCAGAGAATTCCACAGATTCACAACCCTCTGGGAGAAGAAATTCCTTCTCAACTCGGTTTTAAATTGGCTCCCCCGTATTTTGAGGCTGTGCCCCCTAGTTCTAGTCTCCCCGACAAGTGGAAACAACCTCTCTGCCTCTATCTTGTCTATCCTTTTCATTATTTTAAATGTTTCTATAAGATCACCCCTCATCCTTCTGAACTCCAACGAGTAAAGACCCAGTCTGCTCAATCTATCATCATAAGGTAACCCCCTCATCTCCGGAATCAGCCTAGTGAATCGTCTCTGCACCCCCTCCAAAGCTAGTATATCCTTCCTTAAGTAAGGTGACCAAAACTGCACGCAGTACTCCAGGTGCGGCCTCACCAATACCCTATACAGTTGCAGCAGGACCTCCCTCCTTTTGTACTCCATCCCTCTCGCAATGAAGGCCAACATTCCATTCACCTTCCTGATTACCTGCTGCACCTGTAAACTAACTTTTTGGGATTCATGCAGGCCTCCTCGTAGGACTGCTCCTGGGCACGGCCAAGGGTGCCATCAGCCGGTCCAGGCAGCGGGCGGTCGAGGGGGTCGTTCAACCTGACTGCCTGCCTCTCTTCCGCTCTTACATCCGGTCCAGGGTGTCCTTGGAGATGGAGCACGCGGTGTCCACCGGTACGCTCGCGGCCTTCCGCGAGAGGTGGGCACCGGAGGGACTGGAGTGCATCATCACGCCCGGCAACCAAATTTTAATTTGATTTTACGTTTTAAAGTTTAATTTATTTTAATTGCCGGTGTTTTTAGTGTCCCCTTCCCTTTTATAGGGGGCACTGGGGAAAATTGTGATTTTAGTGCCCAAAAAAAAAACCAAAAAAAAGAAGAAAAAAAAAAACCCCAAAAAACCAAAAAAAAGAAAAAAAGGGCCTTGTAAATGACTGGTGTGTCACCCAGGTCGGGTGGCACGGTTTAATGTGTTTTGTTTTGCAGATAAACTCCAAAAAGAGTTTCATGCACAAGGACCCCCAGGTCCCTCTGCACCGCAGCATGTTGTAATTTCTCCCCATTCAAATAATATTCCCTTTTACTGTTTTTTTTTCCAAGGTGGATGACCTCACATTTTCCGACATTGTATTGCATCTGCCAAACCTTAGCCCATTCGCTTAACCTATCTAAATCTCTTTGCAACCTCTCTGTGTCCTCTACATAACCCGCTTTCCCACTAATCTTAGTGTCATCTGCAAATTTTGTTACACTACACTCTGACCCCTCTTCCAGGTCATCTATGTATATTGTAAACAGTTGTGGTCCCAGCACTGATTCCTGTGGCACACCACTAACCACCGATTTCCAATCCGAAAAGGACCCATTTATCCCGACTCTCTGCTTTCTGTTAGCCAGCCAATTCTCTATCCATGCTAATACATTTCCTCTGACTCCACGTACCTTTATCTTCTGCAGTAACCTTTTGTGTGGCACCTTATCGAATGTCTTTTGGAAATCTAATCAGACCATGGGGAACGTGAAAGAAAGAAGACTTGCATTTATATAGCGCCTTTCACGACCATCAGATGTCTCAAAGCGCTTTACAGCCAATGAAGCACTTTCGGAGTGTAGTCACTGTTGTAATGTAGGAAACGCGGCAGCCAATTTGCGCACAGCAAGCTCCCACACACAGCAATGCGATAATGACCAGATAATCTGTTTTAATGAGGTTGATTGAGGGATAAATATTGGCCCCAGGACATTGGGGATAAGTCCCCTGCTCTTCTTCGAAAGAGTGCCATGGGACCTTTTACGTCCACCTGAGAAAGCAGACAGGGCCTCTGTTTAACGTCTCATCCGAAAGACAGCACCTCCGACAGTGTGGCACTCCCTCAGCACTGGAGTGTCAGCCTGGATTTTTGTGCTCAAGTTCCTGGAGTGGAACTTGAACCCACAACCTTCTGACCCAGAGGCAAGGCAGACCCACTGAGCCACAGAGTCAGCCAATGGCCTATGTAGCTATATAAACATAAATAAGGAGCAAGGACCTTTGATTGATAAGCTATTGACAGCTTGGCTCAGCTGAGAGCACTCAGATGTTATGAGCTGAAGTTCTCTCCAAGACTTGAGCACATAATCTCAGCTTGACACTCAAATGCCAGACTGAGGGATTGGTGACCATTAGCTAGTTACCCACTGTAGATGAGATCTTGCCTCACTGTAGATGAGGTCTGCCTGCAGCAACTGCACTTAAATGATATTCATTGTGTGTCAAGTGCTTTGAGAAGTTTCTAAGAGATGTGTAAGAGATGAGCACTATATAAATGCAAGTCATTCTTCTGTCTCCTTAACTCAGGGGCCAATGATAATACAGCTACCTTAACGCCCACCCTGATTCTGATCAACTAACGGTGCAGACTGGTTTTCCGAGTGTCTGCACCTTAAGGCATTTACCCACAAGTTGATTGGGGAGCCCATACAAAGAAAAAACTATCAAAACTGACTGATTTTGACATTTTAAATTTGAATAACGTACAACATATGGGTTAAAAGGTCTGCTTACACAAAGCTAAGCAGAGTCCATTTGAATGTACTTCAGTTTGTTTTACTTTCAACCTGCTCTACACGCCACAGGAGACTGATGGACTTTCTGACTCTACAGTAAGGCCCTCTCGCACACACAAAGCGTAGGGACAATACTCGGAGAGTGCATCACTGGATTGGAATTCCCTGTTGGCTGGCTGTGCACAACCGAATGGAAAGAGGGGCTTCAGCATTAACTTTGGTTCCATGTTACAGAGCACCAAATATGGAGACGTGGCAGAGTTAAATTACTTCCAAAGTAAAGCAAGAGTTGGCACCGGACAGTGCCTCGCACATCTTCTGGAGTTTCAGGCCCCCTGGATCAGCACAATCTAAATTTGCTTTCAGTTTCCACCCCATCTGCATGACAGCCCAGTCGGAGCTGAATGTCAGTTCGATGCAGTCATGCTATCCACCGCACCGATAATCACATTGGTCGAATAAGACTGGAATCGCATGCATCTGTAGCAAAGGATTTGTTCAGAATAGTTGCCCCTCAATCCCTAACTTTAATACCACATTGCGGCCTGACCTCAGTTGGAACAGACGGTGCTGTACCTTTCATTGATGGGCAAACCATGTGACACGCTCTCTTTCAATATACGCTTCACAGTCACGTGTGTCCCAAGGCAGTGAGATAGGGAAAGAAAGACTTGCATTTCTATAGCGCCTTTCACGACCACTAGATGTCTCAAAGCCCTTTGCAGCCAATGAAGTACTTTTGGAGTGCAGTCACTGTTGTAATGTGGGAAACGTGGCAGCCAATTTGCGCACAGCAAGCTCCCACACACAGCGATGTGATAATGACCGGATAATGTGTTTTTTTTGTTGTGTTGGTTGAGGGATAAATATTGAACAACTTGCATTCTCACTGTATTTAACTTGAGGATTCGAGCAGAGCTCCCTTCTCTCTCCCCTCATGGCACATGTACAGAACTTGCAAACTGGCCAACATAGATTTCAGTAACTGTAAGTGGAGACGGAGTTTCATGTGTAAGTCTGCCTGTTGCGTGTTTAATGGTGCAGTCTCAGAGCTGCTGGGCAGCCCATGAATTTCTACTTGTAAACAAATAGGTTTTAAAGATAGGGAGAGGACATATGGGCCAGACTTTTGGCTTCATCGTCGGTGATTTTCTCGGCGGTACAGCTGGTTTTCTGCCCGGCGACAGTTCCCACGTAAGTTTTTTACTTGATATCGGCCACATCTGACGTCGCCCGCCGGGACCAAACCACCCAAGGGCAATGCCAAGAATAGCCGCCAGGGCGTAAGTTTGGCCTCAACCACCGGCGTCCAGACCTCCGAGAGACCCGTCCGGTAAACGCTGCTTAAACCGGGCGGTAAGGGGGGGGGGCCCGGCAAAGGAAGGTAAGTTAAAGGATCTTTCATTATTTTTTAATTTTAAAGCGGCGATGAGGGATAAAACTATCTTGGGAATGCTTTGTGCGTTGTTATTTTTTTTAATGAAGATTTTTTCTTTAAGTTTTGCCCCCCCCCCCAGCCTAGGCCCGACCGCAGCCTCGGACTAAATTTTACTACTTACCATCCATCATCATCATAGGCAGTCCCTCGGGATCGAGGAAGACTTGCTTCCACTCTTAAAATGTGTTCGTAGGTCGCTGAACAGTCCATTCCGGTAATGACCGCCCACGGTGCTAACTTTCCACTTACCCACCGAGCAAACTGCCGACAATGAGTGTACAACGCCCATTTTCTTGCCGGGCGATTTCTTTTACCTACTTTAATCACTAAAATGGAAATCCTCGCCAGCTTTTCTCGCCGAGCATTACTGGTTCTTCTCAGTGCGCAATCGGGCGTTGAGGGCCTTTAGGGAAAGTCCAGCCCATAGCCTCAGAACCATTAAAAGGAGCTGATTTCAATACCCTTTGGTGAGTCAGTCGCCTTGCCGTGCAGACTATAATGTCCCAGGTTCGATTCCCGCCCTGGGGCAGCTTATCAGCTGGGTAGCAGTTGGAGCACTGAGGTTGGCCCTGGGGTACGAGGGAGATGTCAGCCAGGGTCGTTGCCCAGTGAACCCCCTGCAAAAAGCGTAAGTCCATGTGTAGAGATTGGGAGAGAAGAGGATTGCACTCGGCTGTGATGTCCACTGTGGGTAAAATTCACCGAGCAAGCTCACGGAAGTTAACCTGCATCTATGGAATTTTATCTCAGCAACAGAGGGACACCTTCAGTAGACCAGGGCGGGGGGAGATCTGGCTGGTGGAGATGCTGGGGGGGTGACATTCAATAAGTAGCTAGAGAAACATTCTTTTGGAAGTGCGTTCTGTGGGGTGGGGGTTCCGATAGCCTCCATTAGAAGAGCGATGCATGGTTACCCATGCCTCTCTATCTCTGTAACCTCCTCCAGCTCCACGGCCAATGTTCCCTCGGCCGCACAACCCTTTGAACAATCCACATATGCCGATTTTTGCATTTGAAAACTGGCTCACGGACTGCGTGGAACTGCCACAGCGCTGCACGTCTGTTGAAAGGGGGCATTGCCCACAAACTCCTGAGATATCTGCACTCCTCTAATTCTGGCCTCTTGCGCATCCCTGATTTGGCAGCCGTGCCTTCAGCTGCCGAGGCCCCAAGCTCTGGAATTCCCTCCCTAAACCTCCCTATCTCTATTTTCTCTTTTACCTCGCTCCTTAAAGCCAACCTCTTTGACCACTCCATTGATCACCTGTCCCAATATCTCCTTATGTGGCTTGGCGTCAAATTCTGTTCGATAACGCTCCTGTGCAGCTTCTTGGGATATTTTACAATGTTAAAGGCGCTATATAAGTTGTTGTTGTTAATGAGTATGCTACCTATGATGGAATTGACCATATGGACCAGAGGTGTCCCAGATTTGATCCCTGGTTGAGTTAGCGTATCTCTCGTGGGTTAGTGGTAAAGGTGCTACAATTGGGCTTAGTGTGCACTCTGTAGGGCAGGCGAGACTCAGCCAGCGTTCCCACTCCAGATCCAGTGACTCCTGGAAAGTCTATGTGTGAATGCTGAAACAGCTGAGGACTGGGCCAAGTGGCAATGTTGTCAGCCGTGGCTCATGGGCAGCACCCTCACCTCTGAGTCAGCAGGTTGTGGGTTCATGTCCCACTCCCGGGCCGCAGCACAAAAATCTAGGCTGGCACTCCAGCGCAGTGCTGAGGGAGCACTGCACTGTCGGAGGTGCTGTTTGTTGGATGAGATGTTAAACCAAGGCCCCGTTTGCCCTATCAGGTGGATGTAAAAGATTCTGTGGTACTATTTCGAAGAAGAGCAGGGGAGTTCTCCCCGGTGTCCTGGGGCCAATATTTATCCCTCAATCAACATCACTAAAACAGATTATCTGGTCATTATCACATTGCTGTTTGTGGGAGCTTGCTGTGCACAAATTGGCTGTCGCGTTTCCCACATTACAACAGTGACTACACTCCAAAAGTACTTCATTGGCTGTACTTTGGGATGTACTGAAGTTGGGAAAGGTGCTATATAAATGCAAGTCTTTCTTTCATGTTCCCCATGGTCAGACTGAGCCCAGACTCAGGATAACAACCCTTGCGCAGTGCTCGCTGATTTGTGCCTTTCTTGCTGTCAGTAACATACACCAAGGGTGAAAGGACAGAACCGTTTACTTATAGTGATAGAGTCCCATTCTTCCAATTGCTTGTCTAGCTGTCTCTGTGAGGGATTGCTCTGTCTTTGCGGGATCACCATGATAGTGCTTTTAATTCTCCTTCAGTTACTCTGTATGAGTGGGAATTATTACTGTGTACTTTCTTCCTCCACCTTCATTGAGCTGGGAGGCTGAACTTTTTCAGGTTCAAGGAGTCACGGCAGAAAAAGCAAGACTCCGGAATTCCACAGACGAGTGGGTAGAGTCTTGGATTGGCTTGGAGTCTCCAGGAATTAAAGACTCGTTTCCTGCTACAAGCAAACCCGGGAGAACATCATAGGGGCGTTTTTCAACTCTCTTTGAAGAGTTTAGTTTACTCGTGTTAAAAAAAATACCAGACATGTAAGACTTGCATTTATATAGCGTCTTTCACAACCTCAGGACATCCCAAAGCGCTTTACAGCCAGTGCAGTATTTTTGGAGTGTAGTCACTGTTGTAATGTGGCAGCCAATTTGCGCACAGCAAGCTCCCACACACAGCAATGTGATAATGACCTTTTTTTTTAGTGATGTTGATTGAGGGATAAATATTGGCCAGGACACCGGGGATAACTAGTAGACTAGTAGTAGCAGGGGATTTCAACTTTCCTAATATTGATTGGGACAAATGTAGTGTGAAGGGTATAGAGGGTGTGGAATTCCTGAAATGCATTCAAGAGAGCTTTTTTAGTCAGTATGTAACAAGCCCAACACGAGAGGGGGCGGTTCTGGATTTAGTTTTGGAGAATGAAGCCGGGCAGGTCGAAGGGATATCAGTGGGAGAGCACTTGGGTGCCAGTGATCATAATTTAGTCAGATTCAAGGTAGTTATGGATAAGAACAAGGATAGACCAGGAATAAAAGTCCCAAATTGGGGAAAAGCCAACTTTGCTAAATTGAGAAGTGATTTGGCCACCGTTGCCTGGAAACAGCTACTTGTAGGTTAATCGGTGTCGGAACAGTGGGAGGCATTCAAGGAGGAGATCCGAAAGGCTCAGGCCAAATACGTGCCCTTAAAGAAAAAGGGTCGGAATAACAATTCTAGAGCCCCCTAGATGTTTAGGGACTTACAGGGGAGGATAAAGAAAAAAAGGGAAGTGTATGTCATATACCAACGGTTAAATACTGTAGAATCTCTGGAGAAATATAGAAAGTTCAGAGGTGAAATTAAAAAGGATATTAGGAATGCTAAGAGAGAGCATGAAAACTTCTTGGCAAGTAAAATTAAGGAAAGTCCAAAGATGTTCTATAAATATAGAGGATAACTAAAGAAAGGATATACACATTAAACGATAGGCCACTTAGAAATGTAGATGAACAAAGGGATCTTGGAGTGCTTGTCCACAGATCCCTGAAAGTAGTAGGCCAGGTGGATAAGGTTGTTAAGAAGGCATATGGAATTCTTGCCTTTATTGGCAATACAAGAGCAGGGAGGTTATGCTTAAATTGTACAATGCACTGGTTAGGCCACAGCTGGAGTACTGCATGCAGTTCTGGTCGCCGTATTATAGGAAGGATGTGATTTCACTGGAGAGGGTGCAGAGGAGATTTACGAGGATGCTGCCTGGAATGGAGAATGTTAGCTATAAGGACAGATTGGATAGGTTGGGTTTGTTTTCCTTGGAACAGAGGAGGCTGAGGGGAGACCTCATTGAGGTGTATAACATTTTGAGGGGCCTATTTCCCTTGGTGGAGGGGTCAATTACGAGGGGACATAGGTTTAAGGTGGTTGGTGGAAGGTTCAGAGGGAATTTGAGGGGAAACTTCTTCACGCAGAGGGTTATGGGGGCCTGGAACTCACTGCCTGAAAGGGTGGTAGAGGCAGAAATGCTCACCACATTTAAAAGGTGCTTGGATGGGCACTTGAAGTGCCGTAAGCTGCAGGGTTATCGACCTAGAGCTGGTAAGTGGGATTAAACTGGATAACCTCTTGTTGGCTGGCGCAGATACGATGGCATGTACTTCGGGGAATCTAATATGGCCAGAGTGATCTCTTGGACTAGTTTTGATCACCCTGATGGGTCGGAGGGGAATTTTCCCAGATTTTTTTTCCCCAATTGGCCTGGGTTTTTATCTGTTTTTTTGCCTCTCCCAGGAGATCGCATGGCTCCAGGTGGGGTGCAGTATAAAATGTTGCGATACATGGGTTATCGTAGTTGTGTGGGGTGGACTGGTTGGGCTGGATGCTCTTAACTGTCCGCCATTGTTCATAGGTTTATATATAACCTTCAGGGCCGCTGACCGAGGGCCATACGGCTTTATCGGCCGGCGCGGACACGATGGGCCGGAATGGCCTCCTTCTGCGCTGTAAATTTCTATGTTTCTATGTTTCATTGTTTCTAAGTTTCCTTTTCTTCTTTGAAATAGTGCCATGGGATCTTTTCTGTCCACTCGAGAGGGCAGACGGGGCCTCAGTTTAACATCTGATCTGAAAGACGGCACCTCCAACAGTGAAGCACTCCCTCAGCCCTGCAGTGGAGTGTCAGTCAGGATTTTTGAGCTCAAGTCTCAGGAATGGGAGTTGGACACACAACTTTCTAACTCCGAGGCGAGAGTGCTGCCCACTGAACCTTGGCTAATACAAGGGGATCAAAAGAGTGTTTGACATCAAACATCATCCAGTTGGGTATCGAAGAGTGTATTCGCTTCCCAGTGGGCGAGGGAAGGGGGAGCACTGTGAGAGCAGACGTGTTGGGTGACCATCGGGCAGGAAGCCCCTGACTGTACTGCTGCTAGGCAGTGAGACGTGGAGCCTCCTGGTCTTGGGTGGTGAAGAGCCTCTGGCGACTAGCTAGATTTGGGCTGAGGCTGCACCGATAGCGGTTTGGTTCCCCCTGTCCAAGGCCCACTGCTGGTGAGGGTCGGGTGGACTGGTGCTGCTGGAATCAGGAGCTGAAAGGCCGTCGACAGATCACTACACGGGTACCGGAGTTTGCGAAGGTCTTTGATGAAATATCCCACTGACACTCACTGTAAATCTTCATCCATGCCTTTGTTATTGACTATTCCAATGCACTCCTGGCTGGTCTCCCACATTCTACCCTACGTAAACTAGAGGTGATCCAAAACTCGGCTGCCCATGTCCCAACTCGCACCAAGTCCCGCTCACCCATCACCCCCTGTGCTCGCTGACCTACATTGGCTCCCGGTTAAGCAATGCCTTGATTTCAAAATTCTCATCCATGTTTTCAAATCCCTCCATGGCCCTTGCCCCTCCCTATCTCTGTAATCTGCTCCAGCCCACAACTCCCCCCCCCCCCCCGCCCCCGAGATGTCTGCGCTCCTCTAATTCTGCCCTCCTGAGCATCCCTGATTATAATCGCTCCACCATCGATGGCCGTGCCTTCAGTTGCCTGGGCCCCAATCTCTGGAACTCCCTCCCTATATCTCTCCACCTCTCTACCTCTCTTTCCTCCTTCAAGACGCTCCTTAAAACCTAACTCTTTGACCAAGCTTTTGAAGACCTGCGCTAATTTCTACTTATGCGGCTAGGTGTCAAATTTTTAGCGCATAATACATAGAAACACAGAAAATAGGTGCAGGAGTAGGCCATTTGGCCCTTCGAGCCTGCACCACCATTCAATAAGATCATGGCTGATCATTCCTTCAGTACCTCTTTCCTGCTTTCTCTCCATACCCCTTGATCCCCTTAGCCGTAAGGGCCATATCTAACTCCCTCTAGAATATATCAACCACTCTCTGCGGCAGGAAATTCCACAGGTTAACAACTCTCTGAGTGAAGACATTTCTCCTCAGCTCAGTCCTAAATGGCCCATCCCTTATCCTAAGACTGTGTCCCCTGGTTCTGGAATTCCTCAACATCGGGAACATTCTACCCGCATCTAACCTGTCCCGTCCCGTCAGAATCTTATATGTTTCTATGAGATCCCCTCTCATCCTTCTAAACGCCAATGTATAAAGGCCCAGTTGATCCAGTCTCTCCTCATATGTCAGTCCAGCCATCCCGGGAATCAGTCTGGTGAACCTTCGCAGCGCTCCCTCAATAGCAAGAACGTCCTTCCTCAGATTAGGAGACCAAAACTGAACACAATGTATTCCTGTGAAGCGCCTTGGGACGTTTCACTAGGTTAAAGGCGCTATATAAATACACGTTGTTGTTTTTGTAAACACTGCCATGCAGAATGAGCACTTGGCAAAGGTTTTGGAAGTCTTCTAGCAACGCTGGATCTGTACCTCGACAGGAGTGCATGCCTGAAGAAAAAGAGAATATAGAGGAAATAAAAGCTTTGTTCTAAGCCAAAACCCTACTATATATGCTGATATTTATAGCTTCATTTTGTATTTGAAATGGTGGAGTGGTGAGGCAGTGGGTAGCTGGCTGCATTGCAGTCTCTGGGCCCATCAGCACATCATCACTGCCAAACTTCATTGCAGTAAATAGAATAAGTCACAGCGATTTTCAAAAACTCCACTCCAGATTTTTTTTAAGCTCACTCTCGGAGAAACCAGGCACAGGTCGGAGAAGTCCATGACTTGGACTCGATGGATAACAAACCAGTTGGTTTACACAATGCTTGTGAGGTAAGTGGTTTGATGTCAGGTTTATGTGACTGGTTATTTTTTATTTTTCTGAACAACTTCTCATTTATAATTGGGCCCTGTGTTACCCGCTTAATTTTCTGAGTGGTGAATCATGTTGCCAGCAAAGTGTAAGCACAACACAGTGTTATCAGGAGGGGTTATGTTTTGACTTGTTTGCTAAAGCTAATGGAAAAATAGAGATAAGCGCCGAGTGGGAGCATGTTGGTGGAAAGGACTGGGAGATTATTCATCCACCACTTTGAGGATTTCCATTCATCAGAAACGGGTTAGCAAGCATCATCAACAAGTTATAATGAAACGCTAGTTTTAGTTTGTTAAAGGCCAATGGTAAACATTGTAAAACACTGCGTCATCTAAGCTGACTGGGATAACCCTGGAATTGGCATGTGCTCCACCATCATCATCATAGGCAGTTCCTCGGAATCGAGGAAGACTTGCTTCCACACTAAAAGTGAGTTCTCAGGTGACTGAACAGTCCAATACGGGAATTACAGTCTCTGTCACAGGCGGGACAGACAGTGGTTGGAGGAAAGGGTGGGTGGGGAGTCTGGTTTGCCGCACGCTCCTTCCGCTGCCTGCGCTTGCTTTCTGCACGCTCTCGGCGACGAGACTCGAGGTGCTCAGCGCCCTCCCGGATGCTCTTCCTCCACTTAGGGCGGTCTTTGGCCAGGGACTCCCAGGTGCCGGTGGGGATGTTGCACTTTATCAGGGAGGCTTTGAGGGTGTCCTTGAAACATTTCCTTTGCCCACCTGAGGCTCGCTTGCCGTGTCGGAGTTCCGAGTAGAGCGCTTGCTTTGGAAATCTCATGTCAGGCAAGCGAATAATGTGGCCCGCCCAACGGAGCTGGTCGAGCGTGGTCAGTCCTTCGATGCTGGGGTTGTTGGCCTGATCGAGAACACTGACGATGGTGCGCCTGTCCTTCCAGAGGATTTGCAGGATTTTGCGGAGATATCGTTGGTGGTATTTCTCCATTGTAGCTCCGTCACGGCAAGGAAGCCCCAGGAGGGCAGTGAAAACGTTTCAAGGACACCCTCAAAGCCTCCTTGAAAAAATGTAACATCCACACCAACTCTTGGGAATCCTTGGCCCAAGATCACCCAAAGTGGAGGAGAAGTATCTGGGAAGGGGCCGAACACCTCGAGTCTCGTCGCCGGGAGCACGCGGAAGCCAAGCGCAAACAGCGGAAGGAGCGCACGGCAACCCAAGGCCCACCACCCACCCGTCCCTCCAACCACCATCTGCCCCACCTGTGACAGAGACTGTAGGTCCTGCATTGGTCTCATCAGTCACCTGAGAACTGGTGTTAGTGTGGAAGCAAGTCATCCTCGACTCCGAGAAACTGCCTATCTCCAAGTTTGCAGATGACACTAAACTGGGTGGCGGTGTGAGCTGGGAGGAGGACGTTAAGAGGCTGCAGGGTGACTTGGACAGGTTAGGTGAGTGGGCAAATGCATGGCAGATGCAGTATAATGTGGATAAATGTGAGGTTATCCACTTTGGGGGCAAAAACACGAAGGCAGAATATTATCTGAATGGCGGCAGATTAGGAAAAGGGGAGGTGCAACGAGACCTGGGTGTCATGGTGCATCAGTCATTGAAAGTTGGCATGCAGGTACAGCAGGCAGTGAAGAAGGCAAATGGTATGTTGGCCATCATAGCTAGGGGATTTGAGTATAGGAGCAGGGAGGTCTTACTGCAGTTGTACAGGGCCTTGGTGAGGCCTCACCTGGAATACTGTGTTCAGTTTTGGTCTCCTAATCTGAGGAAGGACGTTCTTGCTATTGAGGGAGTGCAACGAAGGTTCACCAGACTGATTCCTGGGATGGCTGGAGTGACATATGAGGATCAACTGGGCCTTTATACACTGGAGTTTAGAAGGATGAGAGGGGTTCTCATAGAAACGAATAAGATTCTGACGGGACTGGACAGGTTAGATGCAGGAAGAATGTTCCCGATGTTGGGGAAGTCCAGAACCAGGGGACACTGTCTAAGGATAAGGGGTAAGCCATTTAGGACTGAGATGAGGAGAAACTTCTTCACTCAGAGAGTTGTTAACCTGTGGAATTCCCTGCCGCAGGGAGTTGTTGATACCAGTTCATTGGATATATTCAAGAGGGAGTTAGATATGGCCTTTACGGCTAAAGGGATCAAGGGGTATGGAGAGAAAGCAGGAAAGGGGTACTGAGGGAATGATCAGCCATGATCTTATTGAATGGTGGTGCAGGCTTGAAGGGCCAAATGGCCTACCCCTGCACCTATTTTCTATGTTTCTATGTAAGAAGAGACTGCTGTGCAGCGAAGCTTTCTGTGTGACTGCACTGATGGGAGTCCTGAGCACTCCAAGCCAGATCTTGCAGGGTTTTCTGGGTCCCTCTCAGGTGACTGCAGCTCAGATTCCTTTCATATCGAATCCCTGAGGAAGGGACAAGGCTGGCCCTCCATTCGGCATGTTCCTGTTTCTCCTCGACCACCTCTCGATCCCCCTGACCGGCCCCCTGATGCTGCCCCTTCAAGCTCCCTATCTACGTCCTTCATCGATGCACAAGCCAGGTGATCCACCGCTAAGAGATGCACGTTTTGCCTCTCGGCTTGGCGTTGTCCCCGGAGGGTCAATCCCGGACCGCCCAACGCTTCTCCCTCTACTGCCCGGAGATGTAATCAACCGATCATCAAATGACAAGGGTTTCACCGAGATTGTTTGGTTAGGGCGCTCGCGAGGCGACGCACGTTGGGGGTCAACGCCTGAGCCCGCCACCCGCCACGGTCAACAGAGGCAGGGTCTCTGCTGCCACCGTTGCCGGGAGGACGAGAAGGAGCAGAAAAAGAGCGCAAACACGAACTGAGTGGCATCCAAGCCGACGCAGGACACACGCGCTGTGGGGTAGGAATCCGCGGGGCGACAGCAACAACGACACTCGACACCGACAAACAGACGCTCGAGTCTTTAAACCACTGCCCTCCGTCAGCACGGAATAAGTGACCTCGCCCGTCAGCTCAGACCATAAGAATTAGGAGCAGTAGTCGGCCCTATGGCCCCTCGAGCCTGCTCCGCCATTCAGTGAGATCACGGCTGATCTTCGACCTCAACTCCACTTTCCTGCCCGATCCCCATATCCCTCGATTCCCTTAGGGTCTAAAAATCTATCAATCTCAGTCTTGAATGTACTCAACGACTGAGCATCCACAGCCCTCTGAGGTAGAGAATTCGAAAGGCCTGTAGTCACTAGAGTTTAGTAGAAGGATGAGAGGTGATCTCATTGAAATGTATAAAATTCTGACGGGGTTGGATAGACTGGATGCGGGGAGGATGTTTCCCCGGGGCTGGGAAGTCTAGAACAAGGGGTCACAGTCTCAGGATACGGGGCAGGAAATTTAGGACTGAGATGAGGAGAAATGTTTTCACTCAGAGGGTGGTGAACCTGTGGAATTCTCTACCACAGAAGGCTGTGGAGGCCAAGTCACTGAATATATTTAAGAGGGAGATAGATAGATTTCTAGAAACAAAAGGCATCAAGGGGTATGGGGAGAGAGCGGGAGGGCATCATCATAGGCCGTCCCTCGGAATCGAGGAAGACTTGCTTCCACTCCTGAAGTGAGTTCTTTGGTGGCTGAACAGTCCAATAAGAGAGCCACAGACTCTGTCACAGGTGGGACAGACATTTGTCGAGGGAAGGGATGGGTGGGACATAGAAACATAGAAAATAGGTGCAGGAGTAGGCCATTCGGCCCTTCGAGCCTGCACCGCCATTCAATGAGTTCATGGCTGAACATGCAACTTCAGTACCCCCTTCCTGCTTTCTCGCCATACCCCTTGATCCCCCTAGTAGTAAGGACTACATCTAACTCCTTTTTGAATATATTTAGTGAATTGGCCTCAACAACTTTCTGTGGTAGAGAATTCCACAGGTTCACCACTCTCTGGGTGAAGAAGTTTCTCCTCATCTCGGTCCTAAATGGCTTACCCCTTATCCTTAGACTGTGACCCCTGGTTCTGGACTTCCCCAACATTGGGAACATTCTTCCTGCATCTAACCTATCTAAACCTGTCAGAATTTTAAACGTTTCTATGAGATCCCCTCTCATTCTTCTGAACTCCAGTGAATACAAGCCCAGTTGATCCAGTCTTTCTTGATATGTCAGTCCCGCCATCCCGGGAATCAGTCTGGTGAACCTTCGCTGCACTCCCTCAATAGCAAGAATGTCCTTCCTCAAGTTAGGAGACCAAAACTGTACACAATACTCCAGGTGTGGCCTCACCAAGGCCCTATACAACTGTAGTAACACCTCCCTGCCCCTGTACTCAAATCCCCTCGCTATGAAGGCCAACATGACATTTGCTTTCTTAACCACCTGCTGTACCTGCTTGCCACACGCTCTTTCCGCTGCCTGCGCTTAACCTCTTCATGCTCGCGGCGTTGAGATTCGAAGAGCTCAACATCCTCCCAGATGCACTTTCTCCACCTAGCGTCTTTGGCCAGGGACTCCCAGGTGTCAGTGGTGATGTTGCACTTTATCAGGGAAGCTTTGAGGCTGTCCTTGTTTGCCGTGAAGGAGCTCCGCATAGAGCATTTTCTTAGGGAGTCTCGTGTCTGGCATGCGAACTATGTGAGCTTCCCAGCGAAGCTGATCTAGTGTGGTCAGTGCTTCAATGCTGGGGATGTTGGCCTGGACGAGGACACTGTTGTTGGTGCGTCTGTCCTCCCAGGGGATTTTCAGGATCTTGCGGAGACATGGTTGGTGATATATCTCCAGCAAATTGAGGTGTCTTCTGTACATCATCCATGCCTCAGATCCATACAGGAGAGTGTGTATTACTACAGCTCTGTAGACCATGAGCTTGGTGTTAGATTTGAGGATCAGCCATGGTCATATTGAGTGGCGTCGCAGACTCGAAGGGCCGAATGGCCTACTGCTGCTCCTGTTTTCTATTCACCCTCTGAGAGAAGAAATTTTATCTTTCTCTCAGTCCTAAATGGCTAGCCCCGTATTCTGAGACTGTGACCCCTGGTTCTACACTCCCCAGCCAGGGGAAACATTTTCTCAGATAGGATGCACCGAGCTGCAGTCATGCTCGTGATAGTTGATGTGGGAATCACTTACTGAACCGCTAGACTGTTCTTGCAGGCCTCCAAATACAGCACAGGACCATCTAATGCCGACTCCAAAAGTACTTCATTGGCTGTAAAGCGCTTTGGGACGTCCGGTGGTCATGAAAGGCGCTGTATAAATGCAAGTCTTTCTTTACCTCACTAAGTATAAAGGCAAGCAATGATTTACATTGGCTGCTGGTTTGTCTAATGAAAGTGACATCATTTTTCCAATGTAGTTCATATAAATATTTATATTTCCAAAAATGGCATCGAGACATTAATGCACATTTCACACTCCAGCTAAAATTAGACAAATACTCTGCTCCTGTTGCTCAGCTTTAGTGAAATCTCTGCATGATTCAATTTCGAATTGTGCTAAAAAAAAAGCCTCCTGTGCTATTTTATTTCAATTGCTCAATTGGATAATTAATTTTTTTTGGACAGAAATAACTTCAATTTGTCAGGAGTATGTAATAGTTCCCCTGCTCAGAGTGCAGCATCCATCAACAGACTTCAAACTGATTGGGGCAGATCGTGACTTTGAGCGAGAGTGCAAAATGGGTGATAGCTAATCATAACATAAGAACATGAGAATTAGGAGCAGGTGTGGGCCATTCGGCCCCTCGAGTCTGCTCCGCCATTCAATAACAACAACTTGTATTTATATAGCACCTTTAACGTAGTGAAATATCCCAAGGTGCTTCACAGGAGTGCTGCCCCTGGGCCCTCGCCTCTTCTGGGCCCCGAACTCATGCCTCTCCTGCGCCCTGATCACACCGCTCTGCAATCTCTTGCTGCTCCTTCGCCCTGACTTCGCCATTCCTTCTGTACCTGCCTGTGCTCTGATCAGTGTCAGCTGTGGCTCAGTGGGTTAGCACAAACACCTTGGAGTCAAAAGGTTGTGGGTTCAAGACTTGAGCACAAAAAAAAATCGAGGCTGGTACTCCGAGTGCAGTGCCGAGGGAGTGCCGCACTGTCAGAGGTACCGTCTCTCGGATGAGATGTTAAACCCAGGCCCCGTCTGCCCTCTCGGTTGGATGTAAAAGATCCCACGGCACTAATTGCCCATGACTCCAAAAATCTATCGCTCTTAGCCTTGAATATATTCAACGACTGAGCCTCCACAGCCCTCCAACGATTCACAACCCTCAGAGTGAAGAAATTCCTCCTCAATCTCAGTCTTAAATGGCCGACCCCTTATCCTGAGACTGTGACGCCTGGTTCTAGATTGACTTTGGTGGAAATAAAAATGGGAATAGATGTAAAGCAGGCTGCCATCTCCCTGTCACCCACGTTGCACTGATGCACAAAATCACGATCGACCCCGATAGATCCTTTGGCCATCCTGTGCACTTTCTAGCGACTGTTCACCGAGTGGTGCTGCTCGGAGTTCATGAGGAGGTGTCCCGTTGATCCACTGTTTGGGACGGTGCAATGTTGGCCGTAACCAGGGAGTGATGATTGGTGGGTGGGGAATGGTGATCGGGGTTCAGTGAATGGTAACTGAGGACTCGTAAATGATGAATGAAAAATTATGTATGTTTGGAAAGAACGAGAGAAGATTGTTGACCCCCTCCCTTAGCAGATGGGTCAACAACCAGGGGCCATAGCTTTAAAGTCATTTGGGGCAGGTTTGGAGGGGATTTGAGGGGAAATGTCTTCACCCAGAGGATCTGGAACTCACTGTCTGAAAGGGTGGTAGAGGCAGAAACCCTCACCACATTTAAAAAGTACTTGGATGTGCACCTGAAGTGCCGTAATCTGCAGGGCTACGGACCGAGAGCTGGAAAGTGGGATTAGGCTGGGTAGCTCTTGGTCGGCTGATGCGGAGACGATTGGCCGAATTTCTGTAAATTTCTATGATTCCAACGACTTGCATTTCTGCAGTGTCTTTCACAACCTCAGGACATCACAAAGCACTTTACAGCAAAGTACTTTTTGAAGTGTAGTCACTGTTGTAATGTAGGAAACGCGACAGCACAGCAAGTTCCCACAAACAGCAATGTGATAATGACCAGATAATCTGTTTTAGTGATGTTGATTGAGGGATAAATATTGGCCCAGGACACCGGGGATAACTCCCCTGCTCATCTTCAAAATAGTGTCATGGGATCTTTTATGTCCACCTGAGAGAGCAGATGGGTCCTTGGTTTAACATCTTATCCAACCAGTTGGCACCTCCGACAATGCAGCACTCCCTCAGCACTACCCCTCCGATAGTGTAGCGCTCCCTCAGTATTACCCCTCCAACAGTGCAACGCTCCCTCAGTACTGTCCCTCCGATAGTGTAGCGCTCCCTCAGTATTACCCCTCCAACAGTGCAACGCTCCCTCAGTACTGTCCCTCCGACAGTGCAGCGCTCCCTCAGTACTGCCCCTCCGACAGTGCAGCGCTCCCTCTGTACTGCCCCTCCGACAGTGCGGCACTCCCTCAGTACTGCCCCTCCGACAGTGCAGCGCTCCCTCGGTACTGCCCCTCCCACAGTGCGTCGCTCCCTCAGTACTGCCCCTCCCACAGTGCGTCGCTCCCTCAGTACTGTCCCTCCCTTAGTGCAGCGCACCCTCAGTACTGCCCCTCCCACAGTGCGTCGCTCCCTCAGTACTGCCCCTCCAACAGTGCAGCACTCCCTCAGTACTGCCCCTCCGGCAGTGCAGTGCTCCCTCAGTACTGTCCCTCCCTTAGTGCGGCGCTCCCTCAGTACTGCCCCTCCGACAGTGCAGCGCTCCCTCAGTACTGCCCCTCCCACAGTGCAGCGCTCCCTCAGTACTGCCCCTCCGACAGTGCAGCACTCCCTCAGTACTGCCCCTCTGACAGTGTGCGCTCCCTCAGTACTGCCCCTCCGACAGTGCGCGCTCCCTCAGTACTGCCCCTCCGGCAGTGCGCGCTCCCTCAGTACTGCCCCTCCGACAGTGCAGCGCTCCCTCAGTACTGCCCCTCCCACAGTGCAGCGCTCCCTCAGTACTGCCCCTCCGACAGTGCAGCACTCCCTCAGTACTGCCCCTCCCACAGTGCAGCGCTCCCTCAGTACTGCCCCTCCGACAGTGCAGCACTCCCTCAGTACTGCCCCTCCCACAGTGCAGCGCTCCCTCAGTACTGCCCCTCCCTTAGTGCGGCGCACCCTCAGTACTGCCCCTCCGACAGTGCGGCGCTCCCTCAGTACTGCCCCTCTGACAGTGCAGCGCTCCCTCAGTACTGCCCCTCCCTTAGTGCGGCGCACCCTCAGCACTGCCCCTCCGACAGTGCGCGCTCCCTCAGTACTGCCCCTCCGACAGTGCCGCACTCCCTCAGCACTGCCCCTCCGACAGTGCGCGCTCCCTCAGCACTGCCCCTCCGACAGTGCGCGCTCCCTCAGCACTGCCCCTCCCTTAGTGCGGCGCTCCCTCAGCACTGCCCCTCCGACAGTGCGCGCTCCCTCAGTACTGCCCCTCCGGCAGTGCGGCACTCCCTCAGTACTGCCCCTCCGACAGTGCGCGCTCCCTCAGTACTGACTGGGAGTGTCAGCCTATATTTGTGATTAACTCATTGAAGTCGCGACTGACACTGCATTGGGTGTGAAGTAGTGGCACATATTAAACATGATAGGTATTTAAAAAAGCGTTAAATTTCTTTAAACAAAATAGTACATCTTCGTTTTTTACCAGAGAAAATTGATTGTTTTTCCTGGGATGTGGGCGTCGCTGGCAAGTCCGGCATTTATTGCCCATCCCTAATTGCCCCTTGAGAAGGTGGTGGTAAGGCACCTTCTTGAACCGCTGCAGTCCATCTTCTCTGTGGCGGTTGGGGAGAACTGAGTGTCTTGCTGGGCCATATCAGCATCAACCCTATTGCTGTGGGTCTGGAGTCACATATAGGCCAGACCAGGTAAGGGCGGCAGATTTCCTTCCCAAAAAGACATTGGTGAACCAGATGGGTTTTTCCAACAATCCGATGGTCACGCTCACATTTTTCATTCCAAATTTATTTAATGAACTGAATTTAAATTCCCCGGCTGCCGTGGTGAGATTTGAACTCTTGACTCTGGATCATCAGTCCAAGCCTCTGGATTACTGGCCCAGTAACTTCACCATCAGCATCATAGGCAGCCCCTCGGAATCGAGAAAGACTTGCTTCCACTCCTGAGGTGAGTTCTCAGGTGACTGAACAGTCCAATACGAGAGCCACAGACTCTGTCACAGGTGGGACAGACAGCGGTTGAAGGAAAGGGAGGGTGGGACTGGTTTGCCGCACGCTCCTTCCGCTGCCTGCGCTTGGTTTCTGCACGCTCTTGGCGACGAGACTCGAGGTGCTCAGCGCCCTCCCGGATGTACTTTCTCCACTTGGGGCGGTCTTTGTCCAGGGACTCCCAGGTGTCACTATGGTACCGTTCCCCTAAAAGTAGATAAGCCAAGACTATTCAGGATTAGATTCAACCTTGAAAATCGTACCTCCTATAATTAACAGGGAGCTTCACAATCTCAGCTCATGGCTCCCATGCAATGCAGCTTGTAACCGGAGCAACATTTTACAACCTTACCTCAGAACTGGGGGAATGTAAAATATTCTTTGCGATGTCGGTTATAAACTGCCTGCCAGGTAAATTAGATTAACTGGAAAAAAAAAATCACAAAATAAAATTCTGATTAAAGTTTTCTTTTAAGGGTTTTGACATCCGGCCTGTTTTAGAAAATGGTTCTTTTTATTCAGGATATATTCGTAAGGAATCAACTGTTTGCAATGCTGCCTGCAACTGACAGTAGTCAGAAGGTAGTGACAGGCCTTTAATCCCTAGAAGGCTTCAGTGCGTAAATAACATTGATATACTGGTGATATTGTGACCAAGGGCACTTTCCAACTAATGGATGTTACTGTCCACAGATAAATAAAAAATTTAGGCACTCATTCACCTGCCTCTGTGCTTGCCAATATTTAACAATAGAACTCTTTGAAAAATCCTTATTCATTAGGCATAGCCTGCGTCTGATTTACAGAACAATGAGAGCTATGTAAACGGCTGGAATGTGAACAGGCCTCATGTCTGGTCAAACAGCGATTTGAAGCAGGTTCTTTGCCACCAACCCCCCCCCCAACCCCCTCCACCACCATCTCCATCAGTCACGGGAGGTCCACTCCAGCCAACAGCAGCTCTCTCTCCCCTTCTCTCTCCCGACCACGCAGAGATTTGCAAATTTCCAATGCCACATGTTCTCAGCCTGTAAATGTCGGACATGGGGCACTTCTGTGAGCTGCCGAATGAATATCGAATTTTTGATGTTTTTTTTATAAGATAGGCAGGGGGAAGTAATTACCAGAAGCGTGCTGTTTTATTGGTTGACCAATCATTCAGCATGAAAGGAACCTTTCTGGATTTTGTGATCTTGCTTCCCGTTTTTTTTTTAATTAACTGTGTGGCCAGGTTTCGCTGACAGACACAGACAATGGAGGACTACTTTGAAAAGGCATTGCAGTTACACGTTTCTCCTCATTGGGCAAATAGTTATTTAAACAGGATTTTAAAATTCTCTGAATGGCATTAATTCCCGTTTGCAAAGTGCTTTTAATTTGCAGGCTATTTTTTCTGGTTGCAAAGAATAGCTAAATAATTTTGTTTCCAAATTGCACAATATCATGTTTCCAGCTTTACTTCCAGATGGTCTTCATAATGCCATGTGGTACAGAGTCACGCCAGGAAATCATTTTCTAATTTCTACCCAAGTTAAAGTGAGAGAGGAGCTTTATGTTTTGAGGTGGTTCTCCTCCCCCCCTGCACACCCCCTCCCCTCCCATCTCAGCGAAAAGTCCTTGAAATCCTTTGTACAGAACACATAAATAAAGAGTTAGTGGGATATTTTGGTACGATCACAGATACAACCAAATTACTTCTATTTTTCTTCTGAGCGACAGGCGATATAGGGCGTGAATGTTCTGGGGAAGGTCTTTTGGTAATGAACAAGATTTTTATTGCGAGTAATGAAGGTGGACTGCAGGCAAATAACTTCATCAAGGGGTTCAAATGACTCCGTACAAACCATAGGAGGAAAGCCAGAGTGGTTGATAACCATCCTCTGAATGTTGAGATTAGATTACAACCTGCTGACCTTATTGTTATTCCTGTTGAGGAAAGAGAGTGTTGCCTTGGTCAGTTATAAAGACTTGCATTTATATAGCACCTTTCACCACCACCGGACATCCCAAAGCACTTTACAGCCAATGGACTACTTTTGGAGTGTAGTCACTGTTGTAATGTGGGAAATGCAGCCAATTTGCGCACAGCAAGCTCCCACAAACAGCAATGCGACAATGACACTTCAAAGTTATGACACTGACATCAAGGTCAGAGTGGACACTGGCTATCCATACCGTCGGTGGATGATAATGTCCATGCAAAGAGTTAACAATTGTGGCATCAGTTGGTGTGCGGAGAATGGCGATGAGGCAGCTCCCTATAAAGAAAGAAAGACTTGGATTTATATAGCGCCTTTCACGACCACCGGATGTCTCAAAGCGCTTTACAGCAAATGAAGTACTTTTGGAGTGTAGACACTGTTGTAATGTGGGAAACGTGGCAGCCAATTTGCGCACAGCAAGCTCCCACAAACAGCAATTTGATAATGACCGAGATAATCTGTTTCAGTGATGTTGATTGAGGGATAAATATTGGCCCCAGGACCCCGGGGAGAACTCCCCTGCTCTTCTTCAAAATAGTGCCATGGGATCTTTTACGTCCACTTGAGAGAACAGATGGGGCCTCGGTTTAACATCTCATCTGAAAGACGGCACCTCCGACAGTGCAGCACTCCCTCAGCACTGCCCCTCCGACAGTGCGGCGCTCCCTCAGTATTGCACTGGGAGTGTCAGCCTAGATTTTTGTGCTATAGCCAAAAGATGAATTACTTATATTTATATAGCGCCTTTAACATAGTAAATTGCCCAAAGCGCTTCAAAGGGTTGTTATAAAATAAAATTTGACACCGAGCCACATAGGGAGATATTAGGGCAGATGACCAAAAGCTGGGTCAAAGAGGTGGGTTTTAAGGAGCATCTTAAAAGAGGAAAGAGCGGTAGAGAGTCAGAGAGGCTTAGGCAGCAAGTTCCAGAGCTTTGGGCCTAGGCAACAGGAGCCACGGCCACCAATGATGGAGCGTTTATAATCAGGGATGCTCAAGAGGGCAGAATTAGAGGAGCGCAGATATCTCGGGGGGGGGTTGTGGGGCTGGAGGAGGTTACAGAAATAGGGAGGGGCGAGGGCCATGGAGGGATTTGAAAACAAGGATGAGAATTTTAAAATCGAGTTGTTGCTTAACCAGGAGCCAATGTAGGTCAGCGGGCACAGGGGGTGATGGGTGAGCGGGACTTGGTGCGAGTTAGGACACAGACAGCTGAGTTTTGGATGACTTCAAGTTTACATAGGGTAGAATGTGGGAGGCCAGCCAGGAATGCGTTGGAATAGTCAAGTCTAGAGGTAACAAAGGCAGGGATGACAAAGGCTAGAAAGACGTGTTCTTCACCCTTGAAAGGAGAAGTATGAGAGAGGACCATAAAGAGATATATGAGATACTTAGATGCATTGGAAAGAGGGATCCTGAGCACTATTTAAAGTTTAGCCATGATTCAGAGCTGGGGCTGTAGCTACAAAATGCCAAACGGTAAGTTCAGAGTTGACGTCAAGAAGTACGTCTTCGTATAAAGAAGACCCGAAAATCCATTGGGGTTATCGAGTAGGTGGCCGATGGTATTGATTGGAAAATGGCAGGGTTCCATTGGCACTGAATCATTTGTGGGATTTCCCTGACGCCTATTTATGGAACACAACGTCCGTTTAACTCTTACAAGTCCGATCTTGTCAGGGAGGGGAGTTGGACGGGGTCTGCCGATGCCAGGAGGCCCCATGGGGGTCCGCATCGTACTGGAGGCTGGTAGGCCTCGTGAGATGAGGTGTACCGGCCTCCAGATGGGCAGGGGTGAGCCCGGCCAGGGGGGAGGGGGCCTACCGGGAAAGTCACCCGAACCCGTTAATGAACGATGTAATTTTCGTGGGAAATGCCTGGCGCTGCCTAACCACCTCTCCTCTCCTCCGCCCCCTCCCGCCACCCCACCGCTTAATTGGCCAACTAGGTTGATTCCTGAGATGAAGGGGTTGACTTATGAAGAAAGGTTGAGCAGGTTGGGCCTGTACTCATTGGAGTTTAGAAGAATGAGAGGTGATCTTATGGAAACATATAAGATTCTGAGGGGGCTCGACAAGGTGAGAGGATGTTTCCTCTCGTGGGGAAATCGAGAACTAGGAGGCATAATTTCAGAATAAAATGGAAATGAGGAAGAATTTCTTCTCTCAGAGGGTTGGAAATCTGTGGAATTCTCTGCCCCAGAGAGCTGTGGAGGCTGGGTCATTGAATATATTTAAGGTGGAGATAGACAGATTTTTGAACAATAAGGGAGTCAAGGGTTATGGGGAGCGGGCAGGGAAGTGGAGTTGAGGCCACGATCAGATCAGCCATGATCTTATTGAATGGCGGAGCAGGCTCAAGGGGCCGAATGGCCGACTCCTGCTCCTATTCCTTATGTTCGTATGCTTCCTTCCCTGGACTCTCTGACCAGCTGACGTTTTGCCCCCTCGCGACACGCAAGCTGCCTCTGGGGCCAGCACTGTGTGCCCGCTGCTCACCAGTACTTTCCCAATGAAGCCGGCAGACCCGTTTGTGGTGGTCTCGTTGCCAGCCTCACTTCACATTTCTAGCCCTCAGACGTGAGGATGCCAGGTGGGATCAGCGGAAGAGCAGTGATAGAAGACCATGGGGGAGCTTGGCGGGGACAAGGACAGGATAAGGGGTCGGCCATTTAGGACGGAGATGAGGAGAAACTTCTTCACTCAGCGGGTGGTGAATCCTTGGCATTCTGGGCAGCAGCAGGGGAGGAGGCTGGCAGGAGACTGCTGTTTCGTTAAGTGTCAGCCCTGGCTCAGTGGGCAGCACCCTGGTGGCCTCTGAGTCAGAAGGTTGTGAGTTCAAGTCCCACTCCAGAGACTTGAGCACAAAAATCCGGGCTGACACTCCCAGTGCAGTGCTGAGGGAGTGCTGCACTGTCGGAGGGGCCGTCTTTGGGATGTGATGTTAAACCGAGGCCCTGTCTGCCCTTTCAGGGAGGAGGGGTACCACCCAGTATTTATCCCCTAATCAACATCAGATTATCCTGTCATTATCACATTGCTGTCTGTGGGAGCTTGCTGTGCGCAAATTGTGTGTTTCCCACATTACAACAGGGACTACACTCCAAAAAGTACTTGATTGGCTGTACAGCGCTTTGGAATCTCTTGTGGTGGTGAAAGGTGCTATAGAAATGCAAGTCTTTCTTGAGGTTTCATTGTGCCTCCAGTTTAAAAAAATGTAAGTGTCAGATTCTGTTCTTTTCAGCGATGGGAACTGTCGGGCTTTTTTACCTTTGATCTGGAGCAACAGGCGGGCGGAACGTAAACAGAGCAGAGTGGTGCATGGAGTTTGTGGGTCTTGGTTTGAGCGCTGCTCCCTCAGGACCACTTTTATAATCTCAAAGAGCTGTATGTGTTTCCGACAAGGATGGAGCCAGCGAAACACTCAGCTTTAAATAAATAAAAATTCATAATCAGCAGAAATCTTGTGTACAGTCTGTAAGATGCCCTGGACCGCATTAAGATAGTCATGTTCCCATAAACACTGGGGCTGCAATGATCCTTTCCCTGGTCTACCGCGCTTCTCATTGCCGATTAGATCAGAGTTCAAAATATCAAAAAGCTGTTTGAGAATTCAGTGAAGAGGCTGATTTGTATTCAAGCAAGTTTTGTGCGTTGCGCTTTTATTGATGTAAGTGCATGTCAAGATTGCAGCAGCTTTCAATCAATGCTGGTTTTAACAACCCGTTTAATAACATAATGCTTATTTTCTGCGCTGCAATTGAAATGTATTCATGCGGTGGGCCAGCAACTCAAATTGCTGCTTGTTTTTGCTGCACTTCTTCAAACCACACATGGTGAGCAGATCTGCAGATGGAACTTATTCTGAAGGACATCCTTTGGTTTAAACTGGCTGATAAACAGCCTGAGCAGCTGTCCGTGAAGCATGGATGCTTTTATCATCAGCAGCTCCGTACTGTACACAGCCTCTCTTATTTCCAGCTCATTATCTGTCGACGTATCAGGAAAGGCTCCACATTTTCAGAGGTTTCAAGAATTTTCATCATTAAAGTTCATAAAGAAGAAAAAAGACTTGCATTTATAGAGCGCCTTTCACGATCTCAGGATGTCACAAATGCCTTTACAGCCAATGAAGTACTTTTTGGAGTGCAGTCACTGTTGTAATGTGGCAAACACGGCAGCCAATTTGCGCACAGCAAGCTCCCACACACAGCAATGTGATAATGACCAGATAGTCTGTTTTTTGTTATGTTGTTTGAGGGATAAATATTGGCCCCAGGACACCGGGGATAACTCCCCTGCTCTTCTTCAAAATAGTGCCATGGGATTTTTTACGTCCACCTGAGAGAGCAGATGGGGCCTCGGTTTAACGTCTCATCTGAAAGACGGCACCTCCGACAGTGCGGCACTCCCTCAGCACTGCACTGGGAGTGTCAGCCTAGATTTATATGCTCAGGTCCCTGGAGTGGGACTTGAACCCACAACCTTCTGACTCAAATGTGAGTCTGCTGCCCACTGAGCCACGGCTAACAAGCAAGCGTTCCTCATTTTCAGAGGTTTCAAGAATTTTGATCATTAAAATTAAGGGGAATAAGGATTAAGCTTTCGGACGAGACGTTAAACCAGGTCCCCTCTGCCCTTAAGTACTTCATTAAACGTCAGCTGTGCCTCATTTGGTAGCACCTTGAGGGAGCGCCGCACTGTCGGAGGGACAGTACTGAGGGAGCCCTCCGCTGCACTATTGGAGGGGCAGTACTGAGGGAGCGCTGCACTGTCGAAGGGGCAGTACTGAGGGAGTTCCGTCTTTCGGATGAAACATTAAACCGACTGCTCTCTCAGGTGGGCTTAAAAGATCCCATGGCACTATTTCGAAGACGAGCAGGGGAGTTATCCCCGGTGTCCTGGGGCCAATATTTATCCCTCAATCAACATCACTAAAACAGACTATTTGGTCATTATCACATTGCTGTTTGTGGGAGCTTGCTGTGTGCAAATTGACTGCCGCGTTTCCCATATTACAACAGTGACTACACTTCAAAGGTACTTCATTGGCTGAAATGTGCTTTGGGACGTCCTGAGGTTGTGAACGGCGCTATATAAATGCAAGTCTTTCTGTCATACAAACAGAAAATACTGTCAGTACTCGGCAGGTCAGGCAGCATCTGTGGAGAGAGAAACAGAGTTAACGTTTCAGGTCGCCGACCGATAAGGGAATAAGTGGTTATGGGGAGCGGGCAGGGAAGTGGACCTGAGTCCGTGATTGGCTCAGCCGAGACCGTATTAAATGGCGGAGCAGGCTCGAGGGGCCTTATGGCCTACTCCTGCTCCTATTTCCTATGTTCTTTCATTGTTCTAAAGCCCGCCCCGGTACGTTCATTGCTCCGAAGTCTACCTTTTTCAGTGCAGCTGCCCTCCCGGTTGGGTAGCGCTCCCTCTCGCCTCCCACCATTGGCACTGAGGTCCAGAGTGGCCCTTCTCAGGAACTGTGGACATGGGCCCATTCAACTACTCCATGCTTTGAATTGTGTTACCATTCCACAGAGATCTGTAAAACCACTGGATGTGCAGACTGCTTAGAATTTCAAAACAATTACAGCATACGAAGTGGCCTTTCGGCCCAACTGGTCTGTGTGCCACACAGGACTATAACAGGAAAGGAAGGAATGACGTGCATTTAAATAGCGCCTTTCGTAACGAACCCGTGCTTCTGGGTTTCCTGTCCGTTAAACCTCGTGCGCCCATCGCCCCCTCCCTCATCCCTCAGCCCCTCCAGCCTCAACCCTCACCTCCCCTTCCTCATCCCCTCCACCACCCTCACCCCTCACCCCCCCACACTCACTCCCCCATCCCCACTCCCCCACCCTTACTCCTCACCCCCCACCCCCCACCCTTATCCCTCACCACCCTGTAAATTTGGGGGTCAGTGTTGCGATCAGTCGGTTTTCCCCCATGGACTGATATCTAACGCTCCCAGTGGGCTGGATTTCCCGGTGCGTTGCGACCGGCAGGAGTTTGACCGTTTGCCCGATCAGTCTGCCCGCAAGTGCGCCCGCAGTCACCGCCTGGGAAATCAGCGCGGTGTGGCATAGCCGGCGGTGTGGACGGTAAAGTTCTCCGCGGGTCGGTGCGAGTGTTTGTTCTCCTAATAATTTCAGCGATTTATGTTTTTGCGGCGCGGGCAATGTTTTTGTATTTTATTTTTAGGTCCCCCAACCCACTCCCCGTTTCTCTCGGAGCGCTCACTTTAGTTCGCGAGTTTCCTATCCTTGCACCACGAAAGGGTACAACGCCTCCCTTTACGCCGCACCCCCTGACGCAGGGCCCAGATGGTGAATCTTGTGGCCAAGCCACAGACTTCATCGTCCCGTCGCCATTACCACTCCGAAATGAGCAGAACCGAAAATGCCGCCCTGTAACGTTTTATGTTAACGCTATTGATTTGATCAGGCACGGAAGCCAGTCATGGTAAACGAAGAGGACACATTTTGTGATGCGTTGGGATTTACAGAACCAGAACAAGATGTGCGGAAGCATCGTATTAGAGTAATAACTATTTATGATCAATTCTTATTCAGTGAAATTTGACAGAAAGAGGATAAAGGACAATGAAACCTAACTCCAGAGTGTAAATAATGGATCCAGAGTCACTACCTGAATACCGGAGGGACCGTGAATCACATGAGCCAACTGCTACAGGCCAGAAGGAACTCAGGTCGCCAGACGATTATTCCTCTGGGTACCATGAGGATCAGCCATGATCTTGTTGAATGGCGGAGCAGGCTCGAGGGGATAGATGGCCTACTCCTGTTCCTAATTCTTATGTTCTTATGTACCATCTGAAATACTCACTGACTCAACAACGCAGCCAATCCACGCTTCATGTCGGTATCAGCTTGGAGTTCGCGTATTTTAAACATCTCCATAAACTCCAACCCAGTGTATTTATATAAAATAGATGGTTAGATTGCGACACACATTGTGCCACCATTGTAGAATCTCGTGGCTTGTTGGGTTATGTATTTTGGGGAGACTTTGGGTGGTACGATTAACAGTTTTATTTAACTTAAACCCTGACCTTTGGTGTCTGTCGGCAGGTATTGTGGCACAACGTGCGGTGTCGCTGGGTCACAATGGCCCTCGGGGAAGTGAACGGCGGGGGACGGGGGGGGGTGGGGGCGGGGATGGGGAGGGGCTGGGGGAGGGGATCGGAGGCTGGGGCGTAGGCGGGTCGAAGGCTGGGGGGATTGGGAGGGGAAGGATCGGAGACCTGAACCATGCAGGGTGTTGATTGGAGGCTGGGGCGAGGTTGAGAAATAGGCAGATCAAAGGCCGTGGGGATGAGGGGGGCGTCGGCGGCAGGGGGGAGGGGGGGTCAGAGGCTGGAGGTGGGGGGGGGGTGGGAACGGAGGCTGGAGAAGGGAGGGGGATCGGAGTCTGGGGGGGGGAGGGGATCGGAGGCTGGGAATGGGGGAGAGGGGATTGGAGGCTGGGGGTGGGGGAGAGGGGATTGGAGGCTGGGGGGGAGAGAGGCGATTGGAGGCTGGTGGGGGAGAGAGGGGATTGGAGGCTGGGGGGGGGGAGAGGGGATTGGAGGCTGGGGGGGGAGAGGGGATTGGAGGCTGGGGGGGAGAGAGGCGATTGGAGGCTGGTGGGGGAGAGAGGGGATTGGAGGCTGGGGGGTGGGGGAGAGGGGATTGGAGGCTGGGGGGTGGGGGAGAGGGGATTGGAGGCTGGGGGGGGGGAGAGGGGATTGGAGGCTGGGGGGGAGAGAGGCGATTGGAGGCTGGAGGGGGAGAGGGGATTGGAGGCTGGGGGTGGGGGAGAGGGGATTGGAGGCTGGGGGGGGAGAGAGGGGGTTGGAGGCTGGGGGGGGAGAGAGGGGATTGGAGGCTGGGGGGGGGGAGAGGGGATTGGAGGCTGGGGGTGGGGGAGAGGGGATTGGAGGCTGGGGGGGGAGAGAGGGATTGGAGGTTGGGGGGGGAGAGAGGGGTTGGAGGCTGGGGGGGGAGAGAGGGGATTGGAGGCTGGGGGGAGGAAGAGGGGATCGGAGGCTGGGGGGGGAGGAGATCGGAGGCTGGGGGGAGAAAGGCGATTGGAGGCTGGCGGGGGACAGAGGGGATTGGAGACTGGGGGGTGGGGAGAGAGGATTGGAGGCTGGTGGGGGAGAGAGGGTATTGGAGGCTGGGGGGGGGGAGAGAGGATTGGAGGCTGGTGGGGGAGAGAGGGGATCGGAGGCTGGGGGTTGGGGTGGGAACAGAGGCTGGGGGTGGGGGGGTTGGGGGGGGGAATCAGAAGCCAGGTTGGGGGAGTGGCACTCCTGCTCCTTCCTGCTCCAACATTCAGCGAAGTAAATTTGAGAAACAATGTTTTGGTCGCAGGGCCTGCTCTCACTGAGTGTGGCCGGTGTTGGTGAGCCCAGAGTAATCCAATCTCGCAGTGGCCACTTCAAACAACATTTATCCTCATTTGTAAAGCAAAGGGCCTAATGCCAGCTTCAGATTTTGGGCCCTGGGCTAATATTCCCCTCTAAATATTTTGGGTGCGTGGATCCTTTAAGGGTTTTCGCGTGTGAGAAAAGTCGGCCCCGAGCTGCTTAGAGAGAACGTTGCCCTGTGCGCCTATTCTTTCCTTCAGCAATATGTCAGGTGCGCGATTCCTGCCCACCATATTGGGGGCTTAGTAGGCCGAACAGTGGCTGAATTTGATAGCCCCCTGACCAGTGTTCCCTCAAACTAGGGTTGTATTCCCTAGAATTCAGAAGGTTAAGGGGTGATCTGATCGAAGTTTTCAGGATATTAAGGGGAACAGACAGAGTAGATGGAGAGAAAGGATTTCCGCTGGTTGGGGAATCTCGGACTAGGAGGGCACAGTCTAAAAATTAGAGCCAGACATTTCAGGAGTGAAATTAGGAAACACTTCTACACACAAAGTGTGGTAGAAGTTTGGAACTCTCTTCCGCAAACGGCAATTGTTGCTGGATCAAATCCAAAGGATAAGGCGGGTATATGGAGTTAGGTCACAGATCAGCCATGAGCTCATTGAATGTCGGAACAGGCTCGAGGGGCTGAATGGCCTGCTCTGGTTTTGGTCGGGGTGCGCGGCCCGTTCAGAATTCCGTGCATGCCCAGTTTTTGCCTTTTGCCGTCTGCACGTGAGGTACAGAGTGTCACCTGGCCACGCAGCTTAAAGGGAACACGCGTTATAACCCTTTTACAACTTACAATCACTATCTGTACTACAGCAGGGGACTCCGTTCATCCCCGGTGTCCTGGGGCCAATATTTATCCCTCAATCAACATAAACAAAAACAGATTATCTGGTCATTATCATATTGTTGTTTGTGGGAGCTTGCTGTGCGTAAATTGGCTGCCACGTTTCTCACATTGCAACAGTAACTAGGCTTCAAAAGTACTTCATTGGCTGTAAAGTGGATTGGAAAGGTGCTATATAAAGTCTTACTTTTTCTTTCTGCCTCACAAGAATGTGGAGCTTAAAGGGAACATTGCTCCTAACTTTCAAAACATTTTCAGTAAAACACTGTTCCCCTCATCCCCTTTGTACGAAATTTGACATCCAAATATTTATTCAGGATGTGTTTGTATGGGTGGGTGGCTGGGCCATTTCTGTTTACCAAATGTGGGCTAACACAAGGACAGAATATTGTTTTGATCGTGAGTTGCACAATTTGCACTGGAGGACATTAATTTGATTTGGCTGGTTTGGGAAATGTCAGGAAAAGGAGGGAAAGAGTCTGCCGTGAGCGGTTGGATTTTCAGCCGAGTGAATGAGCCAGGATCAGGACTAGATGCAACATAAAGAGCCTCTGTAACACACAGTAACCCTGCAATGCTACTCCCTCTGGGAACTCCGCACGGAAAAATAGTGTTCCTTACACAGTGAGCAGGGCTTTCACAGGAAAGGAATTTCGTATGATTTCTTTTTAAGGCAAGGCACTGTAAATATTGCACTGCTATCAGGGGCCACGATTAGGGCAAGTGATTTGTTGCGGCAAGTGATTTGTCGTCTCCTGAGACTCGGGCCTGTGCAATGCCTCGGGGATTTGCTGTGCAACATCACGGCTCTCGAGCAACGACAGTAAGAGAGGAATTTCGTAGGATTAGCACGTGGAGTTATGCCGCGACAATATTAGAGCTGTGACGTATCAGAGCACAGCGGACAATGGACCATTAAAATGCCCCTCATAGGGTTAACTGTCTACAACAACAACAACTTACATTTATATAGCTTCTTTAACGTAATAAAACGTCCCAAGGTGCTCCACAGGTGCGTTATCAAACAAAATTTGACACCAAGCCGCATATGGAGAAATTAGGGCTGGTGACAGAGGTAGATTTTAAGGAGCGTCTTAAAGGAGGAGAAAGATAGAGGCGGAAAGATTTATGCAGAGTTCCAGAGCTTGGGGAAGCGATTAAAATCAGGGATGCTCAAGAGGCCAGAATTAGAGGAGTGAAGATACCTGGGGGGGGTGGGGGTTGTGGGGCTGGAGGAGGCCGCAGAGATAGGGAGGGGCGAGGCCATGGAGGGATTTGAAATCAAAGAGGGAGAGAGAAAACAGGGAATTATAAGTTAGCCTGACATCGGTAATGGGGAAAATGTTGGAATCAATTATTAAAGATGAAATAGCAGCGCATTTGGAAAGCAGTGACAGGATCGGTCCAAGTCAGCATGGATTTATGAAAGGGAAATCATGCTTGACAAATCTTTGAGACTTTTTTGAGGATGTAACTGGTAGAGTGGACAAGGGAGAACCAGTGGATGTGGTGTATTTGGACTTTCAAAAGGCTTTTGACAAGGTCCCACACAAGAGAGTAGTGTGCAATATTAAAGCACATGGTATTGGGGTAATGTATTGACGTGGATAGAGAACTGGTTGGCAGACCGCAAGCAAAGAGTAGGAATAAATGGGTCCTTTTCAGAATGGCAGGCAGTGACTAATGGGGTACCGCAAGGTTCAGTGCTGGAACCCCAGCTATTTACAATATACATTAATGATTTGGATGAAGGAATTGAGTGTAATATCTCCAAGTTTGCAGATGACACTAAACTGGGTGGCGGTGTGAGCTTTGAGGAGGATGCTAAAAGGCTGTAGGGTGACTTGGAGGGTTAGATGAGTGGGCACATGCATGGCAGATGCAGTATAATGTGGATAAATGTGAGGTTATCCACTTTGGTGGCAAAAACAGGGAGGCAAAATATTATCTGAATGGTGACAGATTAGGAAAAGGGGAGGTGCAACGAGACCTGGGTGTCATGGTTCATCAGTCATTGAAAGTTGACATGCAGGTACAGCAGGCGGTGAAGAAAGCAAATGGCATGTTGACCTTCATAGCGAGAGGATTTGAGTATAGGAGCAGGGAGATCTTACTGCAATTGTACAGGGCCTTGGTGAGGCCATATCTTGAATATTGCATACAGTTTTGGTCTCCTAATCTGAGGAAGGACATTCTTGCTATTGAGGGAGTGCAGCGAAGGTTCACCAGACTGATTCCCGGGAAGGCGGGACTGACATATGAAGAAAGACTGGATTGACTAGACTTATATTCACTGGAATTTAGAAGAATGAGAGGGTATCTCATAGAAACATATAAAATTCTGATGGAATTGGACAGGTTAGAGGAAGAATGTTCCCAATGTTGGGGAAGTCCAGAACCAGGGGTCACAGTCTAAGGATAAGGGGTAAGCCATTTAGGGCCAAGATGAGGAGAAACTTCTTCACCCAGAGAGTGGTGAACCTGTGGAATTCTCTACCACAGAAAGTTGTTGAGGCCAGTTCGTTAGATATATTCAAAAGGGAGTTAGATGTGGCCCTTATGGCTAAAGGGATCAGGAGGTATGGAGAGAAAGCAGGAATGGGGTACTGAAGTTGCATGATCAGCCATGATCATATTGAATGGCGGTGCAGGCTCGAAGGGCTGAATGGCCTCCTCCTGCACCTATTTTCTATGTTTCTATGTTAATCGGGAGCCAATGTAGGTCAGCGAGCACAGGAGTGATGGGTGAATGGGATTTGGTGAGAGTTAGGACACGGGCAGCCAAGTTTTGGATCAACTCTAGTTTACGTATGGTAGAATGTGAGAGGCTGGCCAGGAGCATCTTGGAGTAGTCAAGTCTAGAGGTAACGGAGGCATGATTGAGTGTTTCAGCAGCGGATGAGCTGAGGCAGGAACGAAGTCAGGCGATGTTACGGAGGTGGAAATAAGAGGTTTGAGTTATGCCGCGGATATGTGGTCGGAAGCTTACTTCAGGGTCAGCTGTCTGTCCAATTGATGCTTGTAGGCCGAGACAGTGTTAAGATTATTGGGAGTGATGGTGCGGCCCCGGCCTGCGAGGGAACATCAGCCGCAGGTCGGGGATATAAAAGGAGCGGCATGGAGGTGGCATGCCACTGCAGGGAGCAGCGCGAGCCAGTCCGGGAGGACGAGGGGATTGGACGCCACCATAACCCAGATCGCTGAGTGAAGCATGGGCAGGTACAGCAAGAGCAGCGAGGGCCCCTCCATCATCCTCACTCCCGACCCCCCTCCATCACCCTCACTCCCGACCCCCCCTCCATCACCCTCACTCCCGACCCCCCTCCATCGCCCTCACTCCCGACCCCCCTCCATCACCCTCACTCCCGACCCCCCTCCATCACCCTCACTCCTGACCCCCCTCCATCACCCTCACTCCTGACCCCCCTCCATCACCCTCACTCCTGACCCCCCTCCATCACCCTCACTCCCGACCCCCCTCCATCGCCCTCACTCCTGACCCCCCTCCATCACCCTCACTCCCGACCCCTCCTCCATCACCCTCACTCCCGACCCCCCTCCATCACCCTCACTCCCGACCCCCCTCCATCACCCTCACTCCCGACCCCTCCTCCATCACCCTCACTCCCGACCCCCCTCCATCACCCTCACTCCCGACCCCTCCTCCATCACCCTCACTCCCGACCCCCCTCCATCATCCTCACTCCCGACCCCCCTCCATCACCCTCACTCCCGACCCCCCTCCATCACTCTCACTCCCGACCCCCCTCCATCACCCTCACTCCCGACCCCCCTCCATCACCCTCAATCCCGACCCCCCTCCATCACCCCCACTCCCTACCCCCCTCCATCACCCTCACTCCTGACCCCCCTCCATCACCCTCACTCCCGACCCCCCTCCATCGCCCTCACTCCCGACCCCCCTCCATCACCCTCACTCCTGACCCCCCTCCATCACCCTCACTCCCGACCCCCCTCCATCACCCTTACTCCCGACCCCCCTCCATCACCCTCACTCCCGACCTCCCTCCATCATCCTCACTCCCGACCCCCCTCCATCACCCTCACTCCCGACCTCCCTCCATCATCCTCACTCCCGACCCCCCTCCATCACCCTCAATCCCGACCCCCCTCCATCACCCCCACTCCCTACCCCCCTCCATCACCCTCACTCCTGACCCCCCTCCATCACCCCCACTCCCTACCCCCCTCCATCACCCTCACTCCTGACCCCCCTCCATCACCCTCACTCCTGACCCCCCTCCATCGCCCTCACTCCTGACCCCCCTCCATCGCCCTCACTCCTGACCCCCCTCCATCACCCTCACTCCTGACCCCCCTCCATCACCCTCACTCCTGACCCCCCTCCATCACCCTCACTCCTGACCCCCCTCCATCGCCCCCACTTCCGACCCCCCTCCATCACCCTCACTCCTGACCCCCCTCCATCACCCTCACTCCCGACCCCTCCTCCATCACCCTCACTCCTGACCCCCCTCCATCACCCTCACTCCTGACCCCCCTCCATCACCCTCACTCCCGACCCCCCTCCATCACCCTCACTCCTGACCCCCCTCCATCACCCTCACTCCCGACCCCTCCTCCATCACCCTCACTCCTGATGCCCCTCCATCATCACCGCTCCCAACCCCCCTCCATCACCCTCACTCCCGACCCCCCTCCATCACCCTCACTCCCGACCCCCCTCCATCACCCTCACTCCCGACCACCCTCCATCACCCTCACTCCCAACCCCCCTCCATCACCCTCACTCCCGACCCCTCCTCCATCACCCTCACTCCCGACCCCTCCTCCATCACCCTCACTCCCGACGCCCCTCCATCATCACCGCTCCCGACCCCCCCTCCATCACCCTCACTCCTGACCCCCCTCCATCACCCTCACTCCTGACCCCCCTCCATCACCCTCACTCCCGACGCCCCTCCATCATCACCGCTCCCAACCTGGCCCCGATCTCCCCTCTGCTCTCGACACCGACCCCCGTGAACCTCGACACCGACCCCCTCGATCCCCGACCACCATCGTCCCCACCACCGACCCTAATCCCCATCACAAGCCCCGACCCAGGACCCCAATCCAATCGGGCGGGAAAGTGGAGTTGAGGTCGATGATCAGCCGTGACCTCATTGAATGGCGGAGCCGGCTCGAGGGGCCGAATGGCCGACTCCTGCTCCTAATTCTGATGTTCTTATGTTTAGTAAAGATGCTATAGAGAGCACACGAGGTAAATTAGGGCAGTGGGCTTTATGTACGGTAGATGTCCGATAATGTGATTGAATACAGTGCTATGAATTTGAGTTTGTGGAACGCTTGACATATTTAGAATATGTTGGAGCTTTGCGAAAGGTTTTGGATCAAGAGGGGGACTTGGGGATCATAGCTAATAACTCGGTGAAGCAATCTGTCGCGATCATTGGGAAGGCGAGCAAGGTTTGAGATGATGTGGTAGAACGGCACAGTATGAAACTATAAACAGCCCCTCGGGCTGTGCAAGGCTTTAGTACAGTTGCACATTACGTAGGGTGTCCAGTTTTGGTACCCCACCCATGGCGGGGGTTATTGAGACCGTGGGAAAGTACAGAGGTGGGTGAATCTCCAGATAGGCTGGAGGAGTTCTGGCTATTTTCTGTGAATAAAGTTTTTAAAATAATGAAAGGAAGACACTCTGTCCTGTGGGAAGGGTGGTTTTGGGTGGCAAGATACTAAACCGAGGACAATCTGCTCTCGCAGGTGGACGTAAAAGATCCCATGGCACTAGTGGGAGTAAGACTAACTGGATCGCTCCTCGAAAGAGCCGTTGCAGACTCAATGGGCTGAATGGCCTCTTTCTGTGCTGTAATAAAAAAAGAAAGACTTGCATTTATATAGCGCCTTTCACGACTACCGGACGTCTCAAAGTGCTTTGCAGCCAATGAAGTACTTTCAAAACGTAGTCACTGTTGTAATGTGGGAAACGCAGCAGCCAATTTGTGCACAGCAAGCTCCCACAAACAGCAATGTGATAATGAATAAATAATTTGTTTTAGTGATGTTGATTGAAGGATAAATATCAGCCCCAGGACACCAGGTAGAACTCCCCCTGCTTTTCTTTGAAATAGTGCCTTGGGATCTTTTACATCCACCTGAGAGAGCAGACCGGGCCTCGGTTTAATGTCTCACCCGAAAGACGGCACCTCCGACAGTGCAGCCCTCCCTCAGTACTGCCCCTCCGACAGTGCAGCACTCCCTCAGTACTGCCCCTCCGACAGTGCAGCACTCCCTCAGTACTGCCCCTCCGACAGTGTGGTGCTCCCTCAGCACTGCCCCTCCGACAGTGCGGCATTCCCTCAGCACTGCCCCTCCGACAGTGCGGCACTCCCTCAGTACTGCCCCTCCGACAGTGCAGCACTCCCTCAGTACTGCCCCTCCGACAGTGCGGCACTCCCTCAGTACTGCCCCTCCGACAGTGCAGCACTCCCTCAGTGCGGCACTCCCTCAGTACTGCACTAGGAGTGTCAGCCCAGATTTACATTCTCAGGTCCCAGAGTGGGACTTGAACTCACAACCTTCTGACACAGAGGTGAGCGTGCTACCCACTGAGCCACGGCTGACACTGTACTAATCTATGATTCAATGATTTGAGAAAGAGCAGGGGAGTTCTCCCAAGATTTGTCCCTCACCCAATACCATCAAAACACGATACACATTTTAATATTATGAAGTGTGTAATTTGTGACACAGTCCCAATTGGTTTCATGTTTTTGTTTCATCTTATGTTCAGGTGATGGCTGTGCTGATGGTATCAAAAAGGGTCTTTTAATGCCACATCAAACTGGTTCACTGATTCTAATGACTAATGCTTGCAGAAATTTAGCAGCATTTCTTCCCCCTCTATTATGAAGAGCCTTCGGGTGTTCTGCAATTGAAAAGGTGTTTTATGAATACAATTAGTCGTGCATTTCCTACGCCTGGATAAACTGATGATGGCTGTTGCATTATGATTTTCTTGTTCAAAACACATTTACACAAAAGACAATATATTGGGTGAATCTTATATTTAGACAGACGGAATATTGCGCATTTACGTAGTTCTATAAATGTTATAAATTTTAAGATTGTGAAATTCATCTGACAACCTGACTCCAAACAACTTGAGTGGTTAAGATTAGGACACTGAAGGAATATTGGTGTTTTTTTTAATGGACAGGACCAAACAAGAACTCATGTTGCAGTCCCTACTTATCAGAAACCTTTCTTTTTATCTCCAAAAACTAAGGGGTTTGAAATTGGTTCTGGCCGTGTTTGAGACGGTGTTCCCGCCCGAGTGCTGATATTAGCGCTGGGCGTTAGGCACAGCCTCAAATTGCGAGATTCAGTTCTTACGGCCAAAGACGAGGGAGCAGCGCTGAAAGTGTCGTTGCACACTCGCTCCCCCTCGGGCGGGAGCTCAGGAGGCCGACGGAATTTCCCCGCGGTAGGCTGCCGCTGTGCCAGGAAACAAACGAGAAGAAAAACAAAAAGAACTAAAACTTCTCCGACCCACACACACTTCCCCCACTCTTAAACCGCATGAACACAGGCAGAAATAAATACAGAGCAAAACTTACCTTCCTTTCCGGGCAATACCGCCCGAGATACGTTCCTGAACCACCACTTTCTCCGGGCTGTGCGGCCAGTTTGTATGAGGCGTACAAAGCGAATATCGCCACAGAGGCGCCAACGAGGCGTTGCACGCTGGATGATGTCACCACGCAGGTGGCGATAGCCGGAGCAGCGTTGCATATTGTCGCCTCTGCCAAAGAGCCGACTGACTATAGGATGAGGCGTCGACGGCACTTACCCTCGAAGGTCGGCATTTGCCGCCTGTTAGCCATCTCCCGTGCGTGGCAACGGGCAGCGTACAAAACTAAATTTTGACCCCATACTTTTGAAGATTAATTGAATCATTATAACCTCTTGTTGTATTTGTGTATTATATTGTACATTCTGGTATTTGATGAGTTGCTGTGTTTCACACCTCTATTTAATTGTAAATAAATCCATTAGCTGTGGTCTGAAAATCCTTATCCATGTTCAATATCTGCCATTCGGAGGTGATTGTGCCAGCAGGCACAAGAGTATGTCGAATCCAGTGAAGACGTTATTGGAAATAGAGTAATTGAACAACTCTGGAAGGGCTGGTTATAGAACAACAATTCCCCATCCCAGTTGTAGGGTACAGACTCTGCTTATGGAAAGTGCTGTCAGACTGTAATTGTAATATTCTGCAGTACTTCTTGCAATTCAGTATACTGTATTCGCTGCTCACGGTGTGGTCTCCTCCACACTGGGGAGACCAAACGTAGATTGGGTGACCGCTTTGCGGAACACCTCTGTTCAGTCTGTAAGTGTGACCCTGAGCTTCCGGGCGCCTGTCACTTTAATTCCCCGCTCTGACCTCTCCGTCCTCGGCCTCCTGCACTGTTCCAATGAAACTCAACGCAAGCTCGAGGAACAGCACCTCATCTTTCGTTTAGGCACTTTACAGCCTCCCGGACTCAACATCGAGTTCAACAATTTCAGACCATGACCTCTGCCCCTATTTTTTCCCAGAGCAGCTGTTACTGATTCTGCCGTTCCCATTTACACCCTCTCTAGACTCATCTGTTGTTTCTTAACTTGTCCCATTACCGTCTCCTTTTGCCTCGCACCATCATCCCTTTTATCTCTCTAATCTCTCCTGCCTCCCACCCTATCACAGACCTTCCCTTATGTTCTCCCTTCCCCCCCCACCCGCCCCCGACACTTGCTTAAAAACCTGTTACATCTCTAACTTTTTCCAGTTCTGACGGAGGGTCATTGACCTGAAACTTCACAGATACTGTCTGACCCGCTGAGTGTTTCCAGCATTTTCTGTTTTAATTTCAGATTTCCAGCACCCGCAGTATTTTGCTTTTGTGATATTCTGCGACATTGTGTTATTAATTCCCTTCAGCCGAATAATGTTTCTGAATGAAGCCAGGGGCTTTTTCAAATCACGTTGCTCTTTGATTTCTTTTCAAACCCTGCGTCTATGGTTCGGAAAGGCTTTTTATCAACAGTCTGTTTTCAAGTACATAATGGTCACGGAAAAATGTTTTGTGTAAAGTTGCCTTAATTACTGATCATAACAAATGCGGATTGCTCTATTCATAGTATTCCTGCCTGTTCATTGAAGAATGCTTATCTTATCACCTTTAGCAGCTGGATGCACAAAGGGACTTTCAGTGCTCGAGAGGTTAAACGTCAAATTTGTATAATAAAAGGATAGACAGTGGAGGGAGATTGTTACTTGCAGCAGATGTCCGGTTTGATTGTCGGCTTGACTCAGCAGTATGTGATAAGCAGCGCGTTCACAGCTGCTCCAAACACACTGGGGGCACAAAGCCATCACCCAGCCACCCTCATTTGAGACAGTCCTGTGTGTGTGTGTGTGTGTGTTGCTGGCTTTGAGCACACCCACTGTATTCCTTGGAGTCTATCTTATTTAGACAACAACAACAACTTGTATTTGTATAGTGCCTTTAACATAGTAAAACGTCCCAAGGTGCTTCACAGGGACGCTGAGCACCTCGAGTCTCGTCGCCGAGAGCATGCAGAAATCAAGCGCAGGCAGCAGAAGGAGCGTGCGGCAAACCAGACTCCCCACCCACCCTTTCCTCCAACCACTGTCTGTCCCACCTGTGACAGGGACTGTGGTTCTCGTATTGGACTGTTCAGCCACCTAAGAACTCATGTTAAGAGTGGAAGCAAGTCTTCCTCGATTCCGAGGGACTGCCTATGATGATGAGGTACAATAATTTCTTGAGGAAGGATATACTCACATTGGAGTAGGTTCACGAGGTTGATCCCTGGGATGAAGGGGCTTATCATATGAAGAAAGGTTGAGCAGGTTGGGCCTGTACTCATTGGAGTTTAAAAAAACTAGATGATCTTATTGAACCGTATAAGATTCTGAGGGGGCTCGACAGGGTAGATGCAGAGAGGATGTTTACCCTCCTGGGGGAATCTAGAACTAGGGGGGCATAGTTTCAGAATAAGGGGCCGCCCATTTAAGATGGAGATGGGGAGGAATTTCTTCTCTCTGAGGGTCATGAATCTGTGGAATTCTCTGCCCCAGAGGGCTGTGGATGGTGAGACGTGGAGCATATTCAAGACAGAGATCGATAGAATTTTGGATATTAAGGGAATCAAAGGATATGGGGAGCGGGCAGGAAAGTGGAGTTGAGGTAGAAGATCAGCCATGATCTTATTGAATGGCGGAGCAGGCTTGAGGGGCCGAATGGCCGACTCCTGCTCTTAATTCGTATGTTCTTATGTAACCGAAAGCACCTGATACACGAGGCAGTGAACCTCATCCTGTGCCAGTGCTTAGGGGAGACAACCAGTAATTTCCTTGTATACAGTGAATATCTCTGCTCCTAATTCTTATGTTCTTATCTTAATCATTTCCCAAAAGCACATTTGTCGCGCTGTATAAATCATAAGGCCTGGGACTTGACGGGGAGCAAATTCCTTGTGTCTGCGTGTCTGCACCACAATGTGAAATCGCATCGAGACCCAAGCATGTGGAAGGACACAGGTGCCCCGCGGGCATGCGGTGGGCCCATACATGTAGGGCTGAGGATCCAGGGAGAGCAGGGTACACGATGCTACCAGCTCGCTGGAGCTTGGCACCTTTATATCTGTGAGTCTGGCTGATAGCTGCTGAGCGACTCTCACAGTCAATGGCACACTTTCCTTTCAAAAAAAACTCAGCAATTGATAAATTGAAATACCATCTGCTTTGCAGTACATCACAGGGGGAAAAAAAAGCATTTCGATGGGTTTGCAATCTGTCTAAATCATGTTCTTTTATTAAAAATATCATAGCGGAAGCCTTGCTCCAAGCTTAGGAAGTATCGCTCCGGATTCTAGGAATGACTTGGCTCCAACATTTCAGAATTTGGTCCTTGCCAGCTGCTAAAGACAAATTTCCACAAATGTAAAGTGTATTTATGTATCAGAGTCACCGTTTGCATTTTTTGGCAGGTTTGGTCACCTGTCCTAATATCTCCTTATGTGGCTCGGTCTCCAATTCTGTTTGCTAATCGTTCCTGGGATGCCCCTTGGGACATTGTTCACATGCTGATAAAAACAAATATGTGCATTTATATAGTGCCTTTCACAACCTCAGGATGTCCCAAAGCGCTTTACAGGCAATTAAGTACTTTTTTTTGAAGTGTTGTCACTGTTGTAATGTGGGAAACACAGCAGCCAATTTGCGCACAGCAAGCTCCCACAAACAGCAACGTGATAATGACCAGATAATCTGTTTTTTTAGTGACGTCGATTGAGGGATAAAAATTGGCCCCAGAACACCAGGGATAAGTCCCCTGCTCGTCTTCGAAATAGCGTCACGGAATCTTTTACGTCCATTTGAGAGCAGACGGGGCCTTGGTTTAACGTCTCATCCGAAAGATGGCACCTCCGACAGTGCAGCACTCCCTCAGTACTGCATTGGAGTGTCAGCCTAGAGTTTTGTGCTCAAGTCTCTGGAGTGGGACATGAACCCACGACCTTCTGACTCAGAGTGTGCTACAACTGAGCCACAGCTGACACCTTGATGCAGTTGTTTATCCACATAACAGTCACTGACCTCATCGAGAGCTTCAGACAGGTCATTGCTACAACTGTTGCTCTAGTTGTATTCGATCAGCTCCGTTGGGCAGGCCACATTGTTCGCATGCATAACATGAGACTCCCAAAGCAAGCGTCTACTCGGAACTCTTTCACAGCAAGTGAGCCCCAGGTGGGCAGAGGAAACGTTTCAAGGGACACCCTCAAAGCCTCCCTGATAAAATGCAACATCCCCACCGACACCTGGGAATCCCTGGCCAAAGACCGCTCTAAGTGGAGGAAGAGCATCCGGGAGGGCGCTGAGCACCTCGAGTCTCGTCGCCGAGAGCATGCAGAAATCAAGCGCAGGCAGCGGAAGGAGCGTGCGGCAAACCAGACTCCCCACCCACCCTTTCCTCCAACCACTGTCTGTCCCACCTGTGACAGAGACTGTAATTCCCGTATTGGACTGTTCAGTCACCTGAGAACTCACTTTTAGAGTGGAAGCAAGTCTTCCTCGATTCCGAGGGACTGCCTCTGATGATGAGGCGATAGAGGTCGCGGGTTTGGGAGGTGCCTTTGAATATATGGATCGATGGAGACTGAGATGATTAAATACTCCATGGGGCACAGTGGTCTATGTTCTGGTTGGTTAGGGGGAGGGGGAAAGTAATGTGTTGCAGGAGTTAAATAGTGGAAATGTAGGGATGGATAAATTATCTGGAGTTCTGTTTGATTACCTCTGAGGGTTAAGGAGTGTTTATGCAGTGCGATTCCCTCAGGAGATTCCAACTGCAGTGAATGCAGAAAACCACTGCATTTGACATATAGTTGTCAAATTGTCTCTGCTGGGTCCATAATATTTAGCAAAATTGTGTGCGATTAAGTGGTGGAAAATGCTTACTGCGCACAATTGAAAAGTTGCCCATTTTTTACGAAGGCACTGAAAGGTTATTTGTACCCTTCAGTTACTCACAAAGCTCAGTGAAGTGAAATTGTGCCGTTCCATCATTCTGTCTGTGGCCAGGTGCACAGTGAAACGGCATTGCCGTCTGCTTCCTGCCCCGACTATTCTATCGTTACCAATCACTTGTTTACCACAACAATATTCCATTTATAACGTGCCTTTAACTTGGAAAAAATCCCAAAGCGCTTCTCAGGAGCGTAATTTTTAAAAATGCACACCGCTCATTAAACCATAATTATCTCTTTGTAAGAATTAAAAGAATAAATTTCAAACTCATACACATCCGTTTCAAAGTGACACCAAACACCATTCTTGTATCTGGCTCCAAGCTTCAGTTCATCTTTTATTCTTTCGTCAATTGGATTAAAAATAAGTTTAAAGCTGTTTGTATTTTGACTTTGGTCGGATGTTAGTGCTGTTGGCTGCTGATGATCGCGTCCCGCGCAGCCAATGGTGCAATGTTAGGACCGCCATGCGGGGGCTGCCTGTCTTTTACCAGGAACTCATCAGGGTCTGGAACAGAGTGGCCACCAAGTGCAGCTCTCCACCGTCTGGAGTGGCGGCTGTCCTGCAGGAGCCGCTGCTCAGGAATCCGTACCTCCACGACCGCGGTTTTAGGTGGCAGGCGGACGAGAGGGCTGTGACTGGCGAGGTGACCAGGGTCAGGGACCCGCTCGATGGCGGAGGAGCGGGCTGGATGGCGCCAGACGTGCTGGCACGGCGCCTAAACTGAGCCGACGTCCGCCGCGCGGCCGATGCCATCGAGTCGCTAAAAACAGCTCTGGGCCCTGACTCCGTTAGGTGTGTCGAGGAGGCTCAAGCACGTGGGGAGATCACGTCCGAAGTGAACCCCGTCCGGACAGAATTCCTCGTCGGCGCCAAGCCCCAAAACCTCCCTCAGGAGCCGGCGCCTCACAACTTGAGCCGCCTCGGGGAAATCCTCTCCATGCCTTTCAGTTCTGCGCGGAGGGGTTTCCTGTATGGGCTGCTCCTGCACACTCTCCACCTTGCCATCCTCGTCTGCCGTCCGGACACGCCATGGCGTACCATCTTGCCGTCCGGAGGAGGCAGGGATCCCTAATGGAGTGCACTCTACGCGGGAGTCCTCCCACTATTTATCGGGGACTTGGCCTGGAGGGTGTTGCATGGAGCAGTCCCATGCAATAAATTTTTAAGTCAGTTCACGGGCTCCCAGGCCGCCTGTAATTTCTGCGGTCTGGAAGAGTCCGTGTTCCATGTTTATGCAGAGTGTGTGAAGTTGCAGCCCCTGTTTCATTATTTGAAGGGGCTGCTCCTCAAATTCTGGCTGCACTTCAGTCCCACTCTCCTGATCTTTGGGCACCCTGTGTGGAGGGGAGCGGGTAGGTCCGAGGCCCTCCTCGTAGGACTGCTCCTGGGCCTGGCCAAGGGGGCCATCAGCCGGTCCAGGCAGCGGGCGGTCGAGGGGGTCGTTCAGCCCGACTGCCTGCCTCTCTTCCATGGTTGCATTCGAGCCAGGGTGCTCCTGGAGATGGAGCACGCGGTGTCCACCAGTACGCTCGCGGCCTTCCCCGAGAGGTGGGTGCCGGAGGGACTGAAGTGTATCATCACCCCCGGCAACCATATTTTAATTTGAACCAGTTGACTGTCCAATTTGTTTAATTATATCGTTTTTAGTGCCCCTTTAATAAGGGGGCACTTGATTTATTGATTTACAGGTGCAACTTAAAATAGTTGTAGAGCTGTTGAGTTGGGAGTGGCTTAGCCAGTCACGTGATGTTCACAAAACTCAATAAAACCCCAGCCAGTTGGGTCTACGTCATCCACGATGAGGTATGCAGTTGTGAGCCTAGTGGATGAACCGGTAATGTATAGTGTGATTGTTAAACCTTTGTTAATAAACCAACTAGTTCTTAATAGCAACGTGTTGCTATGAATTCTTAAGCAAAGAATCCATGAAGCAAATACATTACAAAAAGCAATTGAAGAACGGATTAGCTCTGACAAAAGGTCATCGAGCTGAAATGTTAACTCTGTTTCTCTCTACTCGGTTGCTGCCTGACCTGCCGAGTGTTTGCAGCTTTTTCTGTTGTTACAACAGATTAGGCTGTTGCTGATAGCTGGCTATCGCGACTTTCCATTATCAGTCAGGGGTAGGGTAGTGTAGTCATGTTACCGCAGTAGTGCTCGGGAGGCGCGGACTAATAAGTCCGAGACACGTGTTCGAAATCCCAACATGGCAGGTTGAGAATTTGAATTCAGTTTAAAAACTCTGGAAATATAAAGCTAGTATGAGCAAAATTGATCATGAAGCTGTCGAGTTGTTGTAAAACGATTGCCGGCTCACTAATGTCCTTTGTGGGAAAAAAAGACCACCGGATGTCCCAAAGCGCTTTACAGCCAATTAAGTGTAGTCACTTTCGAAATGTAGAAAACACGGCAGCTCAATTTGCGCACAGCAAGCTCCCACAAACAGCAATGTGATAATGACCAGATTATCTATTTTAGTGATGTTGATTGAGGGATAAATATTGGGCCCAGGACATCGGGGAGAACTCCCCTGCTCTTCTTCAAAACTTTTACACCCACCTGAGAGACTTTGGTTTAACATCTCCTCCGAAAGACGGCACCTCCGACAGTGCAGCACTCCCTCATTATTGCCCCTCCCACAGTGTAGCACTCCCTCAGTACTGCCCCTCCGACAGTGTAGCACTCCCTCAGTACTGCCCCTCCGACAGTACAGCACTCCCTCAGTACTGCCCCTCCGACAGTACAGCACTCCCTCAGTACTGCCCCTCCGACAGTGTCGCACTCCCTCAGTACTGCCCCTCCGACAGTGCAGTGCTCCCTCAGTACTGCCCCTCCGACAGTGCAGCACTCCCTCAGTACTGCCCCTCCGACAGTGCAGCACTCCCTCAGCACTGCACTGGGAGTGTCAGCCTGGATTTATGTGCTCAGGTCCCTGGAGTGGGACTTGAACCCACAACCTTCTGACTCAGAGGCGAGGGTGACACCTGCCACCCTTAAATTGTCTGGCCTATATGTGACTGCAGTCCTACACCAAGGTGGCCCTGTGACCTCGCCTAGCAAGCCACTCAGTCGTAGCAGCTCAAGAAGACAGCCAATCCAGCACCTCAGAGTGACTATGGATGGACCATAGCTTCCAGCCTGGCCGGAAATACTAGGGAACCGAGGGTCTAGTGAGAAGGAGGAACTGAAGGAAATCCTTATTAGGCGGGAAATTGTGTTCGGGAAATTGATGGGATTGAAGGCCGATAAATCCCCGGGGCCTGATAGCCTGCATCCCAGAGTACTTAAGGAAGTGGCCCTAGAAATAGTTGATGCATTGGTGATCATTTTCCAACAGGCTATCGACTCTGGATCAGTTCCTATGGACTGGAGGGTAGCTAATGTAACACCACTTTTTAAGAAAAGATGGAGAGAGAAAATGGGTAATTATAGACCGGTTAGCCTGACATCGGTAGTGGGGAAAATGTTGGAATCAATCATTAAGGATGAAATAGCAGCGCATTTGGAAAGCAGTGACAGGATCGGTCCAAGTCAGCATAGATTTATAAAAGTGAAATCATGCTTGACAAAGCTTCTAGAAATTTTTGAGGATGTAACTGGTAGAGTCGACAAGAGAGAACCAGTGGATGTGGTGTATTTGGACTTTCAAGAGACTTTTGACAAGGTCCCACACAAGAGATTGGTGTGCAAAATCAAAGCACATGGTATTGGGGGTAGTGTACTGACGTGGACAGAGAACTGGTTGGCAGACATGAAGCAGCGAATCGGGATAAACGGATCCTTTTCAGAATGGCAGGCAATGACTAATGGGGTGCCGCAGGGCTCAGTGCTGGGAACCCAGTTCATTACAATAAACATTAATGATTTGGATGAGGAAATTGAGTGTAATATCTCCAAGTTTGCAGATGACACTAAGCTGGGTGGCGGTGTGAGCTGTGAGGAGGACGCTAAAAGGCTGCAGGGTGTCTTGGACAGGTTAGGTGAGTGGGCAAATGCATGGCAGATGCAGTATAATGTGGATAAATGTGAGGTTATCCACTTTGGTGGCAAAAACACGAAGGCAGAATATTATCTGAATGGTGACAGATTAGGAAAAGGGGAGGTGCAACGAGACTTGGGTGTCATGGTACATCAGTCATTGAAAATTGGCATACAGGTACAGCAGGCGGTGAAGAAAGCAAATGGTATGTTGGCCTTCATAGCTAGGGGATTTGAGTATAGGAGCAGGGAAGTCTTACTGCAGTTGTACAGAGCTTTAGTGAGGCCTCACCTGGAATATTGTGTTCAGTTTTGATCTCCTAATCTGAGGAAGGATGTTCTTGCTATTGTGGGACTGCAGCGAAGGTTCACCAGACTGATTCCCGGGATGACATATGAGGAGAGACTGGATCGACTGGGCCTGTATTCACTGGAGTTTAGAAGGATGAGAGGGGGTCTCATAGAAACATATAAGATTCTGACGGGACTGGGCAGGTTAGATGCAGGAAGAATGTTCTCAATGTTGGGGAAGTCCAGAACCAGGGGACATAATCTAAGGATAAGGGATAAGCCATTTAGGACTGAGATGAGGAGAAACTTCTTCACTCAGAGTTGTGAACCTGTGGAATTCCCTACCGCAGAGAGTTGTTGATGCCAGTTCATTGGATATATTCAAGAGGGAGTTAGATATGGCCCTTACGGCTAAAGGGATCAAGGGGTATGGAGAGAAAGCAGGAAAGGGGTACTGAGGTGAATGATCAGCCATGATCTTATTGAATGGTGGTGCAGGCTTGAAGGGCCGAATGGCCTACTCCTGCACCTATTTTCTAGGTTTCTATGTTTCTATGTGATGCCCACGTCCCAGGAAAGCATTTAACAAAATGAATGAATTCAGCAAATGTATTGTGGGATTACTGCTGGCTGTCAGAGCTGTGGATCAGGAGCTGCCAGCAATAACACCTCACTAAATCCAATATCAAGCAGCTTAAAGTGGATGTTTCCTAATTATCTGATAGTAGCCATTAAGTGCTTCAGAAAACTCATTAGCAGTCTATATTGAGGTGGCTATAAGAGTAGATTTTCTAAATGGTTAGAGCCGATTAACAGGCAGAACCTCTTTGGGAAAATGTGCAGAGATCTATTATGCCAGATTTCTGTCTATTTAGCTCCCCATTCCAGTTCCTTCTGGGGTTTTATACTGGCATCAGAAGTGCCTGCTAGTTCACAGTTATATTAACGTTGGGCCCGATTACGTCAGTTAAAAGCTCCCACCCTTCTCTGCCAACAGTTTAGCACTTTACTCCCCATGTGCCATCCAGTTGAGGCCAAGATCAGATCAGCCATGTTCTTATTAAATGGTGGAGCAGGCTCGAAGGGCCGAATGGCCGACTCCTGCTCCTATTTCTTATGTGTTTATGTTAAACCGAGGCCCCGTCTGCTCTCTCAGATGGATATAAAAGATCCCATGGCACTATTTTGAAGAAGAGCAGGGGAGTTATCCCCGGTGTCCTGGGCCAATATTTATCCCTCAGTCACCAGAACAAAAACAGATTGCTGTTGTGGGAGCTTGCTGTGCGCAAAATGGCTGCTCCGTTACTGCATTACTGTCTCCGCAAGATCCTGCAAATCCCCCGGGAGGATAGACTCACCAACGTTAGTGTTCTTGACCAGGCCAACATCCCCAGCATCGAAGCACTGACCACACTCGACCAGCTCCGTTGGGCGGGCCACATTGTCCGCATGCCCGACACGAGACTCCCAAAGCAAGCGCTCTACTCGGAACTCCTACATAGCAAGCGAGCCCCAGGTGGGCAGAGGAAACGTTTCAAGGACACCCTCAAAGCCTCCTTGATAAAATGCAACATCCCCATTGACACCCGGGAGTCCCTGGCCAAAGACCGCCCTAAGTGGAGGAAGAGCATCCGGGAGGGCGCTGAGCACCTCGAGTCTCATCGCCGAGAGCATGCAGAAAACAAGCACAGGCAGTGGAAGGAGCATGCGGCAAACCAGACTCCCCACCCACCCTTTCCTCCAACCACTGTCTGTCCCACCTGTGACAGAGACTGTAATTCCTGTATTGGACTGTTCAGTCACCTGAGAACTCACTTTTAGAGTGGAAGCAAGTCTTCCTCGATTCCGAGGGACTGCCTATGATGATGATGACAACAGTGACTACACTTCATAAGTACTTCATTGGCTGTAAAGTGCTTTGAGTCCGATGGTGGTGACAGGTGCTATAGAAATGCAAGTCTTTCTTTCTATTATATGCATGATATTGGGGTATTTCCCATGAGAATTCCTCTTCACTGATGTTGAATCGGAGGAAGATCAGGATGAACAATAATGGGTCAGACTGTGCCTACCTGCAGAGACATCCCGACCGAGGATCGACTGTATAATGTCACAGAGACTTTGCAGTGTCTGGGTGCTGGGGTTATATCAGGACAGTGTAGTAGGGAAAATGCTGGAATCTATTATTAGGAACATGATAATAGGACACCTGGAAAATCATAATATGATTGGGCAGAATCAACACGGACTTATGAAAGGGAAATCATGTTTGACAAATGTTTAATTGAAACATATAAGGAGATTCTGAGGGGAATTGGCAGCTTAGATGCTGAGAGATTGTTTCTCCCCGGGCTGGGGAGTCTAGAACCAGGGGTCACAGTCCCAGGGTAAGGAGTCAGCCATTTAGGACTGAGATAAGGAGAAATTTCTTAACTCAGAGGGTGATGAATCTTTGGAATTCTCTGCCCCAGAGGGCTGTGGATGCTGAGTCTCTGAGTATATTCAAGGCTGAGATCGATACATTTTTGGACTCCGGGCGAATCGAGGGATATGGGGATCGGGCGGGAAAGTGGAGTTGAGGTTGAAGATCAGCCGTGATCTTATTGAATGGTGGAGCAGGCTCGAGGGGCCGAATGGCCGACTCCTGCTCCTAATGTTCTTATGTAACAGAAGGTACCTGATGCACGAGGAAGTGCACCCCATCATGTGCCAGTGCCTATAGGAGACAACTAGGAGTTTCCTTTGTAAACAATGAATACACTGAATTATTCGCTTCAAAGGTTACAGATGTAAAGTCAAAGCTGTGTTATAAACAATCTAGAACTGTGAATGGTATTCAGTCTGATTCTATTGTCCTTACACACCCTTTCAATGGAATTATTTGCTTTAGATGCAAATTCAGGCAGCCATGTTTTCTTCCTCGCTATGAAGTATTTGCATGTAAAAGGATTTTGTTGGTAATTCTTGGTCGGTGCCAATGTTTCCCCTGAAGGCACGGGATCGCTGCACCCACGCCGGAAATAACGTCAGGGGGAACATTGGTTGGTACACCCATTAATTGGTTATTCAATACTTCTTATTGTTAACAACAAAAACTTATATTTACATAACGCCTTTAACATCCCAAGGCGATTCACTGCAGTGTTTTAGGACAAATCAAATAAATATGACGCTGAACCGCAGAAGAAATTACAGCAGATGACCAAAGGGTCAAAGAGGGAGGTTTTAAGGAGCGTCTTGAAGGAGGAAAGAGAGGTAGAGAGGTTTAGGGAGGTTGTTCCAGAGCTTGGGGCCCAGGCAACAGAAGGCACGGCCACCAATGGTGGAGCGATTATGATCAGGGATGCTCAAGAGGGCAGAATTAGAGGAGTGCAGATATCTCAGGGGGTTGGTGGGGCTGGAGGTGATTACAGAGATAGGGAGGGGCTCAGCCCCGGCAGCGGATAGGGGCACCATCTTGGTCCCAGTGACACTGGGTCAGGGAAAGGAACATTCGCTCGGGGTTCATGCTCCTGTATCGACTGCCTTCCCAGAGGAGCTTTGCTAGGAGTTGCATGTAGGTGGGCACCAGGCTCGGCTGGAAAAAAAACCTCGGGTTCAAATAGCCTAACGACACTTACAGCCAAAGTTCGCATCTAAATAATGGCCACCTCGGTGAGGTTGTGGAAGGTCTGGGTGCCTGGCGAACTGTAGCACCACAGGGAGTCAGTGCCTCAGGAGAGGAGGAGAGAACATTGATAGGACGAAGAAAAAATAGTGACAGGATTCCAGACGTATAACACCGGCAGAGAAATGACTTCAGTACGTAGTCATGAATGCAAAGCTGTTCCTTTCCCCCCAGCAAAGTCAGCTGTGGGCAATTCTTTAACTGCTTCACATGTACAACCTGTTCGAAAATAAAAACCTATTGGAATTAAATGTTCTTTTGGCACACAGAGAAGTGATTTCCATCAATATTTAACAGACGCTGAATTATGCATAGCTTTCAGAATATAGAATGCTGTACTGCTTTGAGACAAAAGTTTCTCAGTATTTCCCAGATGATTTATTTGACAAATAAACTGGATTATTTATACAGGTCAGTTTACAGGATGTGGCCTCATAAGACACTTTGAACATTTATGACACAACCATACCCCTAGCAGCGTAATTTATCCAATGTTTTCCAGAAATTTCCACTTCATTTTTCTTCAAAAGCTGCTTTCTGCAATATTTCATGTCGAAACCAAACAGTTCATTTTGAATCTGAGGTCATGATTTTCCACCAAACCACAGGGGGCTATCACCATGACCTCATAGTACTTCACGATGTTTTCACTTTATTTCACTTGCAGACTTGCAGTGCGCTGTTCCTGCTGAACACTATCCTATACAAGGTAACGTCTGAACCTTTCAAACCAGGAGATTCCAGGATTGGCAATTTCAAGATTATCCCTTTATTCGTGGCATCATAATGGGGACTTTTAAAAAAATTTCAAAATATACTTTATTCATATAAAAATTTGCCCAATACATTGGAAGACAGTTCAGTACGTTTGGATTCGGTCAGCAATTCCATACAATACATTTGGATGCTGACGGCAGTTCCGTTTAATTCATTTGCTTGCTTTACATTTCGAGGTACATTTCAGTACAATCCAGGATACATTGTAATACAGTCATCAAATTAATTTACTAATGGCACTATACGGTACACGGAATGGGTCTTCTTTGCAACATACATTGCTAAACAGAACTTGCATTATACATGGCACTACATAGGTTTTTTCAGATCACGGTGCTCTAGGTATACAAAAAGTTTACAAGGACAGCCCGAGGGGGTTTTATACTGATACCAGCCCCTGGGTTTACCGTGGTGGAAGGGCTTTAAACCGTGGCTCTTCCCCACCGTGCCTTTGTGGTGACTGCACCAATTTTTAATGCATCCCTCAGCACGTAATCCTGGATCTTGGATTGCGCCAGTCTGCAACACGCAGACGTGGACATCTCCTTGCTCTGGAAGACCAGCAAGTTTCGGCAAGACCAAAGAGCGTCTTTCACCGAGTTTGGGGACAGGCAGAAAATATACGCGACCATTTCACGGTCGGGATATTTGTCAGTTCGTCAGCCGTGGCTCAGTGGGCAGCACACTCGCCTCTGAGTCAGAAGGTCATGGGCTCAAGTCCCACTCCATGAGACTTGAGCACAAAGTCTAGGCTGATGCTCCAGGGCAGTGCTGAGGGAGCGCCGCACTGTCGGAGGGGCCGTCTATCGGATGATACGTCTGCTCGCTCAAGTGGGCGTGGAAGATCCCATGGCACTATTTCGAAGAAGAGCAGGGGAGTTATCCCCGGTGTGCTGGACCAATATTTATCCCTCAATCAGCATCACAAAAACTGATGATCTGGGTCATTATCACATTGCTGTGTGTGGGAACTTGCTGTGTGCAAATTGTTTCCTGCGTTTCCCACATTACAACAGTGACCACGCTTCAAAAAATACTTCATTGGCTGTAAAGCGCTTTGGGATGTCCTGAGGTTGTGAAAGACGCTATATAAATGCAAGTCTTTCTTTTATTTTATCTATGCCATGTCCCTTTCACCTTTGGGCTGTAGTAAAATTAGAACCAAGAAATGCAAATATAGATGAGCGATTAGCTGCAATGCAGGAGGCTGCAAGTGTTCAAGTATTGAGGATGATATAGAGTAATACCCGCATTTCTATAGCACCTATCTCAACCTCAGGATGTCCCAAAGCGCTCGCTGACCGATAAATTTGTCAGTGCTGTACCCATTTTACACCCAAAAAACATGGAGCTATGCAAGAAGATTTATAGCTCACTGATGACACTGATCAAAAATTTCAATCAGAACTTTGTTGCACATGAATCTCAGGGCATTCCACCCACGAGATAAAAATCCCGTGGCTCCTGATTATTTGCTATGGATAACTATATTTATGTGTGTTTCACTAAGCAAACATTCTAGTAATGTTTTCCTGAAGGGGGTCCTTTAATCTGACGCTTGTTCTGCTCTCAACTAGGTCCATCCTGTACAGGGTCTCACTCTTTGTTGACATGTACTGTACTTGGCGAATTAAGGAAAACTAAAAATAACAGGATGAACAATATTGATGGAAGGTATTTTGGAGCGATGGCTAAACATTCCTTTTTCCCTCAAGAGGGACGGTTGGCTAAAGGCCACTTGAGGCAAACCTAAATCCAACACAACTTCATACGACTGCCTTCTGCTCTGGTAAATATGAATTATGGAGTCAGAGTCAGAGTCATACAAAGATATGAAGGCAGAATTGGCTAAAGTGGACTGGGAAAAGAGATTAAAGAGTTGATGAGCAGTGGCAGACATTTAAGGAGATATTTCATAACTTTCAACAAAAATATATCCCAATGCGAAGGAAAGACTGTAAGAGAAGGAATAACCATCCATGGCTAACTAAGGAAATAAGGAATGGTATCAAATTGAAAACAAGGGCATACAATGTGGCCAAGACCAGTGGGAGGCCAGAGGATTAGGAAACTTTTAATAGCCAGCAAAGAACGACTAAAAAAATGATAGCGGGAAGATAGGTTATGAAAGTAAATTAGCATGAAATATAAAAACAGATAGTAAGAATTTCTACAGATACATAAAAAGGAGGGAGGAACTTAATACAATCACTATCACTAAAGAAGTAGTGCTCAATAAAATAATGGGACTAAACGCAGACAAGTCCCCTGGACCTGATGGCTTACATCCTAGGGTCTTAAAAGAACTGGCTGCAGAGATAGTGGATGCAAGTAAATTAGCACGAAATATAAAAACAGCAGGTAAGAATTTCTACAGGTACATAAAAAGGAAAAGAGTGGCTAAAGTAAATATTGGTCCCCTGGAAGATGAGACCCCAAATAATAACTTCACGGTGGGGCGGGCAATAATCAAGGGAATAATGGAGGCATGTGAAAAAGGAACGGCAGTAATCATGGGGGATTTTAACCTACATATCGATTGGTCAAACCAAATCGCACGGGGTAGCCTTGAGGAGGAATTCATAGAATGCATACGGGATTGTTTCTTAGAACAGTATGTTACAGAACCTACAAGGGAGCAAGCTATCTTAGATCTGGTCCTGTGTAATGAGACAGGAATAATAAACGATCTCCGAGTAAAAGATCCTCTAGGAATGAGTGATCACAGTACGGTTGAATTTGTAATACAGATTGAGGGTGAGGAAGTAATGTCTCAAACGAGCGTACTATGCTTAAACAACGGGGACAACAGTGGGATGAGGGCAGAGTTGGCTAAAGTAGACTGGAAACACAGACTAAATGGTGGCACAATTGAGGAACAGTGGAGGACTTTTAAGGAGCTCTTTCATAGTGCTCAACAAAAATATATTCCAGTGAAAAAGAAGGGCGGTAAGAGAAGGGATAACCAGCCGTGGATAATCAAGGAAATAAAGGAGAGTATCAAATTAAAAACCAATGCGTATAAGGTGGCCAAGGTTAGTGGGAAACTAGCAGATTGAGAAAATTTTAAACGACAGCAAAGAATGACTTAGAAAGCAATAAAGAAAGGAAAGATAGATTACGAAAGTAAACTTCGCAAAACATAAAAACAGATAGTAAAAGCTTTTACCGATATATAAAACGGAAAAGAGTGACTAAAGTAAATGTTGGTCCCTAAGAAGATGAGAAGGGGGATTTAATAATGGGAAATGTGGAAATGGCTGAGACCTTAAACAATTATTTTGCTTCGGTCTTCACAGTGGAAGACACAAAAACCATGCCAAAAATTGCTGGTCATGGGAATGTGGGAAGGGAGGACCTTGAGATAATCACTATCACTTGGTGGGTAGTGCTGGACAGGCTAATGGGACTCAAGGTAGACAAGTCTCCTGGTCCTGATGAAATGCATCCCAGGGTATTAAAAGAGATGGCGGAAGTTATAGCAGATGCATTCGTTATAATCTACCAAAATTCTCTGGACTCTGGGGAGGTACCAGCGGATTGGAAAGCATCTAATGTAACGCCTCTGTTTAAAAAAGGGGGCAGACAAAAGGCAGGTAACTATAGTTTAACATCTGTAGTGGGGAAAATGCTTGAAGCTATCATTAAGGAAGAAATAGCGGGACATCTAGATAGGAATAGTGCAATCAAGCAGACGCAACATGGATTCATGAAGGGGAAATCATGTTTAACTAATTTACTGGAATTCTTTGAGGATATAACGAGCATGGTGGATAGAGGTGTACCGATGGATGTGGTGTATTTAGATTTCCAAAAGGCATTCGATAAGATGCCACACAAAAGGCTACTGCAGAAGATAGAGGTACGCGGAGTCAGAGGAAATGTATTAGCATGGATCGAGAATTGGCTGGCTAACAGAAAGCAGAGAGTCGGGATAAATGGGTCCTTTTCGGGTTGGAAATCGGTGGTTAGTGGTGTGCCACAGAGATCGGTGCTGGGACCACAACTGTTTACAATATACATAGATGACCTGGAAGAGGGGACAGAGTGTAGTATAACAAAATTTGCAGATGACACAAAGATTAGTGGGAAAGCGAGTTGTGTAGAGGACACAGAGAGGCTGCAAATAGATTTAGATAGGTTAAGCGAATGGGCTAAGGTTTGGCAGATGGAATACAATGTCGGAAAATGTGAGGTCATCCATCTTGGAAAAAAAAACAGTAAAAGGGAATATTATTTGAATGGGGAAAAATTACAACTTGCTGCGGTGCAGAAGGACCTGGGGGTCCTTGTGCATGAATCCCAAAAAGTTAGTTTACAGGTGCAGCAGGTAATCAGGAAGGCGAATGGAATTTTGGTCTTCATTGCGAGAGGGATGGAATACAAAAGCAGGGAGGTGTTGCTGCAACTGTATAGGGTATTGGTGAGGCCGCACCTGGAGTACTGCGTGCAGTTTTGGTCACCTTACTTAAGGAAGGATATACTAGCTTTGGAGGGGGTACAGGGACGATTCACTCGGCTGATTCCGGAGATGAGGGGGTTACCTTATGATGATAGATTGAGTAGACTAGGTCTTTACTCGTTGGAGTTCAGAAGGATGAGGGGTGATCTTATAGAAACATTTAAAATAATGAAAGGGATAGACAAGATAGAGGCAGAGAGGTTGTTTCCACTGTTCAGGGAGACTAGAACTAGGGGGCACAGCCTCAAAATACGGGGAGCCAATTTAAAACTGAGTTGAGAAGGAATTTCTTCTCCAGAGGATTGTGAATCTGTGGAATTCTCTGCCCAAGGAAGCAGTTGAGGCTAGTTCATTGAATGTATTCAAATCACAGATAGATAGATTTTTAAGCAATAAGGGAATTAAGGGTTATGGGGAGTGGGCGGGTAAGTGGAGCTGAGTCCACGGCCAGATCAGCCATGATCTTGTTGAATGGCGGAGCAGGCTCAAGGGGCTAAATGGCCTACTCCTGTTCCTAATTCTTATGTTCTTATGTTCTTATTGGTTGTAATCTACCAACATTCCTTGGATTCTGGAGCAGTCCCAATGGATTGGAAAACTGCAAATGTAATGCCTTTATTTAAAAAAGGAGGCAGACAAAAAGGAGGAACATACAGACCAGTTAGCCTAACATCTGTCGTTGGGAAAATGCTGGAGTCCATTATTAAGGAAGCAGTAGCAGGACATTTGGAAAAGCATAATTCAATCAAGCAGAGTCAGCATGGTTTTATGAAAGGGAAATCATGTTTGACAAATTTGCTGGAAGTCTTTGAGGATATAATGAGCAGAGTGGATAAGGGGGAGCAATGGATGTGGTGTATTTAGATTTCCAGAAGGCATTCGATAAGATGTCACATAAAAGGTCAATGCACAAAGTAAAAGTTCACGGGGCTGGGGTTAATAGAAATATAGAAACATCGAAATTTACAGCGCAGAAGGAGGCCATTTCGCCCATCGTGTCCGTGCCGGCCGACAAAGAACCGCACGGCCCTCGGTCAGCGGCCCTGAAAGTTACATATAAACCTATGAACAATGGCAGAAAGTTAAAGAGCACCCGGCCCAACCAGTCCGCCCCACACAACTGCAATACCCCGTGTATCGCAACATTTTAAACTCCACCCCACCTGGAGCCATGTGATCGCCTGGGAGAGGCAAAAACCAGATAAAAACCCATGTCAATTGGGGGAAAAAATCTGGGAAAATTCCTCTCCAACCTATCCAGGCGATTGACACTAGTCCAGGAGATCACTCTGGCCGTATTAGATTCCCTGAAGTACTTACCATTGTGTCTGCGCCAGCCAACAAGAGGTTATCCAGTCTAATCCCACTTACCAGCTCTAGGTCTGTAACCCTGCAGCTTACGGCACTTTAAGTGCCCATCCAAACACCTTTTAAATGTGGTGAGGGTTTCTGCATCCACCACCCTTCTAGGTAGTGAGTTCCAGACCCCCACAACCCTTTGCATGAAGAAGCCTTCCCTCAAATCCCCTCTAAACCTTCCACCAACCACCTTAAACCTATGCCCCCTCGTAATAGACCACTCCACCAAGGAAAATAGGCCCCTGTTAGCCACTACATCCAGGCCCCTCAAAATTTTATACACCTCAATGAGGTCTCCTCTCAACCCACTCTGTTCCAATGAGAACAAATCCAGCCTATCAAATCTGTCCTCATCGCTAAGATTCTCCATTCCAGGCAGCATCCTAGTAAATCTCCGCTGCACCCTCTCCAGTGCAATCACGCCCTTCCTATAATATGGTGAACAGAACTGCACACAGTACTCCAGTGTGGCCTAACCATAGTATTAAACAATTTAAGCATAACCTCCCTGCTCTTATATTCTATGCCTCGACCAATAAAGACAAGCATTCCGTATGACCTTCTTAACCACCTTATCCACCTGGCCTGCTACTTTCAGGGATCTGTGGACAAGCACTCCAAGGTCACTTTGTTCATCTACACTATTAAGTGGCCTACCGCTTAATGTGTGTACCCTTTCCTTATTTGCCCTCCTCAAGTGCATTATTCATTATACTCCTCGCATTGAAGTATATACCATTCAGCACAGGAAGATCTCCTTGATTACTACTTACTAACCCTTGTCTCCTCTGCCTTACAGATTCACTTTTCTGCATTCTTGCTTTCAAATTTCAGCTTTCCTTCCTTCCCTATTGAATTTGTTCTCAGGTTCCCATCCCCCTGCCAAGCTAGTTTAAACTCTCCCCAACAGCACTAGCAAAACTCCCCGTGAGGATATTGGTCCCGGCGCTGTTGGGGTGTAACCCGTCCGGTTTAAACAGGTCCCATCTCCCCCAGAAGCGGCCCCAATGCCTCAGGAATTTAAAGTCCTCCCTTCTATATCAATTAAACTAGGGGACATAGTCTCAGAATAAGGGGCCGCCCACTTAAAACTGAGATGAGGAGGAATTTCTTCTCTCAAAGGGTTGTAAATCTGTGGAATTCTCTGCACCAGAGAGCTGTGGAGGCTGGGTCATTGAATATATTTAAGGCGGAGATAGACAGATTTTTGAGCGATAAAGGAGTAAAGGGTTATGGGGAGCTGAGTCCATGTTCAAATCAACCGTGATCTAATTGAATGGCGGTGCAGGCTCGAGGGGCCAGGTGGCCTACTCCTGCTCCTATTTCTTATGTTCTTATGTTCTAGAAGGTTAGGGGGTCAAGTCCCACACCAGAGACTTGAGCACAAAAATCTAGGCTGACATTCCAGTGCAGTACTGAGGGCGCGCTGCACTGTCGGAGGGGCAGTACTGAGGGAGTGCCGCACTGTCGAAGGGGCAGTGCTGAGGGAGCACTGCACTGTCGGAGGGGCAGTACTGAGGGAGTGCTGCACTTTCGGAGGGGCAGTACTGAGGGAGTGATGTACTGTTGGAGGGGCAGTACTGAGGGAGTGCTGCACTGTTGGAGGGGCATTACTGATGGAGGGCCACACTGTCGGAGAGGCAGTACTGAGGGAGTGCTGTACTATTGGAGGGGCAGTACTGAGGGAGCGCCGCACTGTCGGAGGGGCAGTACTGAGGGAGCGCCGCACTGTCGGAGGGGCAGTACTGAGGGAGCACCGCACTGTCGGAGGGGCAGTACTGAGGGAGGGCTGCACAGCCGGAGGTGCCATCTTTCAGATGAGACGTTAAACCAAGGCCCCGTCTGCTCTCTCAGGTGGACGTAAAAGCTCCCATGGCACTACTTCGAAAGGGAGTTATCCCCGGTGTCCTGGGGCCAATATTTATCCCTCAACCAACATCACTACAACAGATTATCTGATCATTATCACATCGCTGTGTGTGGGAGCTTGCTGTTTGCAATTTCGCTGCCGTGTTTCCCACATTACAACAGTGACTGCACTCCAAAAGTACGTCATTGGCTGTAAGGTGCTTTGAGACGTCCGGTGGTCGTGAAAGGCGCTATATAAATGCAACTCTTTCCTTCCATCTTTCTTTCATTCTTTCTTTTCTTCTTTCTTTTTCTTTCTTTCTTTATTTCTTTCTTTTTCTTTCTTTCTTTCTTTCTTTCTTTCTTTCTTTCTTTCTTTCTTTCTTTCTTTCTTTCTTTCTTTCTTTCTTTCTTTCTTTCTTTCTTTCTTTCTTTCTTTCTTTCTTTCTTCCTTTCTTTCTTTCTTCCTTTCTTTCTTTCTTTCCTTTATCTTTTCGACATCAATGTTTTATTTCCTATTTCTAGATGAATTTTTCTGATATTTTCTGCCCCACTTTCCTGTTCTCAAGACATTGTCTATTTTCCAAGATATGGTTCCATGGGAGTCAGCAACCTTCCCGTACCTCGCTCGAGTGTCTGGTCTTCATGGGCGGACCCTGACAATGAGTAATTGCAGGCTTGTATTCCACAGAAGGCATTGAGTCCAATCCTGGCCTCACCGATTGTCCCCAGGTGCACACGTCCAGCAAGGTCAGAGATCAGGAGCTTGAGCCTCCCAAACCCATGACCTCCACCGCCTAGAAGGACAAGGGCAGCAGGCGCATGGGAACACCATCACCTCCACGTTCCCCTCCCAGTCACACACCATCCTGACTTGGAAATATATCGTCCATTCCTTCATCGTCGCTGGGTCACAATCTTGGAACTCCCTCCCTAACAGCACTGTGAGAGCACCTTCACCACACGGACTGCAGCGGTTCAAGAAGGCGGCTCACCACCACCTTCTCAAGGGGCAATTAGGGATGGGCAATAAATGCTGGCCTGGCCTGTGACGCCCACATCCCGTGAACGAATATTAAGAACAATCGCTGCCTGGTCTTTCTCTCCCTAACCCAGGGGCTCTGATGCCAATTGTAGCAGGACTACTGCCCTGGCTGGGACCAGTTAACGGGATGTGGACTGGGAATTGGAGCTGGGGCATTCCTGGTGTCTGTAGCTCAGCAACACGACGGACAAACTCAGCGAGCAAGTGGTGAAGCTCCTGGCTTCTGCTTAAGTGCTGGGTCCAGATTCAATGTAGAATTTGATGAGGCGTAGAATACAAGAGCAGGGAGGTTATGCTTGAACTGTATAAAACACTAGAAAAACACAGCTGGAGTACTGCGTGCAGTTCTGGTCACCACGTTACAGGAAAGATGTAATTGCACTGGAGTGGGTAGAGAGGAGATTTACGACTGGAGAATTTTAGCAATGAGGAAAGATTGGATAGGCTGGGGTTGTTTTCTTTGGAACAGAGGAGGCTGAGGGGAGACATTGAAGTGTATAAAATTATGAGGGGCCTGGATAGAGTGGATAGGAAGGACCTATCTCCCTTAGCAGAGGGGTCAACAACCAGGGGGCACAGGTTTAAAGTAATTGGTAGGAGGTTTAGAGGGGATTTGAGGGGAAATTTCTTCACCCAGAGGGCGGTGGGGGTCTGGAACTCACTGCCTGAAAGGGTGGTAGAGGCAGAAACCCTCACCACATTTAGAAAGTACTTGGATGTGCACCTGAAGTGCCGTAACCTACAGGGCTACGAACCGAGAGCTGGAAAGTGGGACTGGGCTGGATAGCTCTTTGTCGGCCGGAGCGGACACGATGGGCTGAATGGTCTCCTTCCGAGCTATAAATTTGTACGGTTCAATGAAGGCCGTTGGTCGCGAGGCGTGAATTTCTCCTCGAGATCCAATCGGCGCTCCACACGGGGGTTTGGCATTTCCCACAGGGACAGAAATCAACTTCTTAATTGCTGCAGAGTAAAAAAGTTGCAGAGCAAATAAAATAAATCCTGTGCAGAGAGAACAGGCCATCGCTTCCAGAACATGATCACAAGATCAAATTTCCACATCTGGAATTGCCGGGGATTTGAAGAAGGTTTCAGATTACCACTGGAATACACACTTTGTAAATTTGAGGTTCCTTTCGGGCGGTGAAGGGTTTTACAAATCAGAGGCTCGCAGGCACTTGACGTTCTCGCATGGTTTATGTGGTTATTAGCTGAAGCTGAAATACGGTTTTAATAAAGAAATGTAAACAGATGGTCTGGTCGGAGATTATTAATCACACTCACTTTATAATACAGAGACTGCAGTTTTAAGTTTGAGAGTCCAACGATACTCCATCCTACAACTTCCTAATTTTGCAATTATTTTAGCTTTTAAACTTTATTGTGCATATTTTTAAAAGTGCATTACAGAGGCCTGGAAGGATTATATCAGCAATCTTTGGTTGTGCAGCATCAGGATTTTTGCTCCCTCTCCGTCTCTTCTCCTGAGGGAGTGGCCTTATGGGTGAGATCCTGGCACCTTCCAGTATCTCACTCATTCATGCGTGAAACTTAGGCAGTGAGTCTTGGCAGGCTATTCAACCACGGCAGGTATCACAGCAACGTTCCATTCTGCTCACATCTGTAATGCATTTGTTTTATGGGTTCTTTGCTGAAGAATTCATAGCAACACATTGCTATTAAGAACTAGTTGGTTTATTAATAAAGGTTTAACAATCACACTACACATTACCAGTTCATCCACTAGGCTCACAACTGCATACCTCATCGTGGATGACCTAGACCCAACTGGCTGGGGTTTTATAGAATATAAGAACATAAGAAACAGGAGCAGGAATAGTCCATCCCATTTGGCCCCTTGAGCCTGCTCCGCTATTCAATAAGATCATGGCTGATCTGATCTTGGCCTCAACCCCACTTCACTGCCCGTTCTCCATAACCCTTGACTCCCTTATCGTTCAAAGATCTGCCTATCTCCCCCTTAAGTATATTCAATGACCCAGCTGCCACAGCTCCCTCGGGCAGAGAATTCCACAGATTCACCACCCTCTGAGAGAAGAAATTCCATCTCATTTCCGTTTTAAATGGGCGACCCATTGAACATCACGCGACTGGCTAAGCCACTCACAATGCAACAGCTCTAAAACTATTTTAAAGTAGAATATCAAATCAAGTGCTCCCTTTTGGTAAGGGCACTAGAGCGCACACATTTCCAAATAAAACCAACAGCTCTACAACTATTTTAGTGTAAAATCATAAATCAAGTGTCCCCTTGTTAATGGGGGGGGGTCACTAAAACCGACAATTAAACCAATTAATGTTTTACCAGAACTTAAATCAAATTAAAATTTGGTTGCCGGGGGTGATGCTGCACTCCAGTCCCTCCGGTGCCCAACTCTCGCGGAAGGCCGCGAGCATACCGGTGGACACCGCATGGCAACAGCTCTACAAACCAGTGAGCATACTCGACGGGGCCTACATTACAACATCTAATATCTTCGCAGCAGGTTTTGCTGCACCGTGACTAGGAGCATTGGGTCCTGGATGATTTCTCCTCTTCCTGGCTTGACAGGTGCAGAGACCCGTTCTAATGTCCCTACTACCATCTCCATTGAAAGCAACAAACTCAGCACAAACCAGTAGCTGAGCCTGCAACCTTCTTGCTCCGTAAGACTGCGTAGTTCCATGAGACCGTGCTTCTACCACTAAACCATCGGGTAGGTGCACAGCTTTACCAACATCCACGCCCAGAAATGCGAGGGTATACCTATCAGGAAAGGATGAACAGGCTGGGCCTCTTCTCTCTTGAAAAAAGGCTGAGGGGTGACCTAATAGAGGTCTTTAAAATAATAAAAGGTTTTGATGGAGTGGATACAGAGAGAATGTTTCCACTTGTGGGGAAGAGCAGAACTAGAGGCCATCAATATAAGATAGTCACCCAGAAATCCAATGGGGAATTCAGGAGAAACCTCTTTACCCAGAGAGTGGTGAGAATGTGGAACTCGCTGCCACAGGGAGGGGTTGAGGTGAATAGTATCGATGTATTTAAGGGGAGGCTGGACAAGCCAATGGGGGAGAAGGGAATAGAGGGTTATGCTGATAGATTTAGATGAGGAAAGACGGGAGGAGGCTGGAGTGGAGCATAAACGCCGGCATGGACTGGTTGGGCCGAATGGCCTGTTTCTGTGCCGTATATCCCATGTAATCCTGTGTGAAGCCAATGTGAGGTGCAACATGTAGGAAATAGAAAAAATATTTATTGAACTATCTGTCTGGCTCTAACTCAGTATCTGTGTTCTTTTTCGAGCATTTATGTATTCATCTGTCAATCTCTTTGCCTTCCTATCCCATGCTATCTTTATACCTCTATCTCTCTGTTATATACATCTCTGTTTCACTAGGACCCTAGGTCCAGCATGTGGCCAGAAGGTGCAGCCATAAACTAACGATGAAAGTAACAGACCCGAAGTTCAATGGGCTGCAGTGCTGACAGTTGTATTGGGATTCCTCCCGCCGAGTTCCTCCGACAGCGATCCTGGGCAAACGTTAGTGGGACTCGGAGGAGTGCCTCATTTACTTGGCCACCTCTTGCAGTGCTGAGGGAGCGCTGCTCTGTCGGAGGTGAAGTACTGAGGGAGCGCTGCACTGTCGGAGGGGCAGTACCGAGGGAGCGCCGCACTGTTGGAGGAGCCGTACTGAGGGAGCGCCGCACTGTCAGAGGGGCACTACTGAGGGAACGCTGCACTGTCGGAGAGGCAGTACTGAGGGAGCGTTGCACTCTCAGAGGGGAAGTACTGAGGTAGCGCTGCACTGTCGGAGGGGCAGTGCTGAGGGAGCGCCGCACTGTCGGAGGAGCAGTACTGAGGGAGCGCCGCACTGTCAGAGGGGCAGTACTGAGGGAGCGCTGCACTGTCGGAGGGGCAGTACTGAGGGAGCTCCGCACTGTTGGAGGGGCAGTACTGAGGGAGCGCTGCACTGTCGGAGGTGCCGACTTTTGGGTCAGACGTTAAACCGAGGCCCCGTCTGCTCTCTCAAGTGGATGTAAAAGATCCCATGGCACTGTTTCGAAGGAGAGCAGGGGAGTTATCCCCGGTGTCCTGGGGCCAATATTTATCCCTCAATCAACATCACTAAAACAGATTATCTGGTCATTATCACATTGTTGTTTGTGGGAGCTTGCTGTGGGCAAATTGGCTGCCACGTTTCCTGCATTACAATAATGACTACACTCCAAAAATACTGCATTGGCTGTTAAGCGCTTTGAGACGTTCGGTGGTCGTGAAAGGCGCTATATAAATGCAAGTTTTTCTATCTTTTAGCCCGCCTGCCGCATGTGCCTGGAAACTGGCATGGCTGTTCACTATGGAGTACGTGGGTGAGGGGGGAGGGAGGTGGAGGGGTGGGGGCTGGGCAGGGGGAGAGGTGGGTGAAGACGGTTGCTCAGATCTCCCCAACCCTGCCACCTCCGTCAGACGTCAAGCAAGGAAAATAATTCCCAAAGTACATTTTGTGTTCAGGTCCCTTGCCTGGCCCAGCCTGAGCCTCACACAGCGGGGCCCACATGTGCCTTCTCGGAGGCAACTATGCCTCATCTTTCTCCGTTTACTGGCCGCCACTGATATGCTGAGCCAGGAGAGGAGTGTCTCAACTGAGAGAGGCCCTCCCCTGGCCCCTCCCATGGGCTGGTATTTGCCATGTAACAGGCAGACAGAAGGTCTACCCCATACGGCAGCAGTGGAGTGTTGGGGGGGGGGGGTTTACTGCCAGAGTGACAACTTGAGACTGGTTGAACCCTCATGAACACTTCTTTCATCAAATAGTAATGGTGAAGGGACCTGCTTTTATTTATTAACTTTCAGACTTGTTAAAACCTGAATGCTGTCAGAAGTACTTTGCTTACAAATAATAAGTAATCTTGTGACTAATATGACATGAGGGTTCTGCCTTTAACGACCACCGGAAGCCCCTAAGGGCTTTACAGCCACGGAAGTACTTTTTGAAGTGCAGCCACGTTTCCGACATTACAACAGCGACTACACTTCAAAAATTGTTTAATTGGCCGTAAAGCGCATTGGGACGTCCTGAAGTCCCAACAGGCGCTGTATAATTGCAACTATAATGCAGATACTCTGTCAGGTGAAGTGAGCCTTGTTGATTACAAATTGGCTGAAGGAGTGGGAGAAGAACCGACATTGCTGCATTGAGAAAAATAAAATAAATGGTGGATTTGTCTATTTGCACTCTTTACATTAACACTGCATCCATGGGTACTATGGAGGTGGGGTGGGTAACTGGAATTCCTGTAATCCTTCAAAACTAAACGTGCAGCTTCAATTAACCTGCGATCAAGTAGTAATGGGAATGACTCATTTTGATGTCAAGAAATTGTTTGCATTCACCTTTTTATCCCGGACATGAATACAGCTAAGCAAAAGCAGGAAGTTCTGTTTATAGGGTGCACTTGGAATGACTCCTCATTCTATGTCACAAGGTAGTAATGTTTTAATGGTAGAGTGGTGTCATGAGCCAGGAGAATGAAGTTGGAATGGTCTTGAAAGGTAGCAGCATACATTGATTCATGCTCGAGATGATTTTTGAGCCTTTCTTTCAGATAGAAACAATTCACTTTGTGTTTCCCCCCATTTAAGTTTACAATTGGCGGTGTGCTGTGGCGGCCAGTGAGGGGTGCGCACTTGTGTACCACATCCACGATTAGACTGCAAGTGATGCTGGATTTATTTTACCAGTTCATGCCCATTTAAAACTGAGATGAGGAGAAATTTCTTCTCTCAGAGGGTTGTAAATCTGTGGAATTCGCTGCCTCAGAGAGCTGTGGAAGCTGGGACATTGAATAAATTTAAGACAGAAATAGACAGTTTCTTAACCGATAAGGGGATAAGGGGTTATGGGGAGCGGGCGGGGAAGTGGAGTTGAGTCCATGATCGGATCAGCCATGATCGTATTATGTGGTGGAGCAGGCTCGAGGGGCCTTATGGCCTACTCCTGCTCCTATTTCTTACGTTCTTATGTAAGTCTTTCTTTCTAGTGGTAAATGGCCTGCTGATGAAGAAATGCTGTCAGAGTGACGGAGAATAAATTGAGCTCACAGAGATTTTATGCAATCATATTTGAACAGTTTCATAAAACCAACGGGTTTTCCTTCTCTTGGATTCAACTCGTGCCAAAACATTTTTGAAAAGCTGTGAGCTTCTCTGATAAAGAAAAGAAAGACTTGCATTTATATAGCGCCTTTCACGACCTCAGGATGTCCCAAAGCGCTTTGCAGCCAATGAAGTACTTTTGGAGTGCAGTCACTGTTGTAATGTAGGAAACGCTGCAGCCAATTTGTGCACAGCAAGCTCCCACACACAGCAATGTGATAATGACCAGATAATCTGTTTTAGTGATGTTGATTGAGGAATAAATATTGGCCCCAGGACACCGGGGATAGCTCCCCTGTTCTTCTTCAAAATAGTGCCATGGGATCTCTCTACATCCACCTGAGAGAGCAGATGGGACCTTGGTTTAACATCTCATCTGAAAGACAGCACCTCCGACAGTGCAGCACTCCCTCAGCACTGCAGTGGGAATGTCAGCCTAGATTTATGTGCTCAAGTCTCTGGAGTGGGATTCTGAGCCCACAGCCTCCTGACTCCAAGGCGAGCGTGCTGCCCACTGAGCCACAGCTGACAGCTCAGTGACTGCTGACAACTTGCCTTTGAGCACAGGACTCGACGACAAAGGTTCAGAGATCACCAGCCTGGAGCAGGGTTAGAAATGAGAGAAAATGTTTTTTTCCCAACAGGCTAATGTAAATATGAACCGGAGAGAAGGTAGTTAATTTGGATGTTAATTGGCACCTTTAGAAACGAGCTGGATCAATAGTCGTTGAGAAGTGGGCTTGAGGGTTACTGAAATAATTAACTCCACGGCTTGACTTTTTTCTCCAGGAGGTGTCTGGGAAGGCAATTTGCATTCACCAAAGTTTGGTACCAACACCTGTTATGGGAGTGGAAGTCTATGAAAGAATAATCACACATAGATTCTGGAGGGCATGGGCTTGATGGGCTGAATGGCCCCTTCTCACTCTGGATTAGTTTACGCTCTCAGTGGGTAAAGGCACTGTGTCGTGTGGGACTGAGTCATGGAGACCAGCAACATCCTCGAGCAGAGTTTTGGTTTTTCCTGATTTGGCTGATCTCAATAAGGCTGCAGTTGGAGTGCCTCAGTTGGCCTCAGCATCGCTGGGCTAAAGTGGTTCCTGCTGTCCCGTATCTCTTGCTGGAAAGGATGTGATGTCAGCTCATCATCATAGGCAGTCCCTCGGAATCGAGGAAGACTTGCTTCCACTCTAAAAGTGAGTTCTCAGGTGACTGAACAGCCCAATACAGGAATTACAGTCTCTGTCACAGGTGGGACAGACAGTGGTTGAGGGAAAGGGTGGGTGGGGAGTCTGGTTTGCCGCACGCTCCTTCTGCTGCCTGTGCTTGGTTTCTGCATGCTCTCAGCGACAAGACTCGAGGTGCTCAGCGCCCTCCCGGATGCTCTTCCTCCACTCAGCTTAACACAGGAACAGACACACCATTGCCAAATAGTCTACTGATGTTCACCGTCAAAGATCACAAATGCAGAATATTTGAGTGAAGTAATGGAGATTTGTGGTTATGTTACTGGACCAGTAATCCTGAGGCCGGGACTAATGATCCAGAGTCACAAGTTCAACTCCCACCATGGCAGTTGGAAATTTAAATTCAGTTCTATTTCTTACGTTCTTATGATTTTAAAATGCTCATCCTTGTTTTCAAATCCCTCCCTGGCCTTGCCCCTCCCTATCTCTGTAATCTCCTCCAGCTCCACAACCCCCCGAGATGTCTGCACTCCTCCAATTCTACCCTTCTGAGCATCCCTGATTATAATCGCTCAACCATTGGTGGCCGTGCCTTCTGTTGCCTGGGCCCCAAACTCTGGAATTCCCTCCTTAAACCTCTCCGCCTCTCTTTCCTCCATTAAGTCGCTCCTTAAAACCTATCTCTTTGACCAAGCTTTTGGGGGTCACCAGCCCTGATATCTCCTTATGTGGCTCGGTGCCAAATTTTGTTTGATAATTGCTCCTGTGAAGTGCCGTGGGACTTTGTACTACATTAAAGGTGCTATATAAATGCAGGTTGCTGTTGAGATTTGCCAGTGTTGAAACTGTTGGGTGTATTTGAATAAAATAATCCCTTCAGCATGTTGTAGCAACGTACATCAAACAAACCGATGTTGCTCCCGAGGTCAGGTAGCACTGACCAGGCACAGGATGTGATATTGTACTTATTTGAAAACCTATTGAAGATTTAATCTTGGATCTGATTAAATTCTGCACTCTCCCTGAAGCACCAGGAAACTCTTTAGATAGATAGGACATTTAACAGTTCTCGATAGAATGCTGGATTATCTGGTTAATATTAAGTTCGGGCTTACACTAAGCATTTTTGCAATTGAGTAAATTGTTCCGATATTGAGAATTCTAGGCACAATCTTCACTCTTCATTTACTTCCTCTAACATATTCCTTCTCCATTGAACTGTTCTTTATTTATCTGACAGCCTTTTCAAATCCCATTTCTTCCTCACCCAATAATTTCTCTCCCTGTCCATAGATTTCAAACCGTAGGTTTAATAACATAAGCTGCAAATCTGCTTGTCAGCCTGTGACAGATTGTGATCTGCCTCAGATATCTCTGCGGGTTTAGCGGCACAAGTCGCTGTACACGGGTCTGTTTGTCCTGGCACCTCACGCGCACAGATTGTGAACAGCACTGGCAACAGAGGAGGAACTAACAAAGTGAAATTGCGTTTTCTGGTTAAAACCACCTTGGGCTGGAAATTCGGTACGGCCCACTTTGGGGCGGTGATGGTGCCGGAGCGCTACCGTTAACGCCGGGCAATGTCTACCGCCTCAAAGTGTGATATTCGATGGTATCGCCCCAAGAGGGGAGTGGAGTACTGAGGGAAACGTTCCACAGTGCTCCTCGGGCGCTAACGGAACGATAGCGCAGGAGGCTTCCTCGAGCTTGGAAATGAAAACAAAACTTCACGAAACCTCACCCACACTTCCCCACTACTGCAACAACCAAATAGAAGTTACCTTGCACTCCGGACGATATGGCCCCGGGATTATCGCTGGACCGACTGCTTTCCCCGTCCGGTCTCGGCGCCAGGGAAGAGTGAATTTTGCAAATTCGGCGCTGCCGGGGCGTTGCACACTCGGTGACATCACAGAGTGGGTGGGGCTAACGAGCGCAGGGCAAACTGTCAGTGCCGCCACTAAACCGTCACTGAAGTTGGCGGCAGGCGCTGATAGCGCGGCACTCGGGCCGGAGGTGCTTAGCGCCCCCTCTCTGGCACTAATGGTGGCGCTAAACAGCCGAATTTCTAGCCCTCCGGAGCCCTACTAATGCCCTCATGTCTGGGGCATAAATGTTATCCCATGGTATATAATCAACAGTTACTCTTTACCCATCTGTAAATGTCCTCTATTCACATTGAAGTGTGAATCTTGTTTAACATTTGTGCCGATCACAGTCCCCCATCCACCCCACCGCCCCACAATCGCCCCCGAGTATCTCGACATGGGAACATTGATTGCTGTTGGGTCTAAAGAACTATTCTTCTTCCTAAAAGCCCTGTTTCTTCCCTTCTCCTGTCGTAACTCCAGCGGGCAGTCCGGCGAACTCCTGCGGAATTTTAGGGCGCCTATTCTCAGCGGGCTTGGTTGTCACTGATCAGGGATGCTGGCAGCGATTATTCTCTTCCTGGATGGGTTTTACGTGTTAACAGAATACAATTATGTCTTAAGTGCTCAGCAGAAATAGCCTTGCTGCTGCCCAGCGTGCCAGGCAAGGAGGATCATGGAGAAAGGGGCAGGTCTCGGCAGCGTAAAGCGGGCAATCGCAAGTCGGCAGCTCGCTTCACATTTCTCCCCAGTTTGATTTCCATTGAAGTGAATCGCACAAAGTCAACATCTATTCCACAGAGGCATAGTTCAAATATATGCTGAAAGTGGCTTTGTTTTGGTAAATGATGACATTTTATTGGGGCTTGTAAGAAGAAAGAAAGACTTACATTTATATAGCGATTTTCATGACTTCAGAATGTCACAAAGCACTTTACAGCCAATGAAGTACTTTGTGGAATGTAGTAACTGGTGTAATGTGGGAAACATGGCAGCCAATTTGCGCACATAGAAACATAGAAAATAGGTGCAGGAGTAGGTCATTCGGCCCTTCGAGCCTGCACCGCCATTCAATGAGTTCATGGCTGAACTTATAACTTCAGTACCCCATTCCTGCTTTCTCGCCATACCCCTTGATCCCCCTAGTAGTAAGGACTACATCTAACTCCTTTTTGAATATATTTAGTGAATTGGCCTCAACAACTTTCTGTGGTAGAGAATTCCACAGGTTCACCACTCTCTGGGTGAAGAAGTTTCTCCTCATCTCAGTCCTAAATGGCTTACCCCTTATCCTTAGATTGTGATCCCTGGTTCTGGACTTCCCCAACATTGGGAACATTCTTCCTGCATCTAACCTGTCTAAACCCGTCAGAATTGTAAACGTTTCTATGAGATCCCCTCTCATTCTTCTGAACACCAGTGAATACAAGCCCAGTTGATCCAATCTTTCTTGAAATATGTCAGTCCCGCCATCCCGGGAATCAGTCTGGTGAACCTTCGCTGCACTCCCTCAATAGCAAGAATGTCCTTCCTCAAGTTAGGAGACCAAAACTGTATACAATACTCCAGGTGTGGCCTCACCAAGGCCCTGTACAACTGTAGTAACACCTCCCTGCCCCTGTACTCAAATCCCCTCGCTATGAAGGCCAACATGCCATTTGCTTTCTTAACCGCCTGCTGTACCTGCATGCCAACCTTCAATGACTGATGTACCATGACACCCAGGTCTCGTTGCACCTCCCCTTTTCCTAATCTGTCACCATTCAGATAATAGTCTGTCTCTCTGTTTTTACCACCAAAGTGGATAACCTCACATTTATCCACATTATACTTCATCTGCCATGCATTTGCCCACTCACGTAACCTATCCAAGTCACTCTGCAGCCTCATAGCATCCTCCTCGCAGCTCACACTGCCACCCAACTTAGTGTCATCCGCAAATTTGGAGATACTACATTTAATCCCCTCGTCTAAATCATTAATGTACAATGTAAACAGCTGGGGCCCCAGCACAGAACCTTGCGGTACCACACTAGTCACTGCCTGCCATTCTGAAAAGTACCCATTTACTCCTACTCTTTGCTTCCTGTCTGACAACCAGTTCTCAATCCACGTCAGTACACTACCCCCAATACCATGTGCTTTAACTTTGCACATTAATCTTTTGTGTGGGACCTTGTCGAAAGCCTTCTGAAAGTCCAAATACACCACATCAACTGGTTCTCCCTTGTCCACTCTACTGGAAACATCCTCAAAAAATTCCAGAAGATTTGTCAAGCATGATTTCCCTTTCACAAATCCATGCTGACTTGGACCTATCATGTCACCTCTTTCCAAATGCGCTGCTATGACATCCTTAATAATTGATTCCATCATTTTACCCACTACCGATATCAGGCTGACCGGTCTATAATTCCCTGTTTTCTTTCTCCCTCCTTTTTTAAAAAGTGGGGTTACATTGGCTACCCTCCACTTGATAGGAACTGATCCAGAGTCAATGGAATGTTGGAAAATGACTGTCAATGCATCCGCTATTTCCAAGGCCACCTCCTTAAGTACTCTGGGATGCAGTCCATCAGGCCCTGGGGATTTATCGGCCTTCAATCCCATCAATTTCCCCAACACAATTTCCCGACTAATAAGGATTTCCCTCAGTTCCTGCTTCTTACTCGACCCTCTGACCGCTTTTATATCCGGAAGGTTGTTTGTGTCCTCCTTAGTGAATACCGAACCAAAGTACTTGTTCAATTGGTCCGCCATTTCTTTGTTCCCAGTTGTGACTTCTACTGATTCTGACTGCAGGGGATCTACGTTTGTTTTTACTAACCTTTTTCTCTTTACATATCTATAGAAGCTTTTGCAGTCCGTCTTAATGTTCCCTGCAAACCTCCTCTTGTACTCTATTTTTCCTGCCCTAATCAAACCCTTTGTCCTCCTCTGCTGAGTTTTACATTTCTCCCAGTCCCCGGGTTCACTGCTATTTCTGGCCAATTTGTATGCCATTTCCTTGGCTTTAATACTATCCCTGATTTCCCTTGAGAGCCACGGTTGAGCCACCTTCCCTTTTTTATTTTTATGCCAGACAGGAATGTACAATTGTTGTAGTTCATCCATGCGGTCTCTAAATGTCTGCCATTGCCCATCCACTGTCAACCCCTTAAGTATGATTCGCCTGTCTATCCTAGCCAATTCATGCCTCATACCTTCAAAGTTACCCTTCTTTAAGTTCTGGACCATGGTCTCTGAATTAACTGTTTCATTCTCCATCCTAATGTAGAATTCCACCATATTATGGCCACTCATCCCCAAGGGGCCTCGCACAATGAGATTGCTAATTAATCCTCTCTCATTACACAACACCCAATCTAAGATGGCCTCCCCCCTAGTTGGTTCCTCGATATATTGGTCTAGAAAACCATCCCTTATGCACTCCAGGAAATCCTCCTCCACCGTATTGCTTCCAGTTTGGTTAGCCCAATCTATATGCATATTAAAGTCACCCATGATAACTGCTGCACCTTTATTGCATGCACCCCTAATTTCCTGTTTGATGCCCTCCCCAACATCACTACTACTGTTTGGAGGTCTGTACATAACTCTCACTAACATTTTTTGCCCTTTGGTGTTCTGCAGCTCTACCCAGATAGATTCCACATCATCCAAGCTAATGTCCTTCCTAACTATTGCATTAATCTCCTCTTTAACCAGCAATGCTACCCCACCTCCTTTTCCTTTTATTCTATCCTTCCTGAATGTTGAATACCCCTGGATGTTGAGTTCCCAGCCCTGATCATCCTGGAGCCACGTCTCTGTAATCCCAATCACATCATATCTGTTAACATCTATTTGCACAGTTAATTCATCCACCTTATTATGGATACTCCTTGTATTAAGACACAAAGCCTTCAGGCTTTTTTTTTTTAACACCCTTTGTCCTTTTAGAATTATGATGTAGTGTGGCCCTTTTTGTTTCTTGTCTTTGTTTACTCGGCCTTCCACTATTGCTTTTTACCTTTCTACCATCTGTTTCTGACTCCATATTACGTCGCCCTGTCTTGCTGCACAGGTTCCCATCCCCCTGCCATATTAGTTTAAACACTCCCGAACTGCATGAGCAAATGTTAACCTCAGGACATCAGTTCCAGTCCTGCCCAAGTGCAGACCATCCCTTTTGTACAGGTCCCACTTCCCCCAGAACTGGTTCCAATGTCCCAGGAATTTGAATCCCTCCCTCTTGCACCACTGCTCAAGCCACGTATTTATTCTAACTAACCTGCTCCCTCTATTCTGATTAGCACGTGGCACTAGTAGAAATCCAGAGATTACTAACTTTGAGGTCCTACTTTTTAATTTAACTGCTAGCTCCCTAAATTCAGCTTGTCGGACCTCTTCCCGCTTCTTACCTATATCGTTGGTACCTACATGTACCACGACAATTGGCTGTTCACCCTCCCTCTCCAGAATGCTCTGCAGCTGCTCCGAGACATCCTTGATCCTTGCACCAGGGAGTCAACATACCATCCTGGAGTCTCGGTTGTGGCCGCAGAAACTCCTATCTATTCCCCATACAATAGAGTCCCCTATCATTATAACTCTCCCACTCTTTTTCCCGCCCTTCTGTGCAGCAGAGCCACCCATGGCAAGCTCCCACACACAGCAATGTGATAATGACTAGATAATCTGTTTTAATGATGTTGATTGAGGGATAAATATTGGCCCCAGGATACCGGGGATAACTCCCCTGCTCTTCTTTGAATAGTGCCATGGGATTTTTTACATCCCCCTGAGACAACAGAAGGGGCCTCGGTTTAATGTCCCATCCGAAATACGGCCCCTCCAACAGTGCGGCGCTCCCTCGGTACTGCCTCTCCGACAGTGCGGCGCTCCCTCAGTACTGCCCCTCCCACAGTGTGGTGCTCCCTCAGTACTGCCCCTCCCACAGTGCGGCGTTCCCTCAGTACTGCCCCTCCCACAGTGCGGGGCTCCCTCAGTACTGCCCCTCCGACAGTGCGGCGCTCCCTCAGTACTGCCCCTCCGACAGTGCGGCGCTCTCAGTACTGCCCCTCCGACAGTGCGGCGCTCCCTCAGTACTGCCCCTCCGACAGTGCGGCGCTCCCTCAGTACTGCCCCTCCGACAGTGCGGCGCTCCCTCAGTACTGCCCCTCCAACAGTGCGGCACTCTCTCAGTACTGCCCCTCCGACAGTGCGGCGCTCCCTCAGTACTGCCCCTCTGACAGTGCGGCGCTCTCAGTACTGCCCCTCCGACAGTGCGGCGCTCCCTCAGTACTGCCCCTCCGACAGTGCGGCGCTCCCTCAGTACTGCCCCTCTGACAGTGCGGCGCTCCCTCAGTACTGCCCCTCCGACAGTGCGGCGCTCCCTCAGTACTGCCCCTCCGACAGTGCGGCGCTCCTTCAGTACTGCCCCTCCGACAGTGCGGCGCTCCCTCAGTACTGCCCCTCCGACAGTGCGGCGCTCCCTCAGTACTACCGCTCTGACAGTGCGGTGCTCCCTCAGTACTGCCCCTCTGACAGTGCGGCGCTCCCTCAGTACTGCACTGGGAACGTCAGCCAATTTTTTCTTTCTTTTTTTATCGGGCGCGGTCCCTTTAAATTTTCTGCGCGGAACCTTCCAGCGAGAACCGCGTGTGAGCAGCCTGCGCACCTTCGAGGGAACATCGGTGTCAGTTGAGATTTTGTTCTCGAGTCTCTGGAAACCACAGCTTTGTGACTCAGTGGCGAGAATGATACCCACTAAGCCATGGTTGAAGGGAAAAATAGGGGAAATTGAAAAAAAGTATGAATCAGACCAATACTTAATAAAATTGTCATATAATTTATGAAAAGAATGTGTGAAAATCCAATGATATGATGAAAAGGAGCAGTATTGGGATTGTGGGTTCACTAAAATTGCCAATAAACTTTTACAGGCTGCATGATCATTTTGGCATCATTTCAAAAGCAATACTCAATGAAGTATGTCCCCCAGCCCACCACAAACAGCTAATAACAACCCTGCCCAGTGCAGCTCTTCCCCCATGTCCGAAATATTGCTCTTCGAAGTTCTGCGTGTTAAAGTCAACGTTTAATTCGACAGCTTCAGACAATCTGCAGAATGTTTTTCTACTTTTCGGGAATAACTTTTTTTGTTTAATGATTTAGACGAGGGGATTAAATGTAGTATCTCCAAATTTGCGGATGACACTAAGTTGGGTGGCAGTGTGAGCTGCGAGGAGGATGCTATGAGGCTGCAGAGTGACTTGGATAGGTTAGGTGAGTGGGCAAATGCATGGCAGATGAAGTATAATGTGGATAAATGTGAGGTTATCCACTTTGGTGGTAAAAACAGAGAGACAGACTATTATCTGAATGGTGACAGATTAGGAAAAGGGGAGGTGCAATGAGACCTGGGTGTCATGGTACATCAGTCATTGAAGGTTGGCATGCAGGTACAGCAGGCGGTTAAGAAAGCAAATGGCATGTTGGCCTTCATAGCGAGGGGATTTGAGTACAGGGGCAAGGAGGTGTTACTACAGTTGTACAGGGCCTTGGTGAGGCTACACCTGGAGTATTGTGTACAGTTTTGGTCTCCTAACCTGAGGAAGGACATTCTTGCTATTGAGGGAGTGCAGCAAAGGTTCACCAGACTGATTCCCGGGATGGTGGGACTGACCTATCAAGAAAGACTGGATCAACTGGGCTTGTATTCACTGGAGTTCAGAAGAATGAGAGGGGACCTCATAGAAACGTTTAAAATTCTGATGGGTTTAGACAGGTTAGATGCAGGAAGAATGCTCCCAATGTTGGAGAAGTCCAGAACCAGGGGACACAGTCTAAGGATAAGGGGTAAGCCATTTAGGACCGAGATGAGGAGAAACTTCTTCACCCAGAGAGTGGTGAACCTGTGGAATTCTCTACCACAGAAAGTTGTTGAGGTCAATTCACTAAATATATTCAAAAAGGAGTTAGATGAAGTCCTTACTACTAGGGGGATCAAGGGGTATGGCGAGAAAGCAGGAATGGGGTACTGAAGTTGCATGTTCAGCCATGAACTCATTGAATGGCAGTGCAGGCTAGAAGGGCCGAATGGCCTACTCCTGCACCTATTTTCTATGTTTCTATGTTTCTATGTTTCTGTGTATCCTTAGGCGTGTAATTACGCTCACCTCCAGCTACAACTCTGTTTGTGATCGGCCTCCCACACTAAATACCACCCCATTGCTATTTTCACTCGCTGCAGATGGTGACTGCTGAGAAAAATGCAGATACATTTGCTCTTAAAATAGATGCAGGATTGTGCTTCCTTTATAACGGAACTCACGCAAGGGATATGACTCAAAAAGATTTGAGGACAGTCACAGCTCAACAGCTCAACTCTTTTAGGGAGGGCTAGCAAGGTGAGGGAATACACAATAAACGGTAGGACACTGAGAAGTGTAGAGGAACAGAGGGACCTTGGAGTGCAGGTCCTCAGATCCCTGAAGGTAGCAGGACAGGTAGATAAGGTGGCTAAGAAGCCATACTGGATACTTGCCTTTATTAGCCGAGGCATCATCATAGGCAGCCCCTCGAATCGAGGATGACTTGCTTCCACGTCAAAAAGTTCACAGGTGTTTCAATGAAGGGCCTAAATTCCAGATCCCGAACTACATCCTGACGAGTGGAAGATGCCTGTGCGTGGATTTTTTAACGTGTGGTGGTCATTGTACACCAGCCACCACATGGACTTGACAGAGCTGGGTCTTGGTCCAGTGGCAGGAGTTACCCAAGATGACTGGAGACCAGTTCTGCTGCATGGACCTAGTGCGCACACATATCGCAGTGTGGGCTGGTCCGTACTGCCATAGATGTATAAAAAGGGGTCTCAAAATAGGAGCTTTTCAATGGGGTGTAAAAGGGGTTTATAATTAGGGTTGGTTGCCAGTGCTCTGTTACACCCAGTCTAACTCAGGATGCTGGGTATCAATTCCACGGCAGGTTAAATGCTCATAAGAACATAAGAAATAGGAACAGGAGTAGGCCATACGGCCCCTCAAGCCTGCTCCGCCATTTAATACAATCATGGCTGATCTGATCATGGGCTCAGCTCCACTTCCCCGCCCGCTCCCCATAACCCCTTATCCCCTTATCGTTTAAGAAACTGTCTATTTCTGTCTTAAATTTATTCAATGTCCCAGCTTCCACAGCTCTCTGAGGCAGCGAATTCCACAGATTTACAACCCTCTCAGAGAAGAAATTTCTCCTCATCTCTGTTTTAAATAGGCGGCTCCTTATTCTAAGATCATGCCCCCTAGTTCTAGTTTCTCCCATCAATGGAAACATCCTCTCTGCATCCACCTTGTCAAGCCCCCTCATAATCTTATACGTTTCGATAAGATCACCTCTCATTCTTCTGAATTCCAATGAGTAGAAGCCCAACCTACTCAACCTTTCCTCATAAGTCAACCCCCTCATCCCCGGAATCCACTTAGTGAATCTTCTCTGAACAGCCTCCAAAGCAAGTATATCCTTTCGTAAATATGGAAACCAAAACTGCACGCAGTATTCCAGGTGTGGCCTCATCAATACCCTGTATAACTGTAGCAAGACTTCCCTGCTTTTATACTCCATCCCCTTTGCAATAAAGGCCAAGATACCATTGGCCTTCCTGATCACTTGCTGTACCTGCATACTAACCTTTTGTGTTTCATGCACAAGTACCCCCAGGTCCCGCTATACTGCGGCACTTTGCAATCTTTCTCCATTTAAATAATAACTTGCTCTTTGATTTTTTTTTCTGCCAAAGTGCATGACCTCACACTTTCCAACATTATACTCCATCTACCAAATTTTTGCCCATTCACCTGTCTATGTCCTTTTGCAGAATTTTTGTGTCCTCCTCACACATTGCTTGTCCTCCCATCTTTGTATCATCAGCAAACTTGACTACGTTACACTCAGTCCCTTCCTCCTAGTCGTTAATATAGATTGTAAATAGCTGGGGTCCCAGCACTTCAAAAAGTACTTCATTGTAAAGTGCTTTGAGGTTGTGAAAGGCGCTATATAAATGCAAGTCTTTCTTTTAGAGATTAGTAACATGTGGCTTGCCATTTGAGCATAATGGTTTACAAAACCCAGGGCCTTCACTCATTGTTATAGGGAAGCTGGTGATAGAGCTACCCAAACCACCGAATAAATGCTACCCAAGTTAGATACAAAAAACCCCCCGTTAGATTTACATGTAAACTCAGACTAATGCATTGTCTGTTCATAAATTCAACTGTGTGGCCTCTGTTTCTTGGAATTGGAACCCTAATTCTGAGAATTAGATCACACCAAGGCACCAGGAGGCAATGGGTGCCCAGAACTGATGCCCAGATCCCACAGGTGTAAAGTTGCTGCTGCTCACTGTCATTTATTTCTGGGCTGTGCTGCCCATTCAAAATTTTGTGCGTGCGTGGTTTTCTTCCAATTTAAGAGCCGGCTCACTGGCTGCGCGGGACCCCTGGAGCGCTGCCCGGGACCCCTGGATTGCTGCGCGGGACCGCTGCAGCGCTGTCCTGGACCCCTAGAGTGCTGTGTGGGACCCCTGGAGTGCTGTGTGGGACCTCTGGAGTGCTGTGTGGGACCCCTGGAGTGCTGCGCGAGACCCCTGGAGCGCTGTGTGGGACCCCTGGAGTGCTGCGCGAGACCCCTGGAGCGCTGTGTGGGACCCCTGGAGTGCTGCGCGAGATCCCTGGAGTGCTGTGTGGGATCCCTGGAGTGCTGTGTGGGACCCCTGGAGTGCTGTGTGGGACCCCTGGAGTGCTGCGCGAGATCCCTGGAGTGCTGTGTGGGATCCCTGGAGTGCTGTGTGGGACCACTGGAGTGCTGTGTGGGACCCCTGGAGTGCTGTGTGGGACCCCTGGAGTGCTGTGTGGGACCCCTGGAGTGCTGCGCGAGATCCCTGGAGTGCTGTGTGGGACCCCTGGAGTGCTGTGTGGGACCCCTGGAGTGCTGTGTGGGACCCCTGGAGTGCTGCGCGAGACCCCTGGAGCGCTGTGTGGGACCCCTGGAGTGCTGTGTGGGATCCCTGGAGTGCTGTGTGAGACCCCTGGAGTGCTGCGCGGGACCCCTGGAGTGCTGTGTGGGACCCCTGGAGCGCTGTCCTGGACCCCTGCAGTGCTGTGTGGGACCCCTGGAGCGCTGTGCGGGACCCCTGGAGCGCTGTGCGGGACCCCTGGAGTGCTGCGCAGCCTACAGGAAACAAAAACAACGTGTATTTATATAGAGCCTTTTACGTAGTGAAACATCCCAAGGTGCTTCACAGGAGTATTACGTGATAAAAATTTGACAACGAGCTGCATGAGGAAAAATTAACGCAGTGACGGACGTCGGTTTTAAGGAGCATCTCAAAGGGGGAAAGAGAGGTAGAGAGGCGGAGAGGTTTAGGGAGGGAGTTCCAGAGCTTGGGGCCCAGGCAACAGAAGGCACGGCCACCGATGGTGGAGCGATTATAATCAGGGATGCTCAGAAGGGCAGAATTAGAGGAGCGCAGATATCTCGGGGGGTTGTGGGGCTGGAGGAGATTACAGAGATAGGGAGGGGCGAGGGCCATGGAGGGATTTGTAAACAAGGATGAGAATTTTGAAATCGAGGCGTTTCTTAACCGGAAGCCAATGTAGGTCAGCGAGAACATTGGCACCAATCCTTTCTATCCAGCTCTTGCTCCACTACATTCACTTTCTCTCTCCCTAGTTTTGCTTCCGTGCAGGGATTGAAATAGTGGAACTGTGCAAAAAATAATAATTTGCCCTGTGAAGCTCGCACATGTAAACACACAACACACTGGCGTTTTCATGCTTTTACTTCATAACTTTTAAAATCTTCTCCCCATCCCTTCATCGTGCCATTTTCCTCTAATGGGCACAGCGATCATAGAACGGTTATGGCACAGAAGGAGGCCATTCGGCCCATCGAGCCCGTGCCGGCTCTCTGCAAGAGCACTTCAGCCAGTCCCCCTCCCCCGCCCTTTCCCCGTAGCCCTGCAATTTTTTTTCCTTCAGTTACTTATCCAACTCCCTTTTGAAAGCCGCGATTGAGTCTGCCTCCACCACCCTCTCAGGCAGCGCATTCCAGATCCTAACCACTCGCTGCGTGAAAACGTTTTTCCTCGTGTCGCCTTTGGTTCTTCTGCCAATCGCCTTAAATCTGTGTCCTCTGGTTCTCCACCCTTCCACCAATGGGAACAGTTGTGTTTGATCTACTCAGCTGTGGCTCAGTGGATAGCACTCTCACCTCTGAGTCAGAAGGTTGTGGGTTCAAGTCCAACTCCAGGAACTTGAGCACAAAACATAGAAACATAGAAAATAGGTGCAGGAGTAGGCCATTCGGCCCTTCTAGCCTGCACCGCCATTCAATGAGTTCATGGCTGAACATGCAACTTCAGTACCCCATTCCTGCTTTCTCGCCATACCCCTTGATCCCCCTAGTAGTAAGGACTACATCTAACTCCTTTTTGAATATATTTAGTGAATTGGCCTCAACAACTTTCTGTGGTAGAGAATTCCACAGGTTCACCACTCTCTGGGTGAAGAAGTTTCTCCTCATCTCGGTCCTAAATGGCTTACCCCTTATCCTTAGACTGTGTCCCCTGGTTCTGGACTTCCCCAACATTGGGAACATTCTTCCTGCATTTAACCTGTCTGAACCCGTCAGAATTTTAAACGTTTCTATGAGATCCCTTCTCATTCTTCTGAACTCTAATGAATACAAGCCCAGTTGATTCAGTCTTTCTTGATATGTCAGTCCTGCCATCCCGGGACCTGACATATCAAAGATCTAGGCTGACACTCCCAGTGCAGTGCTGAGGGAGTGCTGCACTGTCGCAGGTGCTGCCTTTCGGATGAGACGTTAAACCGAGGCCCCGTCTGCTCTCTCAGGTGGATGCAAAAGATCCCATGGCACTGTTATCATGTTACTGTTTGTGGGAGCTTGCTGTGCGCAAATTGGCTGCTGCGTTTCCTACATTACAACAGTGACTACACTCCAAAAGTGCTTCATTGGCTGTAAAGTGCATTTGGGATATCCGGTGTACATGACAGGCGCTATATAAATACAAGTCTATCTTTTAATTGATCAGCACGCCAATTGTGTCCAGGCTCTGTCTGGGCAGGTACAGCTGGCCTGTGATTGCCGGAAGCACTGCACCCAGCCAGAGTCACTGTCTTCAAGAGAACAAGAGAGGAATGGAAAGAAATGGATGGGGGGGAAAAAAATAGCAGGTATACCATTTGTAACAGGAACTATGCGATCATTAGTCCCTTTTATCTCTGGTGCTGTGTTATATTTTTAACCGTAACCAGATCCTCTTTTATCCGAAGCATTTTCTTTTAAATTGTAGCCACATCCTCTTTGAAACTGTCAGACTTTGCCTGAAGAAGTAAAAGGGCTGATTTCACGTCTTATATTTTTTTTCGTGGCTGGAGTCCAACCGAATCCTGACCAACCTCACCATTTGGTTCTGGCTCTGGGAAGGGTGGGCGTTTGTTTATTGAGCGTCTTGTTACACACACTTTAGCGCATTCAGAGGACTCCGCCCCTTCAGTATTAAACGATAATGCTCCAAACTGCGAAGAGGGCAGGCTATAAATGTCTCTCATTTCACATTGTTGTTACTTCTGCTGCTGCTGCCTGGACAGGCTGCTATGGCCATGGCAGACATTTTGTCCAGTGGAATTGCCTTGTGCATGCAGGAGGGCTTCTACCTCCATTGACGGTAATTGTCTTTCGGTTATTTTCTAAATTAACTTCCCTCATCAGCTGCGGCTCTGTGGGTAATACCCTCGCCTCTGAGTCAGGAGGTTGTGGGTTCATACTTGAGCACAGAAAGCTAGGCTGACACTCCCAGTGCAGTGCTGACGGAGTGCTGCACTGTCGGAGGTGCCGTCCTTTGGATGAGACATTAAATCGAGGCCCCGCCTGCTCTTTCAGGTGGAAATAAAAGATCACCTGCCACTATTTCGAAGAAGAGCAGAGGAGTTATTGCCAGTGTCCTGGGCCAATATTTATCCCTCAATCAACATCACTAAAAACAGGTTATCTGGGTCATTATCACATTGTTGTGTGTGGGAGCTTGCTGTGTGCAAATTGGCTGCCGCGTTTCCCACATTACAACAGTGACTACACTTCAAAAAGTACTTCATTGGCTGTAAAGTGCTCTGAGACGTCTGGTGGTCGTGAAAGGCGCTATATAAATGCAAGTCTTTTTTTTCTTTATTTCATCGGCCGTCACCATTTAAAGGGACTGTCACTTCACAAAAAAGTCTTTGGCAAACATTATTTTTTTGGCAGTTCAATGACGTGATGGGCAAATGACGTTCTCCAACATGATAAATATCATTGTCATAGAATCAGCGAGCACAGAATTATTCAGTCCATCGTTCCTGTGCCGGCTCTTTGAATTAATCCCACTCTGTCCCCCCAACACCCCCGCTATTTCTCCATAGCCCTGCAAAATAATATATATTTTTGAGTATTTATGCAATTCCCGTTTGAAAGTTTTATTGAATCTGCCCTTTCAGGGAGCGCGTTCCCGATCACAACAACTCGCTGCGGGGGAAAAGTGTTGCGGAAAATTGTGTTTTGTATTTTTACATAAATAAATAGCGGTATTCTAACACTTTTTCATGATGAAAGCATGCATCCCTTTAAACAAAGATCGACTAAAAACAGATATCAACAAAAATACAGCAGGCTTGAAAAAGCTGTTGGAAGCAATTATATGATTCTTTGTAACTGTGTCAGTTCAAAGGAATTGCTGTAGGTCCGATACCAGCTCGAATGAAAGATGTGTCTTCACTTTGGATTGAACATTAAAGGTCGAAATAAAAACAGAAAGTGCTGAAAAGACTGAGCCGGTCAGGCAGCATCTGTGGAGAGAGAAACAGTTCAGGTCGGGGGATGCAATAGGGCAGCAACGATTATCCTGAGCGCTTCTGGGGTAGGGAGAGGTCAATCATTATGGCTCCCAATCCTGATTGTTATCCAGAAGCCGCTAGTGGATGTGATGTCGTGCAATGCAATGCGGGTGCTAAATGTACAGGATCAAGCTTGGCCTCACTGCCCAAGTGCCCAGCTGATAGGCATTGCTAGACTCCCACGTGAATAATGGCTCATTGGTGCTGGAGGGCACCTCCCACCCGAGATCCAGCACCATCGTGAGAAATGAACGCGGGGAGAGGAGGGAAAGAGGAGGGGAGGAGAGGGGAGGGGAGGGGAGGAGAGAAGGGAAAGAGAGGAGAGGAGAGGGAGAGGAGGGAAGGGAAGGGCAGGGCAGGAGAGGCGGGAAGGGAAGGGAAGGAGAGGGAGAGGCGATGAGGGCTATGGGAAAAGGGCGGGGGAGGGGGACTGGCTGAGGTGCTCTTGCAGAGAGCCGGCACGGGCTCGACGGGCCGAATGGCCTCCTTCTGTGCTGTAATTCTGTGAGAGGAGAGGAGGGAAGGGAAGGGATGGGGAGGGGGGGGGGGAGAGGAGAGTTGTGAAGGGAAGGAGAAGAGAGGAGGGATGGGGAGGAGAGGAGGGACGGCATAGTAAGGGAGAGTAGAGGAGAGGAGGGAAGGAGAGGGAACTTGATGAAGAACATTGTAATGAGGAAAACCCTTTAAGGTAATACTTTGTTTCTTCCTGTGACTGACTACAACTACTTAATCCCGCCCACAAATACCATAGAAAACACCTAGATTGTGACCTGTGAATCAGTTAAAAATCACAATCCTGTTTCTAATTCCCCTCCTGTGCACTGCGATGAAATTATGATCGACGGAATTGAGGCTGCTTTTAATATCACAACATCCCCGTGGATTTGAATCATGATTTGTGCAGAAGCAAATTATTTGGTGAGGAGGGAGTTGAGCAATCTGTGCCACCTTTTAAAAGTTAAACATCTGAAAAGAATGATGATTAACATGAACGGGTGGGAGCTCCTGATCTCTCAATGGGCGATGTAACCACAAGGGTTTGAAGGCACGTCAGGAGATAATGAGGTCCTAACCTTAATGTGTTTGTCTTAAATTCCTCTCCCTGCCCTTGTAACAGAGGCTTGCATCCATTAAAAAAAAAATGGATTAACACCTTTACCAAAATACCAGAGGGCAATTTCGGGTGAGTGTGTTGGCTGGGATTTTTGCAATCTGTGTCTCAGCCCGCAAATGATTGAAAGAAAGAAAGACTTGCATTTCTAAAGCGCCTTTCTGGGGGCTGGGTAACTGAACATATTTAAGGTGGAGATAGACAGATTTTTGAGCGATAAGGGAGTCAAGGGTTATGGGGAGCGGGCGGGGAAGTGGAGTTGAGGCCAGGATCAGATCAGCCATGATCTTATTGAATGGCAGAGCAAGCTCGAGGGGCCGTATGGCCGACTCCTGCTCCTATTTCTTATGTTCTTATGCTCACGACCACCGGACATCCCAAAGCGCTTTACAGCCTTTGAAGTACTTTTATGGAGTGTAGTCATTGTTGTAATGTGAGAAACGCAGCAGCCAATTTGTGCACAGCAAGCTCCCACAAACAGCAATGTTATAGTGACCAGATAATCTGTTTTAGTGATGCTGATTGAGGGATAAATATTGACCAGGACACCGGGGATAACTCCCCTGCTCTTCTTCAAAATAGTGCCGCGGGATCTTTTACGTCCACCTGAGAGAGCAGACGGGGCCTCGGTTTAACGTCTCGGGTTGAAAATCACGGGATATGGAGTGCAGAAATGGAATGGCCCACCATTCAGAATACCACAGTGTAATCTTCAGGCCCTCAAGTTTTACTGAGGCCTGCATGGCACAGGGCTGTTGACAATGGGCAGATTGTAGGTGGAGACTTTCAGCTGCAAGTGCTTTACCAGAGGTTCCAACACGTTACGAAAGCATAAACATGCTTACAAATGTCAAGCTTCCCCTGGTGGGTCAGCAAGTTCATCTGGTGAGCAGCGGATTCAAATCAATGAAGAAAGTCAGAGGTTTGGTCTGGGATTTGTGCTGTGTGTTAGCCTATGGCTCAGTGGGCAGCACTCGCTCAGTAGGAGGGGCTAGGAGTGAGCACTCTCTCGGTGGGAGGGGCTAGGAGTGAGCACTCGCTCGGTGGGAGGAGCTAGGAGTGAGCACTCTCTTGGTAAGAGGGCTAGGAGTGAGCACTCTCTCGGTGGGAGGGGCTAGGAGTGAGCACTCTCTCAGTGGGAGGGGCTAGGAGTGAGCACTCTCTCGGTGGGAGGGGCTAGGAGTGAGCACTCGCTCGGTGGGAGGAGCTAGGAGTGAGCACTCTCTCGGTGGGAGGGGCTAGGAGTGAGCACTCGCTCGGTGGGAGGAGCTAGGAGTGAGCACTCTCTTGGTAGGAGGGGCTAGGAGTGAGCACTCTCTCGGTGGGAGGGGCTAGGAGTGAGCACTCTCTCAGTGGGAGGGGCTAGGAGTGAGCACTCTCTCGGTGGGAGGGGCTAGGAGTGAGCACTCTCTCGGTGGGAGGAGCTAGGAGTGAGCAGGTGCTGCTGATTACTGCTGGAGTTGGAGTGAGTTTGTAAAAAGTTGGTGAAGGATTTTTGGGTTGTTTTTTTTCTAATGCTAGGGCCTTTTTGGCCCATAAACATCAGCCAGATGCTGCTGAGGAGCCTGGAGCCCCTCAGAGAACAATGCTCCCAGTGTGAATTTAATCAGAGGAGAGAATGTTGGGGGAAGGGAGAATAAAAGGCCCAAAGATTTGGACCGGGACCCCAGGAGGTTTGGGAAAGAAAACACGGTGGTGGTTCACTGCCGGGATAAGGAGATGCGAGCTTGGGATATTATCCAGGCAGTACACGAGGACTGTGAGGAGGGAAGTTGCTTTGCCTGCCAACCAAAGCCCAATGTTGGGTTCGAAGTGACGGTCAGTGGGCGAGAGGAGGTGGTAAGACTTTTACTGAGCCTGAAGGTTGGTGAGAAGTAATTGGATGTAACTTTGTTGTGTTCCGAAGAGGCGGTAGTTTCATTCTTAAACCTGTCGGTTTATGTTGAGGATGATGTGCTGATAAAAAAGTTGGAGTCGTGGGACATTAAACTTTGCTCAGTGATAAAGAGGAGATACTATCCTGGAACACGGGTCGCCGATGGAACCCGTTATGTAACAGTGCGGTTCCCAGAGGGGGTGAAGTCATTACCCTACAGCATGAAATTCGAGCCAATGGAAGGAGTGCAGTACTTCCGGGTTCTGCATGATAACCAGGTGAAGGTTTGCTATTACTGTCTTGGACACGACCATTTAGTAAGAAGCTGTCCAGATCTGTACTGTTATAACTGTGGCAAGTCTGGACACATCGCTCGGAACTCTGCAAGGCAGAGAGCTGTGGGGTGTGTCACAAAGGCCCCACCCGCTGTGAGTGTGAGGCAGAAGGAAGCCCCTTGAGCGATGAGGAGATGGGAGAAGGAGCAGGAGGTGTGAGTGGAGCGGCCGGAGGAGCGGAGCAGGCGGAGGACACAGCCGCCGAACGGAATGAGGAAGGAGCGCAAGGAGAGGCAGAAAATTGCGGAGCAGGAAACAGGATGGAAATGGTGGAAAACACACCAAGTATGGTGGAAAAGGACAAAGTCAGTGGAGGGCACCACGGGTCAGGGACAGAGTCGAGCCATAATATGTCTCACCTTCAGGTGTCTGTGGGGGGAGCAGAGGCAGGTGCGGGGTAAGTGTAAGTTCTCCAAAGAGAGACGGGGAGTTGTACATCTTGGGGAGAAGGAGGGGGCAAGTCCAGGAGAGGGTGCAAGAGACAGGAGCCTTATAGGGGCAGCGGCCTATAAAAGACTCAGCAGTCCGGGGAGTCGAGAGAGGCGGGAGTCGAGAGAGGCAGCGGCCTATAAAAGGCTCAGCAGTCCGGGGAGTCGAGAGAGGCGGGAGTCGAGAGAGGCGTACCGGTGCAGCTCCAGCTGGGAGAGAAGGCAAAAAAGGCAAAAAAGAAGTAGAAAGAAATCAAAAGGTGACGTCACAGCCAACGTGGTAAGTGATTGGCTGCTGATTGGTGAGTATTTTTTCTTTTTCTTTATTAGTCAGTAACTTTTAACATTGTTGTCGCCAATTTAAGTGTATCTAAGGGTTAAGTCATGGCAGGACAGCTCGGTCACGTGATATGCTCCTCCTGTACCATGTGGGAACACGGGGACAACACCAGTGTCCCTGACGACTACATGTGCGGGAAGTGTGTCCACCTCCGGCTACTGACGGTCCGCGTTGCGGAGTTGGAGCTGAAGGTGGATTCACTCTGGAGCATCCACGATGCTGAGAATGACGTGAGTATCACGTGTAGCGAGTTGGTCTTACTGCAGGAGAAGGGTCCACAGCCAGCGAGGGAATGGAAGACCAGCAGGAAGAGTAGTGCAAGGAAGGTAGTGCAGGGGTCCCCTGTGGTCATCCCACTGCAAAACAGATACACTGCTTTGAGTGCTGTTGAGGGGGATGACTCATCAGGAGTGGGCAGCAGCAGCCAAGTTCATGGCACCGTGGCTGGCTCTGTTGCACAGGAGGGCAGGAAAAAGAGTGGGGGAGTGATAGTGATAGGGGATTCAATTGTAAGGGGAATAGATAGGCGTTTCTGCGGCCGCAACCGAGACTCCAGGATGGTATGTTGCCTCCCTGGTGCAAGGGTCAAGGATGTCTCGGAGCGGGTGGAGGACATTCTAAAAAGGGAGGGAGAACAGCCAGTTGTCGTGGTGCACGTTGGTACCAATGACATAGGTAAAAAAAGGGATGAGTTCCTACGAAATGAATTTAAGGAGCTAGGAGCTAAATTAAAAAGTAGGACCTCAAAAGTAGTAATCTCGGGATTGCTACCAGTGCCACGTGCTAGTCAGAGTAGGAATCGCAGGATAGCTCAGATGAATACGTGGCTTGAGCAATGGTGCAGCAGGGAGGGATTCAAATTCCTGGGGCATTGGAACCGGTTCTGGGGGAGGTGGGACCAGTACAATCCGGACGGTCTGCACCTGGGCAGAATCGGAACCAATGTCCTCGGGGGAGTGTTTGCTAGTGCTGTTGGGGAGGAGTTAAACTAATATGGCAGGGGGATGGGAACCAATGCAGGGAGATAGAGGGAAACAAAAAGGAGGCAAAAACAAAAGACAGAAAGGAGATGAGGAAAAGTGGAGGGCATAGAAACCCAAGGCAAAGAACAAAAAGGGCCATTGTACAGCAAAATTCTAAAAGGACAGAGGGTGTTAAAAAAACAAGCCTAAAGGCTTTGTGTCTTAATGCAAGGAGTATCCGCAATAAGGTGGATGAATTAACTGTGCAAATAGATGTTAACAAATATGATGTGATTGGGATTACGGAGACGTGGCTTCAGGATGAGCAGGGCTGGGAACTCAACATCCAGGGGTATTCAACATTCAGGAAGGATAGAATAAAAGGAAAAGGAGGTGGGGTAGCATTGCTGGTTAAGGAGGAGATTAAGGCAATAGTTAGGAAGGACATTAGCTTGGATGATGTGGAATCTATATGGGTAGAGCTGCAGAACACCAAAGTGCAAAAAACGTTAGTGGGAGTTGTGTACAGACCTCCAAACAGTAGTAGTGATGTTGGGGAGGGCATCAAACAGGAAATTAGGGGTGCGTGCAATAAAGGTGCAGCAGTTATAATGGGTGACTTTAATATGCACATAGATTGGGCTAACCAAACTGGAAGCAATACGGTGGAGGAGGATTTTCTGGAGTGCATAAGGGATGGTTTTTTAGACCAATATGTCGAGGAACCAACTAGGGGGGAGGCCATCTTAGACTGGGTGTTATGTAATGAGAAAGGATTAATTAGCAATCTCGTTGTGCGAGGCCCCTTGGGGAAGAGTGACCATAATATGGTGGAATTCTGCATTAGGATGGAGAATGAAACAGTTAATTCAGAGACCATGGTCCAGAACTTAAAGAAGGCTAACTTTGAAGGTATGAGGCGTGAATTGGCTGAGATGGATTGGCGAATGATACTTAAGGGGTTGACTGTGGATGGGCAATGGCAGACATTTAGAGACCGCATGGATGAACTACAACAATTGTACATTCCTGTCTGGCATAGAAATAAAAAAGGGAAGGTGGCTCAACCGTGGCTATCAAGGGAAATCAGGGATAGTATTAAAGCCAAGGAAGTGGCATACAAATTGGCCAGAAATAGCAGCGAACCTGGGGACTGGGAGAAATTTAGAACTCAGCAGAGGAGGACAAAGGGTTTGATTAGGGCAGGGAAAATGGAGTATGAGAAGAAGCTTGCAGGGAACATTAAGACGGATTGCAAAAGTTTCTATAGATATGTAAAGAGAAAAAGGTTAGTAAAGACAAATGTAGGTCCCCTGCAGTCAGAATCAGGGGAAGTCATAACGGGGAACAAAGAAATGGCGGACCAATTGAACAAGTACTTTGGTTCGGTATTCACGAAGGAGGACACGAACAACCTTCCGGTTATAAAAGGGGTCGGGGGGTCTAGTAAGGAGGAGGAACTGAGGGAAATCCTTATTAGCCGGGAAATTGTGTTGGGGAAATTGATGGGATTGAAGGCCGATAAATCCCCAGGGCCTGATGGACTGCATCCCAGAGTACTTAAGGAGGTGGCCTTGGAAATAGTGGATGCGTTGACAGTCATTTTCCAACATTCCATTGACTCTGGATCAGTTCCTATGGAGTGGAGGGTAGCCAATGTAACCCCACTTTTTAAAAAAGGAGGGAGAGAGAAAACAGGGAATTATAGACCGGTCAGCCTGACATCGGTAGTGGGTAAAATGATGGAATCAATTATTAAGGATGTCATAGCAGTGCATTTGGAAAGAGGTGACATGATAGGTCCAAGTCAGCATGGATTTGTGAAAGGGAAATCATGCTTGACAAATCTTCTGGAATTTTTTGAGGATGTTTCCAGTAGAGTGGATAAGGGAGAACCAGTTGATGTGGTATATTTGGACTTTCAGAAGGCGTTCGACAAGGTCCCACACATGAGATTGATGTGCAAAGTTAGAGCACATGGGATTGGGGGTAGTGTACTGACATGGATTGAGAACTGGTTGTCAGACAGGAAGCAAAGAGTAGGAGTAAATGGGTACTTTTCAGAATGGCAGGCAGTGACTAGTGGGGTACCGCAAGGTTCTGTGCTGGGGCCCCAGCTGTTTACACTGTACATTAATGATTTAGATGAGGGGATTAAATGTAGTATCTCCAAATTTGCGGATGACACTAAATTGGGTGGCAGTGTGAGCTGCGAGGAGGATGCTGTGAGGCTGCAGAGCGACTTGGATAGGTTAGGTGAGTGGGCAAATGCATGGCAGATGAAGTATAATGTGGATAAATGTGAGGTTATCCACTTTGGTGGTAAAAACAGAGAGACAGACTATTATCTGAATGGTGACAGATTAGGAAAAGGGGAGGTGCAAAGAGACCTGGGTGTCATGGTACATCAGTCATTGAAGGTTGGCATGCAGGTGCAGCAGGCGGTTAAGAAAGCAAATGGCATGTTGGCCTTCATAGCAAGGGGATTTGAGTACAGGGGCAGGGAGGTGTTGCTACAGTTGTACAGGGCATTGGTGAGGCCACACCTGGAGTATTGTGTACAGTTTTGGTCTCCTAACCTGAGGAAGGACATTCTTGCTATTGAGGGAGTGCAGCGAAGGTTCACCAGACTGATTCCCGGGATGGCGGGACTGACCTATCAAGAAAGACTGGATCAACTGGGCTTGTATTCACTGGAGTTCAGAAGAATGAGAGGGGACCTCATAGAAACATATAAAATTCTGACGGGGTTAGACAGGTTAGATGCAGGAAGAATGTTCCCAATGTTGGGGAAGTCCAGAACCAGGGGTCACAGTCTAAGGATAAGGGGTAAGCCATTTAGGACCGAGATGCGGAGGAACTTCTTCACCCAGAGAGTGGTGAACCTGTGGAATTCTCTACCACAGAAAGTTGTTGAGGCCAATTCACTAAATATATTCAAAAAGGAGTTAGATGAGGTCCTTACTGCTAGGGGGATCAAGGGGTATGGCGAGAAAGCAGGAATGGGGTACTGAAGTTGAATGTTCAGCCATGAACTCATTGAATGGCGGTGCAGGCTAGAAGGGCCGAATGGCCTACTCCTGCACCTATTTTCTATGTTTCTATGTTTCTAGGACGGGAGCGGGGAGACAAAGATGCTAAAAGGGAGCAAGATGGGTGGAGACGCACCATTGTCCCAGAGAGAGAGAGGACACGGGGAGCAAGGGTCAGCGGTGGAGGTGAGGCCGAAGGGAGTGGCACTGTTGGAGAAACCATGTTAGCTCGAGGGCTCTCTCAGGGAGATTCTGTATCTGACGGGGAACAGGGAGGGGAGATTACAGAAGAGCTCGAGAGTGAGGAGTCCGAGGGGGATGGAGACATGGAGTGGGGGGGCATTATGCAGAAAGGGAAAGGTTAGTGAGGGGCAGGAGGAGGGAGAAGGGACAGTTCTGCGGCCTAAACCTAATATAAGCAAGAGGCTGAAACTGCCGGGAAAGTTCAAACAGGAGGTGAAAAAGAGCCGGAGGCTGCAGGAGAAAGCAACAGCTGCCCACAAGATTGGGAAGGAGCCTGAGAGGAGGGATGGGCCAGAGATTCAATGATGATGGGATTATCAGACGCACTTCCTTTATTAGGAACCATGATTACATTGGTCTCGATTAATTGAACGGACTGAGGGGGGAGAAAAAATGGCAGCAGCTGTTGCCGTGTTTTAAAGGCACGGACCTGTTGTGTTGGCAAGAAACCTTTTGGGATGAGGATATCCTAGAAAGGGTTCGGAAGGTTTGGAAGGGAGAAGTGTTTGCAAGTTGCGCAAATAATATCCATAGAGGGGTGGCTGTTTTAGTGAGTTCGTCCATAAAAGAGAACGTTGCATTGGTGGACAAGGCCACTGAGGGGAGATTTTTGCAGCTAAAGGTACAAATGGATGAACTGAATTGTGATCTCTTTAATATCTATGCACCGAATGACCATTGCAAGCGTCGGCGGTTATTCACAGAAGCGGCAGAGGTGGAAAACACTTGTATAGCGGGGGACTTTAATGTAATTTTATCTCGGATGGACATTTCCGCCCAGATGACCTTTAAGGATGATCACTCCAGAGAGATGATTATAAAAATGATGACAAATGTAAATTTGAGAGACTTATGTTGGGATCGGAACCCCATAAAAAGGGATTTCTCCAGAAGAGGTTGTGTGAGTGATGTTTTAAAACAGCCGAATAGATTTTGTGTTAATGTGGGAAGGGTTAAGTTCTGAGGTGATGGAGATTTATTATAAGAAAGTATTTTTCGTGACCACTCGGCTTTGGTTCTTAAAATTAGGAACAGCAGAGTTAAGATCGGTCCAGGGGTGTGGATTTTAAACAATCAGGACCTGAAAGAAATTGCTTTTAAAGAAGGAATTTTAAATATAATAAAGAATGCTCAGAAGGAACCTTTATTCTTGAAAGGAAAAAACAGTTTGGCGAGACAATTTCAAATATGAGGTAAAAGTTTTTTCGGTACGTTATGGGAAAGAAAGAGCAACAGCTAACCGGCGTCAAGAAGAGAATATAAACAGAAGGTTTACCGATATCTGTAAAGCAGTTGACGGAGGGGATAAGGGAGCCGAGACTAAGTGGAAGGTTTTAAAGAAAGAGTGGGAATTATTGCAAGCTGGAAAATGCAAGGGGCCATTCTCCGTGCAAAGGCTAAAGATGCATTGGTGAGAGAAAGATGCACTAGATATTTTCTAGAGCAAGAGAAGTTGCGACAAAAGTTATCATTAATTGGAGAGTTGAAGGTTGTGGAAAAGATCATTAATGAAAGTAGGGAGATTATGGAGGCGGTTAGTAGCTTTTATCAAGAGTTATATGCAAAATAATACATTTCCAAATTGGCGATGGAGAAGGTTAGTGCTTTTATTGAAGAGGGTTTAAAGGAGGATGAGAGAAGCAGGTGTGGCAAAGAAGTAGGATTAGTGGAAATAAAAGTAGCAACAAGTAGAATGAGGCGGGGGAAAACCCGGGGTCCGATGGACTAAGGACAGAATTTTATAAAGAATTTTTAGAGATATTAAGTCCATTGGTCTTAGAGGTTTTTAAGAAGAATAAAACTGAGGGAAGCCTGGTCCCGTCTATGAGGAGAGGTATCATAAGCTTAGCTTATAAAAAATAAAGGGGATAGAAAGGATCTGAAGAATTGGAGGCCTATCACATTATTAAATGTGGATTATAAGACCTTGGCGAGGGTTATGGCAAATCGTATGAAGGAGGTGATGCCGCAGATAGTTTCGCCCTCTCAGTCCTATGGAGTCATAGGCTGGGACATCGCTGACTCTGGTCTCAATCCCAGATGTGATAGAGCTCATGGAAGAGAGTGGGAGGGAAGCTTATGTGCTAAAGATAGATCAAGAGAAAGCCTTTTATAGAGTCTCTCATGAGTTTTTATTGATGATTTTGGAAGCATTTAGTTTTGGGAAAAATTTCATTGAGTGGATAAGGACTTTTATCCACACATTTAGCTGTGTTAAATGTAATGGTTTTTATCCAAGTATTTTCCAATACAGAGATCAGTGGGACAAGGTTGTCCCCTGTCCCCAGTGTTGTGCACATTGGTAGCAGAACCATTCGGTTACATGATGCGAAAGGAACAAGGTGTAGTGGGGACTGCGGTTCCCAGTTCCGGGCAGGTGTTGGTGATACACCAATATGCAGATTGAGAGATGGGGAGTCAGTGAGGAAAGCTATGGGAGTAGTGGAGGAGTACTGTAGAGCTTCAGGAGCCAGAGTAAATTACAGTAAGTCCCAATGCCGGTTGTGGGAAGGAGTAGGGGGCAGTGGTTGGAGGAAAGCCCTTTTAAGATGGTGGAGGTTTTAGAAGTTCTGGGGGTACATATGGGGTGCAAGAAGGATAGGGATGAAGTGGAGCGACTAAATTGGGAACCAAAGGTTATGAAAATTAAAAAGATTTTAGGAAGATGGGAAAGAAGGTGATTGAAAGTGCAAGGAAGAGCGACAGTAGTGTCAGCTCTCCTGCTATCCAAACCATGGTACTTACTGACGGTGGGGATATTCCTGAGTGTGTGGAAAAGTCTATCCGAGAGGCTTGTGTAAAGTTTTTATGGGAAGGGAAACCAGCCTTGGTTGCTTACAATACCATCACTGGACGGTAAAATCAGGGAGGACTCAATTTCCCAGATATTATTTTGAAGAAAAAATCCTTTAAAATTAAATGGGTGAAGCGATTTCTTCAGAAGTCAAATACAAGTTTCTGGAAGAGTTGTTTCCAGCAATTTTAAAAAAATTAATTGGGGATAGGAGGACAGAGAATATTTTATATGGAATACAACAATATGTTTTTGAAATTGATCAAACCTCCCCTAGGTTTTATAAGGGGGTTGTAGACACTTGGGCCCAATTTTTAAAAAGTGTGCAGTTTATGCCCAGAGGTGCTGAGGAATTTTTAGAACAGCCCTTATTTTTGAACAGGTGGATCAACATTAAAGGAGAGTTATTATTTCATCAAGCTTTTATAAAAGCTGGTATTATTATATATGTGAAAGATGTATTATCTGAGGTAATTCCAGGTTGTTTGCCGGAAGCGGTAGTGAGGGACATGGTTTGGGAGGAGGATCAGGAGGTGGAGGAAAAGCAACTATGATCATGTATGAGAAGATTGTGAGGGCAATGCCACAGGATTGGATGGAAGAAATAAATATGCAAATCTCCAAAGAAGGTGTAATGCGTCCCGCTTTTCCAAGCTTTCTGCTGGAGAAAAGGGAAGAGTTGGTTCAAGTTGACAACTGTAATACTCAAGATTTCTGTGGGGTATTTAGAGAATGGAGGTTTAAGACACCTGCTGGTCAGGAGTTTTGTCAGAATATATACCCACAGCTAGATTTCAACAGGAATTGGAAGGGAGTGTTGACAAATTTTAAATGTCCAGAGTGGATTGAACTGAATTTCAAATTGGCTCATAACTGGATTTTTACCAAGATGGTTTTATGTAAGATTGGGCGAGTAGAGGTGTCAACTTGCCCAGTGTGTGGGATGCGGGATGAGACTCTGTCCCATTTGCTGATGTTATGTCCGCAGTTAAAGAATTTTAAGTCCTATGTTCGACAGTTGTGTGAGGTTTTCTTGCTGGGTGAGGACCAAGAGCAAGAATGGGAATCCCGTGGGACTCCATTTTGAGATGGGGATTGCAGGAGAGTCTGCCCGAGTCTAGCGGAGCGGCAATTAATGTAATGTTCAGTTTGCCTCGATTTGTGATTATGCAAAGAAGGGATACTCTGTTTTTTAAGGGGAGGAGAATAAACCTAAAAGAGTATTTTAAATATAAACTAAAAGATCACTATAAGGCTCTGTGGATGTTTTATTCAGAAAATAATTTAAAGATAGTATTTTATGATCAATTTGTAAAGTACAATAGATTATGATATGGTGCAGGAGACAAATTAAACTTCAGGTTTCGATGTTAATATGTGTTGGAGGAATGGCTGTGCAGAGGGGCGGAATGGATTTGTCTGATACAAGGGAATGATCACAATGTTGTAAATGTTCTTAATGTTCAATAAATATATATTTTTTTAAGTGGGTGGGACCCTTGCCTCTGAGTCAGAAGGTTGTGGGTTCAAGTCCCACTCCAGGGGCTTGAGCACAAAAATCCAGGCTGAGACTCCCAGTGCAGTACTGAGGGAGCGGCGCACTGTCGGAGGGGCAGTGCTGAGGGAGCGCCGCACTGTCGGAGGGGCAGTGCTGAGGGAGCGCCGCACTGTCGGAGGGGCAGTGCTGAGGGAGCGCCGCACTGTCGGAGGGGCAGTGCTGAGGGAGAGCCGCACTGTCGGAGGGGCAGTGCTGAGGGAGCGCCGCACTGTCGGAGGGGCAGTGCTGAGGGAGTGCCGCACTGTCGGAGGGGCAGTACTGAGGGAGTGCCGCACTGTCGGAGGTGCTGTCTTTTGCTCTCTCCAATTCGTCCAGCTCTCCAGGCTTTTTTTGAGTTTCCCCTATTCAAGTGTTCAGTCATCAGTTGATCAAAGGGGTTTAAGTGAGACAAAGGGGGAGCAGTCTAAGGACCTCCCCCCAGGGTCCCCAACACATCAGCACCTGACCTGAGCAAGAAGAGGGCAAGCCATCACAACACAATATAATCGGCATTTCATGATAAAAATATAAAAATATCGCTCGAGATCCCGTGGATTATTGTCTGTGCGACAAGCTGACTCACACAGCGGTTAAATGTTGACTGTGCTTTCGCAGATCGATGGCACTAAAGATGCAAAATCATTGTGATTGCTTTAATAAATATAAATGCAGCACAACTGAATCTGTGCCCTCACTGCCATTGAGTCGTTCCTCGAACTCCAGACTTAGTCGCTCAAGGTTAATTACGGTCAATCCAAATTCTAGGCATGAGAATGTAGAAATCTTGGCCTGTCCAGGGTTTGTATAAAACAATGCGAAACTGGTGGCTGTAATTTAGAATAACTACGCACTTTATACTGTTTAGAACCGCTTTTATTTTGCCGCTTGCATAGGTCAGAAAGCAGAGTCTGATGTCTATGAGCTGCTTACGCAACTAAATCCAGCTCCCTTGTCCCAGTGGCAGAATCATAGGCCAATATTTCATGGGCCTATGGTTCTGCTGCCCAGATTTTAGTGTCAGCCGTGGCTCAGTGGGCAGCACACGTGCCTCTGAGTCAGAAGGTTGTGGGTTAGAAACATAGAAAATAGGTGCAGGAGTAGGCCATTCGGCCCTTCTAGCCTGCACCACCATTCAATGAGTTCATGGCTGAACATGCAACTTCAGTACCCCATCCCTGCTTTCTCACCATACCCCTTGATTCCCCTAGTAGTAAGGACTTCATCTAACTCCTTTTTGAATATATTTAGTGAATTGGCCTCAACAACTTTCTGTGGTAGAGAATTCCACAGGTTCACCACTCTCTGGGTGAAGAAATTCCTCCTCATCTCGGTCCTAAATGGCTTCCCCCTTATCCTTAGACTGTGACCCCTGGTTCTGGACTTCCCCAACATTGGGAACATTCTTCCTGCATCTAACCTGTCTAACCCCGTCAGAATTTTAAACGTTTCTATGAGGTCCCCTCTCATTCTTCTGAACTCCAGTGAATACAAGCCCAGTTCATCCAGTCTTTCTTGATAGGTCAGTCCCACTCCAGGGACTTATGCATAAAAATCTCGGCTGACACTCCAGTGCAGTGCTGAGGGAGTGCTACACTGTCGGAAGTGCTGTCTTTTGGATCAGATGTTAAACCGAGGGCCCTGTCTGCTCTCTCAGGTGGATGTAAAAGATCCCACAGCACTATTTTGCAGAAGAGCAGGGGAGTTCTCCCCGGTGCCCTGGGGCCAATATTTATCCCTCAATGAACATCACTAAATCAGATTATCTAGTCATTATCACGTTGCTGTTTGTGGGAGCTTGCTGTGCGCAAATTGGCTTCCCACATTACAACAGTGACTAGACTCCGGAAGTACTCCATTGGCTACTGAGGGACATTGTGAAAGGCACTATATAAATGCAACTTATTTCCTCGTGTCTGCGTTCCACTACTGGGGATATTGAGTGAGGGAGGCGCTATACTCAGCTGGATGCCCTCTGTGATTGGATAGGCTGCCGACACTCACTGACACACCTCGGATATGAATAATGCACACATGCACCCTACCTGCGGGTCTGTACCTCAGCAAGGGGAGATATTCGCAGAGGATTGGATTGAGTGAGTGCAGCTTCATAAGTTATGGCACTTGCTTTGCATCAAGATCTTCTTTTCCTACATTACAACAGTGACGACACTCCAAAAGTACTTCATTGGCTGCTGAGACGTCCGGTGGTCGTGAAGGGTGCTATATAAATCCACGTCTTTCTTTGAACTGTGTGTTCATTTACAGATCATGTGGCTTGATCCTGCACCTGTAGAATGTTAAGTTGCTCACTGTTGGAAATAGCTCAGGTGTGTCCATGATGTTCACAAGAGGGTATTAACCTCCTTTGTAAGGTTAATAGTGCAGTTTTACTGAAGGGTCATTCGAAACAGGCTGCAGGTAAATTCTATGTACAGCAATGTCATAATCTGTCTCTGTACATCGCTCGGATAAGCAACTTCTAGGAAAGGTCCTGGTATAATCTTTTCCAAGCTCCAATGTGCTCCTGACTTGGCCAATGCAGGTCGTTTCCGACATTACAACAGTGCTACACGTCAAATCTTCTTGGAATCATAGAAATTTACAGCACGGAAGGAGGCCATTCGGCCCATCGTGTCCGTGTCGGCCGACCAAGAGCTACCCAGCCTAATCCCACTTTCCAGCTCTCGGTCCGTAGCCCTGTAGGTTACGGCTCTTCAAGTGCACATCCAAGTCCTGTTTAAATGTGGTGAGGGTTTCTGCCTCTACCACCCTTTCAGGCAGTGAGTTCCAGACCCCCACCGCCCTCTGGGTGAAGAAATTTCCCCTCAAATCCCCTGTAACCCTCCCCCCATTTACTTTAAATCTATGCCCCCTCGTTATTGGTCCCCTCTGCCAAAGGAAATAGGTCCTTCCTATTCACTCTATCCAGGCCCTTCATAATTTTATACACCTGAATGAGGTCTCCCCTCAGCCTCCTCTGTTCCAAAGAAAACAACCCCACCCTATCCAGTCTTTCCTCATAGCTAAAATTCTCCAGTCCAGGCAACATCCTGGTAAACCTCCTCTGTACCCTCTCTGGTGCTTCATTGGCTCTGAGGCGCTTTGGGACGTCCGGTGGTCGTGAAAGGCGCTATATAAATGCAAGTCTTTCTTTCGTTCTTCCAACAGCAAAACACTGCAGCTGTTGAACATGTGAAGTGATGACAGTAAGTGCTGGAAATACCCTGCAGGTCAGGCCGGCTCTGTGGAGCGAGAAACAGGGGCCGAAATTGAGCCCCATCCCAAACGGGGCACACCTACCATCTTTAAAGGTTTTGGTGGGGCAAGGCGCTATATAAATGCAACTCTTTTCTTCAAATCAGGAGCGCTGACCTCCGCCCCCAATTCTCAGATCTGTGCTCCTATTGACAAGCCGTGTTTCTCCTGTGGTAAGAGAAAGTGTGCCGTGCCTGCTATGTTTGAGCTGTGTGTAATCATTAACCAGTAGAAGGTTTTTGTTCAAGGACGCGCTACCTGAACCAGCTCAAACCCAGCCTATATTATTCTTTCGCAATTCTGGGAGAAAGCACTGAGGGTGGTGGGGAGGGAGGGAGGGGGTTATAAATGAATTAGCAACGATATCGACTGCTAATATACACCTCAACTCAATAAGTATGAAAAAAGCAATAACAACGTGTATTTATATAGCACCTTTAATGTAGTAAAACATCCCAAGGTGCTTCACAGGAGCGCTAAGACAAGGCCTTAAAAGGAGCAGTGAGTGGCAGCCTGGAAGCAGCTTGGTGGCATTCCTCTCCAGGGAACAGTGCGAGCCGGTGCAGGAGAGCAACGGCAGTGACGGGGGCGACTGGTTTGGACATCACCATAACCCAGGTCGGTGATCGGAGCGTGGTGATACAGCAGGAGCGGCGAGGTCGGGGCGAAGGAGCAGCGAGAGATTGTAGAGGGACGTGATTGAGGCCCAGGAGAGACACGAGTTCGGGGCCGGGACGAGGTAAGGGCCCAGGGGCAGCACGGGCCCAGCCCACACTGCGATATGTGCACGTGCTAGGTCCGTGCAGCAGAGCAGGTCTCCAGTCGTCCTGGTTAACCCTTGCCACTGGACCAAGACCTCGCTCTGTCAAGCCCGTGTGGTGGCTGGTGTGCAACGGCCACCCCACGTTAAAAAAATCCACGCACAGGCATCTTCCACCCTTCAGGATGTAGTTCGGGATCTGGAATATTAGGTCCTTCATTGAAACACCTGTGAACTCATCCTTTTTTGGCGTGGAAGCAAGTCATCCTCGATTCGAGGGACCTGCTAAGAAAGGAGAAGAAGAATAAGACAAAACAAATAAATTTGACACCGAGCCACATAAGAAGAAATTATAGCAGATGACCAAAAGCTGGGTCAAAGAGGTAGGTTTTAAGGAGCGTCTTGAAGGAGGAAAGAGAGGGAGTTCCAGAGCTTAGGGCCCAGGCAACAGAAGGCACAGCCACCGATGGTGGAGCGATTATAATCAGGAATGTTCAAGAGGGCAGAATTAGAGGAGCGCAGATATCTCTGGGGGTTGTAGGACTGGAGGAGATTACATGGTGTTTCTTGGATGATGGGTACATCATGTTCTCATGTGATAACTCTTGATCTTGGCCTTGTCATCAGAGGGACTTTTCCCCACAGGATGCGAGAGAAAATCTGCCGGATATTCACTCAGCATCATCATAGGCAGTCCCTCGAAATCAAGGAAGACTTGCTTCCACTCTAAAAGTGAGTTCTCAGGTGACTGAACCGTCCAATACGGGAATTACAGTCTCTGTCACAGGTGGGACAGACAGTGGTTGGAGGAAAGGGTGGGTGGGGAGTCTGGTTTGCCACACGCTCCTTCCGCTGCCTGCGCTTGTTTTCTGCATGCTCTCGGCGACGAGACTCGAGGTGCTCAGCGCCCTCCCGGATGCTCTTCCTCCACTTAGGGCAGTCTTTGGCCAGGGACTCTCAGGTGTTGGTGGGGATGTTGCACTTTATCAAGGAGGCTTTGAGGGTGTCCTTGAAACGTTTCTTCTGCCCACCTGGGGCTCGCTTGCCGTGTAGGTGTTCGGAGTAGAGTACTTGCTTTGGGAGTTTTGTGTCGGGCATGCGGACAATGCGGCCCACCCCACGGAGCTGGTCGAGTGTGGTCAGTGCTTCGATGTTGGCCTGGTCGAGGACACTGATGTTGGTGCGCCTGTCCTTCTGGGGGTTTGCAGGATCTTGCGGAGACATCGTTGGTGATATTTCTCCAGCGATTTGAGGTGTCTGCTGTATATGATCCACGTATCTGAGCCGCTGCGTACTCCCGGCTGAATAGTCCAGGAATTCTGAGATTGCACCATCTCCCAAGTCCTGCCCAGGATCTCAATGCTAAGGTGCTCCTTACCTCCCTCTTAATACCACAATCGGCATGTGTTCCCATTCCAAGCTTGACATCACTTAACTACCACTCCTTGATTTACTCGACCCAATCTCCTTTCACGTGTGGTGGAGTGAGTCCGAGCTATAACTCTCTGTCCGTCACCCAGGAAGATCAACAATAGAGAGAAAGATTCTTAAAGACCCATAGAATAGCTCAACAGTGTCCATTCACATCCCCAGGGTTTCTGCAACTCGTTTATATCAGTTTGTGAGAGAACTCCACATCATCTGTTACATTTCTGCCTCAAGACCCTTTTTGACAAAGGCTATAGTGTGCTCTTTGTTTTGGAAGGTCTGTAGCCACCAAGCACTTTGCTAGTAACAACAGTGATTGCATTTCAAAGGCAATCCACTGGTTGCAAGTACTTTGGGATGTCTGAGGACATGATGGCACTATATAAATGCAAATTGCTTTCTTTCTATGCAGGTGTTATGGAGAGAAAAGGAGCTCTATGCTAATTAGCTATACATTAACTGATTGACAGTGCCCTTGTTGTATAATTTATACTGTAATAAAACTGCAGAAGTTGCAATAATAACTGAAATTAACAATAAACCGTGAAATATTCCGACAGCGAGTCACCCTGGGCTGCTTCCTTGTACGTGAGGGAGCAGTAGCACAGTGGTTACGCAATCCAGAGACCCGGCCTAATGATCCGGAGCCGTGGGTTCAAATCCCACCGCGGCAGCTGGGGAATTTAAACACAGTTAATTAAATAAATCTGGAATTTAAAAGTAAGCTAGTGTCAGTAATGGTGACCATGAAACTACCAATTGGGTCACTAATGCCCTTTAGGGAAGGAAATCTGCCGTCCTTACCATGCCTGAGCCTATATGTGACTCCAGACCCATCATCATCATCATAGGCAGTCCCTCGAAATCGAGGAAGACTTGCTTCCACTCTAAAAGTGAGTTCTCAGGTGACTGAACAGAACAATATGGGAATTACAGTCTCTGTCACAGGTGGGACAGACAGTGGTTGAAGGAAAGGGTGGGTGGGGAGTCTGGTTTGCCGCACGCTCCTCCCGCTGCCTGCGCTTGGTTTCTGCATGCTCTCGACGACGAGACTCGAGGTGCTCAGCGCCCTCCCGGATGCTCTTCCTCCAGTTAGGGTGGTCTTTGGCCAGGGACTCCCAGGTGTCGGTGGGGATGTTGCACTTTATTAAGGAGGCTTTGAGGGTGTCCATGAAACATTTCAGCTGGGGCTCGCTTGCCGTGTAGGAGTTCTGAGTAGAGCGCTTGCTTTGGGAGTCTTGTGTCAGGCATGCGACCGATGTGGCCCGCCCAACGGAGCTGGTTGAGTGTGGTCAGTGCTTCGATGCTGGGGATGTTGGCCTGGTCGAGGACACTGATGTTGGTGCTCGATCAGGCCAATCCTCCCAGGGGATTTGAAGGACCTTGCAATGTGGTTGACTCTTAACTGCTCTCTGAAATGGCCTACACAGGTGTTCCAAACCGCTGCGACGAAGTCAGCGCTGTGGGAACATCTTCACCACACGGACTGCAACGGTTCAGGAAGGCAGATCACCACCACCTTCTCGAGGGCGATTATGGACGGACAATAAACGCCGGCCTTGCCAGCGACGCCCACATCATCTGCGAGCAGATTGCATCCTGCATGTCGTTAAATGAGGGAAAGAATAATATGAAAAAACACAGGAGAGAAAAAATCAATTGTTCAAACTGCATCTGAATGTCAACATTTAATTAACACATGCTAGTTGTTGCATAACTTAAGGACCAAAAATTAAAGTTGAATTTCCGTTCAGAATACAGTTGCATTAAATTGCTAGTTGTTCATTTCAGGAATGAATTATTAATGATGCATTTCCGATTAAATCACAGTAAGGTGGAAATTGATGCTGTGATTGTCGAATTGCCTTAGAACTTTCCCTTCACATTCCCTCCCCTGTGTACACATTCTTCCCGGTGACTGAATTTCCAGCAAATATATCAATACATCAGCTTAATTGTTTAATTTTTAAATAGGATTAATTAACCCGTAGGCATACTGCCCCTCCGACAGGGTGGGGCTCCCTCAGCACTGCCCCTCCGACAGGGCGGCGCTCCCTCAGTATTGTCCCTCGCAGCACTCTCTCAGCACTGTACTGGAGTGTCAGCCTGGATTTTTGACCTTAAGTCCCTGGAATGAGATTTGAACCCACAACCTCCTGACCCAAAGGCGAGAGTGCTACACACCGAGTCTCAGCGGGGACAGCTGAAATAGAAGTATGAGTTGGCCATTCTGCCCCTCAAGCCTGCTCCGCCATTCAATAAGATCATGGCTGATCTTCGACCTCAACTCTACTTTCCCGCCCGATCCCCATATCCCTCGATTCCCCTCGAGTCCAAAAATCTATCGATCTCAGCCTTGAATATGCTCAACGACCCAGCATCTACAGCCCTGTGGGGCAGAGAATTCCAAAGCTATGAGGAAAGGTTGAGTAGGTTGGGCCTCTACTCATTGGAATTCAGAAGAATGAGAGGTGATCTTATTGAAACGTATAAGATTATGAGGGGGCTTGTCAAGGTGGATGCAGAGAGGATGTTTCCACTGATGGGGGAGACTAGAACTAAGGGGCATAATCTTAGAGTAAGGGGCCGCCCATTTAAAACTGAGTTGAGAAGAAATTTATTTTCTCAGGGTTGTAAATCTGTGGGATTCGCTGCCTCAGAGAGCTGTGGAAGCTGGGACATTGAATAAATTTAAGACAAAGATAGACAGTTTCTTAAACGATAAGGGGATAATGGGTTATGGGGAGCGGGCAGGGAAGTGGAGCTGAGTCCATGATCAGATCAGCCATGATCTTATTGAATGGCGAGCAGGCTTCAGGGCTCATATGGCCTACTCCTGCTCCTATTTCTTATGTTCTTATTCACAACGCTCTGAGAGAAGAAATTCCTCCTCATCAGCTAACCCTGGACATGCACACACCATCATTCATTTCTTCCCGAGATGCAGTTGCTGGAGATCAAATATCACTTTGGTGTTTGATCATTTTATTTTTTGAGCCAAATGTGAGATTCTTCTTTCAAAATGAAATGTAACAAATAATAGGTAACTTTATATGTTGAGGTTTGCTTGGTTGGTGAAAGTGGCTTGAGAAACTGCACATACAATGTTGACTGAAGGTTAACATACAGGAGTTCACAAAGTGAAAAAAACCTCTAATTCTGCCTTCCTGAGCATCCCTGATTATAATCGCTCCACCATTGGTGGCCATGTCTTCTGTTGCCTAGGCCCCAAGCTCCCTCCCTAAACCTCTCTGCCTCTCTTTCCTCCTTCATGACTCTCTTTAACACCTACCTCTTTGATCAAGCTTTTGGTCACCTGCGCTAATTTCTATTTGTGCGGCTCGGTGTCAAATATTTTCTCTCATAACACTCCTGTGAAGCGCCTTGGGATGTTTCACTACGTTAAAGGCACTATATAAATACAAGTTGTTGTTGTTGTTGTACAGAGGAAACGTTACAGGGGACACTCTCAAAGCCTCCCTGATAAAATGCAACATTCACCGACACCTGGGAGTCCCTGGCCAAAGATCGCCCTAAGTGGAGGAAGAGCATCCGGGAGGGCGCTGAGCACCTCGAGTCTCGTCGCCGAGAACATGCAGAAACCAAGCGCAGGCAGCGGAAGGAGCGTGCGGCAAACCAGACTCCCCACCCACCCTTTCCTTCAACCACTGTCTGTCCCACCTGTTAGAGACTGTAATTCATGTATTGGACTGTTCAGCCACCTGAGAACTCACTTTTGGAGTGGAAGCAAGTCTTCCTCGATTCGAGTGACTGCCAACGGCGATGATGATGATGATGTTGTATATTAGCCAATGCCTGACGACCGAATGTCCTCACATTAAACCTCGCTGTTGAAAACTCTGAACTACAACAGTTGGTACCAACACCGTCTCATGAGTGTGAAACCCTCCTCCTTGCTTTTGTTACCTCAGTTATAGCACGGTGTGCTGCACTGGACTCCACACTCGAGGAAGGGTATTGAAGCTTTCGAGAGGATACAACACAGGTCCACGAGCATGCTGCCTGGTGTGAGAAAATACAAACACAAAGACCTGAAAAATTGAGTCTTTGTTCATTAAAAGGAAGACTTGCATTTATATAGCGCCTTTCACAACCACTGGACATCTTAAAGCGCTTTACAGCCAATAAAGCACTTTTGAATTGTAGTCACTGTTGTAATTTTGTCCAAGCATTAGGTTTAGTTACTCTCTGATGGTAGAATTCTTCGCTGTTGTATTCAAAGAAGTCTGAGCAAAGTGAACCTTTGAAACAGATCAAAATACGGGCAACCTTACCTCAGATTCTGTCAGTATAATAAAAGGGAACAATTATTTAACAGATCACTAGTTCACTGTCCTGCCTCATTAACCTACTCCACCTCCTCAATGACATTTCACAAGTAATTATAGCGACAGATAAAATCACCTAACCTGTCACTAACAGCGGGTAATAAAAGCTGAAATATCTGAGCTAAACTACTTTGATGGTTCATTTGGTAAAGCTAACCGCATATTCCATACAGTCCCAGGTCCAGAACCTCTGTACGCTCAGGTAGCTGATCTCATTGGCACGGGTAGTTTTTAAAAAATTCATTCAGGGGACGTGGGCATCGCTGGCATTGATTGCCCATCAATAATTGCCCTCGAGAAGGTGGTGGTGAGCCACAGCACTACTTCTTTGTAGCGGTTTGCTACAACTGAGTGGCTTGTCGGGCCATTTCAGAGGGGTGGTTAATAGTCAAAGATTGGACAGGCTGTGTTTGTTTTCTTTGGAAGAGAGGAGGCTGAGTGGAGACCTTATTGAGGTGTGTAAAATTATGAGGGGGCTGGATAGAGTGGATAGGAAGGACCTGTTTCGCTTTGCAGAGGGGTCAACAACCAGGGGGCATAGATTTAAAGTAATTGGTAGAAGGTTTCGAGGGGATTTGAGGAGAAACTTTTTCACCCAGAGGGTGGTGGGGGTCTGGAACTCACTGCCTGAAAGGGTGGAAGAGGCAGAAACTTCTCTCAGTGGGTTGTAAATCTGTGGAATTCTCTGCCCCAGAGAGCTGTGGAGGCTGGGTCATTGAATATATTTAAGGTGGGGATAGGCAGATTTTTGAGCGATAAGGGATTATGGGGAGCGGGCGGGGAAGTGGAGCTGAGTCCTTGATCAGATCAGTCATGATCTTATTAAATGGCGGAGCAGGCTCGAGGGGCCAAATGGCCGATTCCTGCTCCTATTTCTTATGTTCTTATGAAACCCTCATCACGTTTAAAAAGTACTTGGATGTGCACTTGAAGGGCTGTAATCTACAGGGCTACGGACCAAGAGTTGGAAAGTGGGATTAGGTCGGGGAGCTCTTTGTTGGCCGGAGTGGACACGATGGGCCGAATGGCCTCTTTCTGTGCTGTAAATTTCTTTGATTCTATGATTCAACCGACATTGCGGGTCTGGATTCCCATGTTGGCCCATACTGGGTAATGGCAGATTTCCTTCCCTGAAGGACATTAGTGAGTCAGATGTGTTCTTAACGATAATCCAGTTGTTTCATGGTCATCGTTATGACGCTAGCTTTCATTCCCAGAATGATTTAATTAACTGAATTGAAAATTGCCCCAGATGCAGCGGTGGGATATGAACTTGTGTCCCCGGATCAATAGTCCAGGTCCCATGGATTACTGGCTCAGTAACATAACCACTGTGCACCCGCTCCCCAGGGCAGCTGCAATTGCTCTCAGTGGCCCTTCGCTGGGGGAGTTTGGGGAAGCCAGCCAGCATTACTGCTCTTGCATACGATCCGTTCCCCGGCTGGACAGCGAGTCTGTGTGGCTGCGGAGACGTCACGATTGAGCTGCTCTCTGGCACCTCGCCTGCCCCTCACAGTCGACGTAGACATTTGATGAATAGCCACTTGGGATGGGGGAAAAAAAATGAAAGAACTTGCATTTATATAGCGCCTTTCGTGACCTCAGGACGTCCCAAAGCGCTTTACAACCAATGAAGTACTGAAGTGTACACACTGTTGTAAGTGAGTTCTGAGTCAGAAGGTTGTGGGTTCAAGTCCCACTCCAGGGACTTGAGCACAAAAATCTAGGCCGACGCTCCCAGTGCAGTGCTGAGGGAGTGCTGCACTGTCGGAGGGGCCATCTTTCAGGTGAGACGTTAAATTGAAGCTCTGTCTACTTTCTCAGGTGGACGTAAAAGATCGCACGGCACTATTTTGAAGAAGAGCAGGCAAGTTATCTGCGGGGAAACGTAGTGACTGTTGTAATGTAGGAAACGTGTCAGCCAATTTGCACACAGCAAGCTCCCACAAACAGCAATGTGGTAATGACCGGATGATCTATTTTATTTTAGTCATGCTGGTTGAGGGATAAATATTGGCCCCAGGACACCGGGGATAACTCCCCTGCTCTTCTTCAAAATAGTGCCATGGGATCTTTTACATCCACCTGAGAGAGCAGACTTTGATTTAACGTCTCATCTGAAAGACGTCACCTCTGACAGTGCAGCGCTCCCTCAGCAATGTGCTGGAGCATCATCCTGGATTTCTGTGCTCAATTCTCTGGAGTGGGACAAACAAGATGAAACATGGAGGGTGTTTGTGGAATTGAACCCATAAAGTCAGTGCCTTCAGATGAGGGTGGGGTGAGGGGAAAAACAACTTCAGTCAACGTCACAGCCTAAAGGAAATGGTGGCCTTGATGTTCCAATGTCTTTAGGCACTCGAGGTAAACTTCTGCCTTTGGGCTCCAGAGAAAGTGAAGCCATTTCCTTTATGGCTCCTCCTGTATGGCCCAGAGACATGGACCATGTACAGTAGACACCTCAAGTCGCTGGAGAAATACCATCAACGATGCCTTTGCAAGATCCTACAAATCCCCTGGAAGGACAGACACACCAACATTAGCGTCCTCGACCAGGCCAACATCCCCAACATCGAAGCACTGACCACATTTGATCAGCTCCTCTGGGCAGGCCATATTATCCACATGCCAGACATAAGGCTCCCAAAGCAAGCATTCGACTTGGAACTCTTTCATGGCAAACGAGCCAAAGGCGGGCAGAGGAAATGTTTCAAGGACATCCTCAAAGCCTCCCTGATAAAGTGCGACATCCCCACCGACACCTGGGAGTCCCTGGCCAACGGCCGGCCTAAGTGGAGGAAGAGCATCCGGGAGGGCGCTGAGCACCTCGAGTCTCGTCGCCGAGAGCATGCAGAAATCAAGTGCAGGCAGCAGAAGGAGCGTGCGGCAAACCTGTCCCACCCTCCCTTACCCTCAGTGACTATCTGTCCCACCTGTGACAGGGACTGTGGTTCTCGTATTGGACTGTTCAGCCACCTAAGGACACATTCTAAGAGTGGAAGCAAGTCTTCCTCGATTCCGAGGGACTGCCTATGATGATGAGCATTGTGACATCCACCTAAAGCTCGATTCAGCCACCCCTACCTCCCGGGTGTGAGCTGCGCTTGAACTGACTGGTCCAGAGAGAAGGGCTGCAGCACTGACCGCTGACCTCCGACCCGCATACCCTTCGGGTGCAGCTCACTCCTGGAAGTGCACGATTGTAGAATCTAGCCTGTCGCCATGCAGACAGTGTTTAGAAGGGATTTGCTATCCCCGGTTATGTGCTTGCTGACCAACATTGGATGGTGGACCAGCAACACTTCGAATTTAAAATAATCATCATGGTGTTCAATCCCCTCCATGGCCTCGCTCCCCCTCCCCTTCTCTGTAACCTCCTCCGGCCCTCCAATAAATCAGCACTCCTCCAAATCTGCCTCTTGAGCATCCCCAATTTTAATCGCATCACCGTTGGCGGCCGTGCCTTCCTTGTTTTCAAATCCCTCCATGGCCCTCGCCCCTCCCTATCTCTGTAACCTCCGCCAGACCCACAATCTCCCCCCCCCCTCCCCCGCCCCCTGAGATATCTGCGCTCCTCTAATTCTGCCCTCTTGAGCATCCCTGATTATAATCGTTCAACCATCGGTGCCCATGCCTTCTGTTGCCTGAGCCCCAAGCTCTGGAACTCCCTCCCTAAACCTCTCCGCCTCTCTACCTCTCTTTCCTCCTTTAAGATGCTCCTTAAAACCTCCCTCTCTCCTAATATCTCCTTATGTGGCTCGGTGTCAAATTTTGTTTTATAACGCTCCTGTGAAGTTCCTTGGGATGTTTTTCTACGTTAAAGGTGCTATATAAATCATCAATTATCATAGGCAGTCCCTCGAAATCGAGGAAGACTCGCTGTATAAATGCAAGTTGTTGCTATAATATATGGAGTTGGCAGCTGTTAATAATGCCGGGAATTTCTGTCCTGGGGTTCGGATTGCGTTGCGTCTCCTGTGTTGTGACACGGGGCGATGAAGACGTTGTACATCCTGCCATGTTTTTTAAAGTGGCAATCCATGTTTCCAGCTGCAACGTATCTGCATTTGTTTACGTCTCAATACTTGTGCAAAGTCCAAGCTTGTTGTTTGCTACAGTGTTGGTGTTATTCAATAAAATGCTGCACTTATCAGTCAAGTAAATACTTCACCAGTGCCAAGTACTGTTCCATTCGAATCAGGGAGCTCTTTGATATTGGCTTTTGTTGTTGTTCAAAACTCAGTGCAACCAGCAACTTTTTGTTTGTTTTTTTGGCTCCATTGGGAAACATATTCCTCAGCCTCATTTTCAAGGACCTTTGCCACGGAAAATGGGGGGGATTTTGACTCTGAGCGGGTGTGACCACCTTTGGCCTCGTCCCCTCCCCATCTCTGTAACCCCCTCTGGCTCCTCCCCTCTCCCTATCTCTGTAACCCCTCCAGCTCCACACCCCTCCCTATCTCTGTAACCTCCTCCAGCACCTATATCCCTCCCTATCTCTGTAACCTCCTCCAGCCTCACACCCCTCCCTATCTCTGTAACCTCCTCCAGCCCCGACACCCCTCCCTATCTCTGTAACCTCCTCCAGCCCCGACACCCCTCCCTATCTCTGTAACCTCCTCCAGCCCCGACACCCCTCCCTATCTCTGTAACCACCTCCAGCCCCGACACCCCTCCCTATCTCTGTAACCTCCTCCAGCACCTATATCCCTCCCTATCTCTGTAACCTCCTCCAGCCTCACACCCCTCCCTATCTCTGTAACCTCCTCCAGCCCCGACACCCCTCCCTATCTCTGTAACCCCCTCCAGCCCTGACACCCCTCCCTATCTCTGTAACCCCCCTCCAGCCCCACACCCCTCCCTATCTCTGTAACCCCCCCCCCCCCCCCCCCGAGATCTCTGCGCTCCTCCAATTCTGGCCTCTTGCGCATCCCTCGATTATAATCGCTCAACCATCGGTTGCCGTGCCTTCTGTTGCCTGGGCACTAAGCTCTGGAACTCCCTCCCTAAACCTCTCCGCCTCTCTCTCTTCCTTCAAGACGCTCCTTAAAACCGATGCCTTTGACCAAGCTTTTGGTCACCTGTCCCCAATATCTCCTGATGCATCTCGGTTTGTTTGATAATACACCTGTGAGGCTCCTTGGAATATTTTACTATGTTGAAGGTGCTATATAAATTCAAGTTGTTGTTGTAAGAAATGTTTTCACCCAGAGGGCGGTGTGGGTCTGGAACTCACTGCCTGAAAGGGTGGTAGAGGCAGAAACCCTCACCACATTTAAACAGTACCTGGATGTGCACTTGAAGTGTCGTAACCTACAGGGCTACGGACCGAGAGCTGAAAAGTGGGATTAGGCTGGGTAGCTCTTGGTCGGCCGGCACGGACACGATGGGCCGAATGGCTTCCTTCCGCACTGTAAATTTCTATGATTGTATGGTTTGGCTGCGTGGTTGGATTAAGTCGAACGAGAGTAGAGCTACTGCCAGGATTCCAGGAATGTCACATGAATGAGCTGGAGTGGATTTTCATTCTCTCTCTCTCTGAGAAAACACCATCTTGCGACTTGGCAGCTCTCCCAACTGGACAGTTGAGATTAGGAACTTGCTGCTTGGGGATCCGTGGGAGCAATATATTCCCTTGTTTACTGAAAAACTCGAGGGCAATTAGGGATGGGCAATAGATGCCGGCCTTGCCAGCGATGCCCACATCCCATGAATTAATTCCAAAAAATGGTAACACACCCTGCCTTCTCTGAGATGGTTTACTCGACACTGAAAAAGAAAGACTTGCATTTATATAGCGCCTTTCACGACTGCCGGACATCTCAAAGCGCTTTACAACCAATTAAGTACTTTCGGAGTGTAGTCACTGTTGTAATGTGGGAAACACAGCAGCCAATTCACGCACAGCAAGCTCCCACAAACAGCATGTGATAATGGCCAGATAATCAGGGTTTTTTTTATGTTGATTGAGGGATAAATATTAGCCCCCAGGACACCAGGGATAACTTCCCTGCTCTTCTTCAAAAGAGAGCCATGGGATCTTTTACGTCCACTTGAGAGGGCAGATCTGGCCTCGGTTTAACGTCTCATCTGAAAGCCTGATTGAACCTGTGTACATCTGGGCTCAGCTACGCACTGGGATAAATTCTCACTGAACTATCAGGGAGAACTGACTCGCATTGATATTTGAGTCATTAATTGAGGCATTGAAATATTTCCAGAGCACAAATAACACAAGGAGATACTGAGTGATGTGCATAGTTAATTAACTCCCACATAATCTGCCCTTCTCAATATTGCTAATGGATACATAGAAACATAAAAAATAGGGCCATTTGGCCCTTCGAGCCTGCACCGCCATTCAATAAGATCATGGCTGATCATTCCCTCAGTAACCCTTTCCTGCTTTCTCTCCATACACCGTAAGGGCCATATCTAACTCCCTCTTGAATATATCCAATGAACTGGCATCAACAACTCTCTGCGGCAGGGAATTCCACAGGTTAACAATTTTCTGAGTGAAAAAGTTTCTCCTCATCTCAGTTCTAAATGGCCTACCCCTTATCCTAAGACTATATCCCTTGTTGCTGGACTTCCCCAACATCGGAAACATTCTTCCCGTATCTAACCTGTCCAGTCCCGTCAGAATCTTATACGTTTCTATGAGATCCCCTCTCATCCTTCTAAACTCCAGTGAACAAAGGCCCAGTTGATCAAGTCTCTCCTCATATGACAGTCCAGCAATCGCTGGAATCAGTCTGGTGAACCTTCGCTGCACTCCCTCAATAGCAAGAGCGTCCTTCCTCAGATTAGGAGACCAAAACTGAACACGATATTCCAGGTGAGGCCTCACTAAGGCCCTGTACAACTGCAATAAGACCTCTCTGCTCCTATACACAAATCCCCTAGCTATGAAGGCCAACATACCATTTGCCTTCTTCACCGCCTGCTGTACCTGTATGCCAACTTTCGATGACTGATGAACCATGACACCCAGGTCTCGTTGCACCTCCCCTTTTCCTAATCTGCCGCCATTCAGATAATATTCTGCCTTCGGATTTTTGCCCCCAAAGTGGATAACCTCACATTTATCCACATTATACTGCATCTGCCATGCATTTGCCCACTCACCTAACCTGTCCAAGTCACCCTGCAGCCTCTTAGCGTCCTCCTCACAGCTCACACCGCCACCCAGTTTAGTGTCGTCTGCAAACTTGGAGATATTACACTCAATTCTTTTATCCATATCGTTATTGTATATTGTGAAGAGCTGGGGTCCCAGCACTGAGCCCTGCGGCACTCCACTAGTCACTGCCTGCCATTCTGAAAAGGACCCGTTTATCCCGACTCTCTGCTTCCTGTCTGCCAACCAGTTCTCTATCCATGTCAGTACATTATCCCCAACACCATGCGGTTTGATCTTGCACACCAATCTCTTGTGCGGGACCTTGTCAAAAGCCTTTTGAAAGTCCAAATACACCACATCCACTGGTTCTCCCTTGTCCACTCTGCTAGTTACATCCTCAAAAAATTCTAGAAGATTCGTCAAGCATGATTTCCCTTTCATAAATCCATGCTGACTTGGTCCGGTCCTGTCACTGCTTTCCAAATGCGCTGCTATTTCATCCTTAATGATTGATTCCAACATTTTCCCCTCTACTGATGTCAGGCTAACTGGTCTATAATTACCCGTTTTCTCTCTCCCTCCTTTTTTAAAACGTGGTGTTACATTAGCTACCCTCCAGTCCATAGGAACTGATCCAGAGTCGATAGACTGATGGAAAATGATCACCAATGCATCCACTATTTCTAGGGCCACTTCCTTAAGTACTCTGGGATGCAGACTATCAGGCCCCGGGGATTTATCGGCCTTCAATCCCATCAATTTCCCTAACACAATTTCCCGCCTAATAAGGATATCCTTCAGTTTCTCTTTCTCACTAGACCCACTGTCCCCTAGTACATTCGGAAGGTTATTTGTGTCTTCCTGCGTGAAGACAGAACCGAAGTATTTGTTCAATTGGTCTGCCATTTTATTGTTCCCTATTATAAATTCACCTGAATCCGACTGGAAGGGACCTATGTTTGTCTTTACTAATCGTTTTCTCTTCACATATTTATAGAAGCTTTTGCAGTCAGTTTTTATATTCCCTGCAAGCTTCCTCTCGTACTCTATTTTCCTCCTCTTAATTAAACCCTTAGACCTCCTCTGTTGAATTCTAAATTTCTCCCAGTCCTTAGGTTTGTTGCTTTTTCTAGCCAAGTTATATGCCTCTTCCTTGGTTTTAACACTATCCTTAATTTCCCTTGTTAGCCACGGTTGAGCCACCTTCCCCGTTTTATTTTTACTCCAGACAGGGGTGTACAATTAGACACCTGCTTTAACCCTGGCCTTGGTGACTACAATTCTGGTCTTGTGATCCAAGATGATTTTAGAATAAAATTTGGGAATGACAAATTATTTCCCGGGCTACATCTAGCAATAAAAGGTTTGAGTCTTTGGCCAGAGATCATGGCTTGAAGCATTGAAATCCGTGGCGAATAGGCTTCATGGCGCAAAGAGTTCTGGCACCTAAAATTAAATGATAGGTCATCACATGGAAGGATCTTTACCAGAGAAAAGCGATGGGGAACGCTGGCTTCAGTCACCGACACAGGACAGGATTCTTGTAAGGAAGCAGAACATCATCATCATCATCATAGGCAGTCCCGCAGAACACCAGTTAGGCCACAGCTGGAGTACTGCGTGTACAGTTCTGGCCACCACATTACAGGAAGGATGTGATTGCACTGACGAGGATACAGAGGTGATTTACGAGGATGTTGCCAGGACTGGAGAATTTTAGCTATGAGGAAAGATTGGATAGGCTGGGGTTGTATTCTTTGGAACAAAGGAGGCTGAGGGGAGACCTCATTGAGGTGTATAAAATTAGTGCTGTGCGGCGAGGACAGGCTGGTGGAGGACCTTTGTCTTACGGATGTTTAGCGTAAGGCCCATGCTTTTGCATGCCTCTGTAAATACGTCGACTATATCCTGCAGTTCAGCCTCCTTCACGGCAAACGAGCCAAAGGTGGGCAGCGGAAACGTTTCAAAGACACCCTCAAAGCCTCCCTGATAAAATGCAACATCCCCACCGACACCTGGGAGTCCCTGGCCAAAGACCAGTCCGCCCTAAGTGGGGAAAGTGCATCTGGGAGGGCGCTGAGCACTTTGAGTCTCATCGCCGAGAGCATGCAGAAACCAAGCGCAGGCAGCGGAAGGAGCGTGCGGCAAACCAGACTCCCCACCCACCCTTTCCCTCAACGACTATCTGTCCCACTTGGGACAGGGACTGTGGCTCTCGTATTGGACTGTTCCGCCACCAAAGAACTCACTTCAGGAGTGGAAGCAAGTCTTCCTCGATTTCGAGGGACTGCCTATGATGATGATGCTGAAATTATGAGGGGCGTAGATAGAATGGATAGGAAGGACCTATTTCCCTTAGCAGAGGGGTCAATAACCAGGGGGCACAGATTTAAAGTGTTTAGAGGGGATTTGAGGGGAACTTTTTTCACTCAGAGGGTGATGGGGGGTCTGGAACTCACTGCCTCAAAGGGTAGTAGAGGCAGAAACCCTCACCGCATTTAAAAAGTACCTGGATGTGCACCTGAAGTGCCGTAACCTACAGGGCTGTGGACCCAGAACTGGAAAGTGGGATTAGGCTGGATAGCTCTTGGTTGGCCGACGCGGACTCGATGGGCCGAAATGGCCTCCTTCCGTGCTGTAAATTTCTATGATTCTATGATCAGCAGATTACTAGGGGCAGGGACACGGTAAAGAGTTACTGTACATGACAGAGAGTACATTTTGCACAGAGAAAGGAACAGGAATCTCAAGTCACAGCATGTTCAGTTACTTATTATAAGCCTGCCAGCACACAGTGTGCTTTCCTTTGTCAGGTGTCAAGATAACTAACTGTCCACTTAGCTGCTAGGAGACTATTCTGGGACAATGCGGGTCTGTGTAAACTGGAGGTGCTGTGGCAGCCTATTGCAGGGGCCTAGAGCTCGAAAAACTTCCTGCTATCAATACAATAATATTGACACAAAAATGATCAGATTCATTGCTTTTACTCTTCCAGCCAGAAACATAGGGCTTTTTAAACAGTATAACATCTAAAATTCTCTCACCTTTGAATATAATAAAACCTGATTAAAAATAAAATGACCCCAGCCTGTGACTTGATTCTTGTCCGTTACAACAGCACCCTGGCCCTGGATCAGTGCGGATGGCAGGGGGGAGGGGGGAAAGTGATGATTAAAAATATATGAGAAGTGATGGATAGGCGATTCCTCGAAGACTCAGTAAGTATGGTGTACAGCGTGACTTTACAATCACAGAACGGTTACAGCACAGAAGGAGGCCATTCGGCCCATCGAGCCCGTGCCGGCTCTCTGCAGGAGCACCTCAGTCAGTCCCACTCCCCCCGCCCTTTCCCCGGAGCCCTGCACTTTTTTTTCCTTCAGGTACTTATCCAACTCCCTTTTGAAAGCCGCGATTGAGTCTGCCTCCACCACCCTCTCAGGCAGCGCATTCCAGATCCTAACCACTCGCTGCGTAAAAAAGCTTTCCCTCATGTCGCCTTTGGTTCTTCTGCCAATCTCCTTAAATCTGTGTCCCTCTGGTTCTCGACCCTTCCACCAATGGGAACAGTTTCTCTCGATCTACTCTGTCCAGACCCCTCATGATTTTGAACACCTCGATCAAATCTCCTCTCAACCTTCTCTGCTCCAAGGAGAACAACCCCAGCTTCTCCAGTCTATCCACGTCACTGAAGTCCCTCATCCCTGGAACCAATCTCGTCAATCTTTTCTGTGCCCTCTCTAAGGGCTTCTTGGATGCCAAGCCGCTGGCCCGACCGAAACCCTCCCTGGTGGCCCAGTGGGCTGAAGTTTTAAATTCGCGGAGGCTGTCCCCTTTAAGTGAAGGGGAGAGTCGTGGTGACGTGGTGCTGTAATGATGTCATCGCAGCGGTCACTTCGCACTTCCCCGTATCCGTCCCCATTAACAGCAACTTCCAGAGCCAAGGAAAAAAAAAAACAACAAAGAGCTGAATGTCGCTCCGGAGTAGACTTGAACCGCAGCTGTGGTAAAAACCATCGAAACGGGTTGGAAGGCCTCGTTCCGGGCAGGGGGTGGGGCAATTTCCACCCCTACGCCTCTATTTATGAAGCCCAGGATCCTGTAAGCTTTTTTTTTAAACTACTTTCTCAACCTGCCCTGCCACCGTCAGCGATTTGTACACCTATACCCCCAGGTCTCTCTGTTCCCGCACCTCCTTTAGAATTGTATCCTTTAGTTTATATCAGCCCTCCTCATTCTTCCTACCAAAATGTATCGCTTTGCACTTTTCTGCGTTAAATTTCATCTGCCCCGTGTCCGCCCATCCCACCGGCCTGTGTCCCCCTGAAGTCTATCACTCCACCTTTGTTAGAATAACCAGCTGAATGATGCTGCAACTTGGGAAGTCATTGTAGAGTTTAGCAACTGTTACAGAATATCTCCCCAACCATTTCCCCCCCCCCCTGCCCCCCCCCCTTGTCTCCTTCCCCACTTTCCCCATTGTAACAGCTGAAAGCATTGGCTGGTGTACTGACCATATCAGTTTGGTTGTGAATGGTGTGACGTGACACCTTGACCCCCATTCACATGCAGTCCTGTAATGTCCGATGCACTTCACACTTGCAACTGGAATGTCCGAGGTGTGAAATGCAAGTAATCCCCTTGATCTCACCTGCTTACTGAACCAACTTTGCTGAGGATCGGTGACCAGTTTGCCGACCAAATGTGCAATGTGTGACATTAACAAATTGTAAATCAGTAAAGGTTAGAAGATTGATTATAAGCTTCTCCTTATGTGGCTCGGTGTCAAATTCTTTGTCATAACACTCCTGTGAAGCACCTTGCGATGTTTTACTACATTAAAGGCGCTATATAAATCCAGGTTGTTGTAGTCACTATTGTAATCATCATCATTATAGGCGGTCCCTCGAATCGAGGATGACTTGCTTCCACACGAGTTCACAGATGTTTCAATGAAGGACCCGATGTTCCAGTCCTGAACTCCAGGGGTGGAAGACGCCTGTGTGTGGATTTTTTTAACGTGGGGTGGCCGTTGCACACCAGCTTGACAGAGCGAGGTCTTGGTCCAGTGGCAAGGGTTATCCAGGACGATTGGAGACCTGCTCTGCTAATGTGGGAAACGCCAACTTGCGCACAGCAAGCTCCCACAAACAGCAATGTGATAATGACCAGATAATGTATTTTATTTTAGTATTGCTGATTGAGTGATAAATATTGACCAGGACACCGGGGATAACTCCCCTGCTTGCCTAGAAATAGTGTCATGGGATCTTTTACATCCATCTGAGAGGGCAGACGGGGCCTCGGTTTAACATCTCATCCGAGCGATGGCACCTCCGACAGTGCAGCACTCCGTCAGCACTGCACTGCATTGTCAGCCCAGATTTTTTGTGCAAGTGAGACTTGAACCCACAACCTTCTGACTCAGAGGCACGTGTGCTATCCACTGAGCCAAGACTGACACTTAAATCCGGGCAGCAGAACCATAGGCCCATGAAATATTGGCCTATGATTCTGCCACTGGGACAAGGGAGCTGGATTTAGTTGCGTAAGCAGCTCATGGACATCAGATTCCGGAATCTGACCCATGCAAGCGGCAAAATAAAAGCGGTTCTAAACAGTATAAAACAGCAATTTTTCTGTGGCGTAGTGGGTCACTGTGCAAATTGGCTGCCGCGTTTCCCACGTTACAACAGTGACTACACTTCAAAAAGTACTTCATTGGCTGTAAAGCGCTTTAAGATGCTATATAAAGTGAAAGGCGCGATATAAATCCAAGTCTTTCTTTCTTAAATTACAGCCACCAGTTTCGCATTGTTTTATACAAACCCTGGACAGGCCAAGATTTCTACATTCTCATGCCTAGAATTTGGATTGACCGTAATTAACCTTGAGCGACTAAGTCTGGAGTTCGAGGAACGACTCAATGGCAGTGAGGGCACAGATTCAGTTGTGCTGCATTTATATTTATTAAAACAATCTCAATGATTTTGCATCTTTAGTGCCATCGATCTGCGAAAGCACAGTCAACATTTACCCGCTGTGTGAGTCAGCTTGTCGCACAGACAATAATCCACGGGATCTCGAGCGATATTTTTATATTTTTATCATGAAATGCCGATTATATTGTGTTGTGATGGCTTGCCCTCTTCTTGCTCAGGTCAGGTGCTGATGTTTTGGGGACCCTGGGGGGAATGGGGGGGGAGTAGGGGGGGGCCCTGGGGGGAATGGGGGGGAGGGGAGGGGTGTGGGGGGGGAGTGGGGAGGGGAGGGTGTGGGGTGTGGGGGGGGAGTGGGGAGGGGAGGGTGTGGGGTGTGGGGCGGGGAGGGGAGTGGGGGGGAGGGGAGGGGAAGGGAGGGGTGTGGGGGGGGAGGGGAGGGGAGGGGTGTGGGGGGGGAGTGGGGCGGGGAGGGTGTGGGGGGAGTGGGGCGGGAAGGGGGGGAGTGGGGGTAGGGAGGAGGGGAGGGGAGTGGGGGGAGGGGAAGGGAGGGGAGTGGGGGGGAGGGGTGGGGGGCGAGGGGGGAGTGAGTTGGGGGCGAGGGGAGGTGTGTGGGGAGGAGTGGGGCGGGGAGGGGGGGTGTGGGGGGGAGTGGGGCGGGGGGGTGTGGGGAGGGGGGGAGTGGGGGGGAGGGGAGTGGGGGGGCGAGGGCGAGGGGAGGGGGGGAGTGGGGAGGAGGGGAGGGGAGTGGGGGGGAGAGGGGAGGAGTGAGGGTGGGGAGGAGTGAGGGGGAGTGGGGAAGGGGGGAGGGGAGGGGAGTGGGGGGAGGGGAAGGGAGGGGAGGGGTGGGGGGGCGAGGGGGAGGGGAGGGGGGGAGTGAGTTGGGGGCGAGGGGAGGTGTGTGGGGGGGAGTGGGGCGGGGAGGGGGGGTGTGGGGGGGAGTGGGGCGGGGGGGTGTGGGGAGGGGGGGAGTGGGGGGGAGGGGAGTGGGGGGGCGAGGGCGAGGGGAGGGGGGGAGTGGGGGGTAGGGGAGTGGGGATGGGGGGGAGTGAGGGTGGGGAGGAGTGAGGGGGAGGGGAGTGAGGGTGGGGAGGAGTGAGGGGGAGGGGAGTGGGGATGGGGGGGAGGGGAAGGGAGGGGTGTGGGGGGGAGGGGTGGGGGGGCGAGGGGGAGGGGAGGGGGGGAGTGAGTTGGGGGGTGAGGGGAGGGGGGGAGTGGGGGGGAGGGGAGTGGGGGGGAGAGGGGGAGAGTGAGGATGGGGAGGAGTGAGGGGGAGGGGAGTGAGGAGGGGGGAGGGGAGTGAGGCATGAGGGGGGAGGGGAGTGAGGGGGGAGAGTGGTGAGGGGGAGAATGGTGAGTGGGGTAGGGTGGGGAGAGTGGTGAGGGGGGAGAGTGGTGAAGGGGTAGGGGAGGGGAGAGTGGTGAGGGGGGGTGGGGTGGGGAGGGGAGGGGTGGGGGGGAGTGAGGGGGGGTGGGGAGGGGTGTGGGGTTGGGGGGGAGGGGTGGGGGGGAGTGGGAGAGAGTGGGGGGAGAATGGAGGGGTGGGGGGAGCGAGAGTGGGGGTTGGGGGGGAGAGTGGGGGGTGGGGAGTTGGGGGTTCCTCAGACTGCTCCCCCTTTGTCTCACTTAAACCCCTTTGATCAACTGATGACTGAACACTGAAGAAGGGAAACTCAACAAAAGCCAAGGCCCTCTGGAGAGAGTGAATAGACTGACAGGACTGTCTGGCGCATCCCATTGTGCCGGCCCTAAACAGAGCGCTGACCGACAATGGCAGTGAGTCGCCGGTCAGTGGGGCAAATGCCAGCTTATCGCTCCGGCAAAGGATTGCAATGACAAACCTTTCTTTTCCTGAGCCGACCGCTCTGACATTTTCTCTTTGTGTTGAGAATGTTGAGGCTTTGAAAAGGAATTATTCAGAGGAAGATCTTGGTATCTGTCCCTGCACTCACCTAAGCGAAACTGAAACTAAAATCCTGTCATTTTCCACCCTGCCTTTCCCATTATTTTTCCCAGGACGGTCGAGACCGTCAGCATTTCAAAACAAATAATGGAAATAATGTAAGGTAGTGGAGAGCCGTAATTACTGTATTACTGTAAATGGACAGCTTAAGCTATCAGCTTCAATACGATATTCAAGCCCACTGCGAGTTGTAATAATAGTTCTCCTGCTAATATCAGCAATTTTATCAGGAGGATCATAGAATGGTTACAGCACAGGAGAAGGCCATTTGTCCCATCGAACCCGTGCCCACTCTCAGTTGGTCCCACTCTCCCGCCCTTTCCCCGGAGTCCTGCACATGTTTATCCTTCAGGTACTTATCCAACTCCCTTTTGAAAGCTACGATTGAGTCTGCCTCTTCCACCCTCTCAGGCAGCGCATTCCAGATCCTAACCACTCGCTGCATGAAAACGTTTTCCTTCATGTCGCCTTTGGTTCTTCTGCCAATCGCCTTAAATCTGTGACCTCTGGTTCTCCACCCTTCCACCAATGGGAACAGTTTCTCTCGATCTACTCTGTCCAGACCCCTCATGATTTTGAAGACCTCGATCAAATCTCCTCTCAACCTTCTCTGCTACAAGAAGAACAACCCCAGCTTCTCCAGTCTATCCCCGTCACTGAAGTCCCTCATCCCTGGAACCATTCTCGTAAATCTTTTCTGCACCCTCTCTAAGGCCTTCACATCCTGCCTAAAGTGTGGTGCCCAGAATTGGACACAATACTCCAGTTGGGGCCGAACCAGTGTTTTATACAGGTTCATCATAACTTCCACACTTTTGTACTCTGTGCCTCTATTTATGAAGCCCAGGATCCTGTACGCCTGGCTGTTTTTTGTGTGTGTGTGTGTGGGTGTGTGTGTGTGAGAGGTGGGGGGGGCGGATTGTGCCTTACAGGATCAATACATAGTGCTTCCCGAACATTAAAGCATATCAGTTATCTATCGTCTAATGTTGCAAATTTCCTACGTTACACCTGTGACTACACTTCGAAAGTACTTCATTGACTGCTTTGGGACATCCTGAAGTTGTGAAAGATGCTATAGAAATGCAAGTCTCTCTTTTCATGGCTATGGGAAACTGTAATAAACTAGACTTTTCCAACACACTCCTGGCTGGCCTCCGACATTCTACCCTATGTAAACTAGAAGTGATCCAAATCTCGGCAGCCCATGTCCTAACTCGCACCAAGTCCTGCTCACCCATCACCCTTGTTCCCGCTGGCCTACATTGGCTTAAGATTAAGCAACGCCTCGATTTCAAAATTCTCACCCTTATTTTCAAATCCCTCCATGGCCTCGCCCCTCCCTATCTCTGTAACCTCCTCCAGACCCCCCTGAGATGTCTGCGCTCCTCTAATTCTGCCCTCCTGAGCATCCCCGATTATAATCACTCAACCATCGGTGGCCGTGCCTTCAGCTGCCTGGGCCCCAAGCTCTGGAGCTCCCTCCCTAAACCTCTCCACCTCTCTTTCCTCCTTCAAAAGGCTCCTTAAAACCTCCCTCTTTGACCTCACCTGAGCTAATTTCTACTTATGCGGCTCGATGTCAAATTTTAAATCTCATAACACTCCTGTGAAGCACCTTGGGACATTTCACTACGTTAAAGGCGCTATATAAATACAAGTTGTTGTTGTTAATATATTAAAAAACAGTCCTAAATGTCAAGATTGTTCCATTAGAAAATTGTTATTTGTTCCTTCCTTTCCCCTTCAGTGGTTCTCCGGACAACGTCGTGCTCTTTGAAGCACGGAGCGGAGGACGCGCCAGGAGGAGGTGGATTTTTATGGAGCTGGATTGGTTTTCCTCACCACTCTGTTGCCAAAATCCGAAGGCTTGGACGAGGATATATCAAACAGCCTTATTGAGAATGTAGTTGAGGCTGACAGTCAGTTGAAAGCCAGATGGGCAAGTCAGTTGGAAGTTCAGTGCTTCACCACAACAGCAGTGTTGAAGTGTTCCCGTGCACTTTGCACAGGGTCCCAGCAGCTGTTGTTGGAGTGCAAACCACAGGTGATTTTGCTGTCCAGCTTTCCCTCACCCACTGATCACCCACTTCAGTCACGCTGCTCTCTTAGTTGCCATGAGACCGGCTCATTCACCACAAACCAGAGTTCACACCTGGAAACTTTCCAATTTAGTACAATGCCTATATCAAGTGCCTATTATCTGCAAGGGCAGACATTGATGACGATGTTCAGCACCGCCTCCAGTGCACCAGTGCAACCTTCGGTCGTCTGCGGAAGAGAGTGTTCGAAGATCAGGCCCTCAAATCTGGCAAAGCTTATGGTCTACAGGACTGCAGTGATACCCGCCCTCCTGTATGGCTCAGAGATGTGGACCATGTACAGTACACACCTCAAATCGCTGGAGAAATGCCACCAGCGCTGCCTCCGCAGATCCTGCAAATCCCCTGGGAGGACAGATGCACCAATGTCAGTGTTCTCGCTCAGGCCAACATCCCCAGCATCGAAACACTGACCACACTCGACCGGCTCCGCTGGGCAGGCCACATTGTCCGCATGCCCGACACGAGACTCCCAAAGCAAGCGCTCTACTCGGAACTCCTACACGGCAAGCGAGCCCCAGGTGGGCAGAGGAAACGTTCCAAGGAAACCCTTAAAGCCTCCTTGATAAAGTGCAACATCCCCACCGACACCTGGGAGTCCCTGGCCAAAGACTGCCCTAAGTGGAGGAAGAGCATCCGGGAGGGCGCTGAGCACCTCGAGTCTCGTCGCCGAGAGCATGCAGAAACCAAGTGCAGGCAGCGGAAGGAGCGTGCGGCAAACCAGACTCCCCACCCACCCTTTCCTCCAACCACTGTCTGTCCCACCTGTGCCAGAGACTGTAATTCCTGTATTGGGCTGTTCAGTCACCTGAGAGCTCACTTTTGGAGTGGAAGCAAGTCTTCCTCGATCCCGAGGGACTGCCTCTGATGATGATGCGGCGTACTTGTCCAACGAACTATCGGGCAGCCTTACGGTGCCTGAACAAGGCCCCCGAGTACTCCAAACTCCCATTGACCAAGGCATCATTCTACTTCAGGTGAGGTTCAAACAAACTGTAATCCTGCAGTTATACTAGAGGAAAACATTACTTCATCGTCTAATACAAAAGCAAAATACTGCGGATGCTGGAATCTGGAATAAAAACAGAAAATGCTGGAAATCTCAGTGGGTCGGGCAGCATCTGTTGACCAAAGGGTCATCGACCCAAAACATTAACTCTGCTTCCTCTCCACAGATGCTACCTGACCCGCTGAGTATTTCCAGCATTTTCTGTTTTTATTACTTTACAGTATTAGGCAGTCCCTCGTATCGAGGATGACTTGCTTCCACACCAAAAAGGATGAGTTCAATGAGTTCACAGGTGTTTCAATGAAGGACCTAATATTCCAGATCCCGAACTACATCTTGAAGGGTGGAAGATGCCTGTGGGTGGATTTTTTTAACGTGGGGTGACCGTTGCACACCAGCCACACGGGCTTGACAGAGCTAGGTCTTGGTCCAGTGGCAAGGGTTAACCAGGACGACTGGAGACCTGCTCTGCTGCACGGACCTAGTGCGCACACATATTGCACAGTGTGGGCTGGGCCCGTGCTGCCCCTGGGCTTAGATGACACCAGAAAACATAAGAAGTTGTGGAATAAGAAAATGCATACATCTATATTAATGACTTGGATGAAGGGACCATGTGTAATGGAGCCAAGTTTGCTGATGATACAAAGTTGGGTGGGAAAGCAAGTTGTGAGGAGGACACAAAAAATCTGCAAAGGGATATAGACAGGCTAAGTGAGTGGGCAAAAATTTGGCAGATGGAGTATAATGTGGGAAAATGTGAGGTTATCCACTTAGGTGGAAATAATAGAAAAGCAAATTATAATTTAAATGGAGAAAAATTGCAAAATGCTGCAGTACAGAGGGACCTGGAGCTCCTTGTGCATGAAACACAACAAGTTAGTATGCAGGTACAGCAAGCAATCAGGAAGGCGAATGGAATGTTGGCCTTTATTGCAAAGGGGGATAGAGTATAAAAGCAGGGAAGTCCTGCTACAACTGTACAGGGTATTGGTGAGGCCACACCTGGAGTACTGCATACAGTTTTAGTCTCTTTATTTAAGGAAGGATATACTTGCATTGGAGGCTGTTCAGAGAAGGTTCACTGGGTTGATTCCGGAGATGAGGGGGTTGACTTATGAAGATAGGTTGAGTAGGTTGGGCCTATACTCATTGGAGTTCAGGTGATCTTATTGAAACTTATAAGATAATGATGGGGCTTCACAAGGTGGATGCAGAGAGAATGGGCCCAAGTTTCGGGCCGCGCCTAAAATGGCGCAACCCGGACCTGGACGCCCATTTTTCACGCCACAAAGTGTGCCTAAGAAAAACTTGCCAATTCTCCGGCTCCCTGCAGGCCCTCTGGAGTCAGGCGCGGCGCAGCACGAGCTGTAGGGGGCGGAGCCAGGTCCCTGCGCTGAAAGCAGTGCCGGGACCTCTGCACATGTGCGCTACAGTGCATGTGCAGTAGCTCCAGGCGCCCAAAACTGTGGGAGGGGCCCGAAGCACGCAGCCCCTAGCCCTGGCCGAATGGCCTCACTGGGGCTGCGTGGATAAGGCTCACCTCCCACCCGACCGGACCCCCGCTCCCCCCCCCCCGGCGACCCGACCTCCGCTCCCCCCCACCGCGATTCTCTCTCCCCCTCCCCCCTACCCCCCCCCGACTCTCCCATCCCTCCCCCCCGCGACTCTCCCCCCGGACCTCCGCGACTCCCCCCGAGACACGACGCCACCTACCTGTAAATCCAGCCCGAAGTCTTGGGCCCGGCCGTTCAGCCTCCTTCTCTTCCTTCCTTCCCTCCCTCTCTCCCTTCTCCTCCTCTCCCCCCTTCTCCTCCACCCCCTCTCCCCGTCCTCCTCCTCCTCCTCCCCCCCCACCCCCCCCTCCTCCTCCTCCTCCTCCCCCTCTCCTCCTCCTCCAAAGTGAAACTGTTCTAACTGACTAGAACTGGAGCAAACTAAATGCCGAGAATTCAAATTTGTAAGATACTCCATTCTAAACCACTTGCTCCAAAAAAACAGGAACAACTCAGGCCGAAACTTGGCCCCAATATTTCCACATGGGGAAATTAAAACTAGGGAATGTAGTCTTAGAATAAGGGGCTGCCCATTTAAAACTGAGATGAGGAGGAATTTCTTCTCTGAGGATTGTAAATCTATGGCATTCTCTGCCTCAGAGAGCTGTGGGGGCTGGGTCATTGAAATTATTTAAGGTGGAGATAGACAGATTTTTGAGCGATAAGGGAGTGAAGGGTTATGGGGAGCGGGCGGGGAAGTGGAGCTGAGTCCATGATCAGATCAGCCATGATCTTATTGAATGGCGGAGCAGGCTCGAGGGGCCGAATGGCCGACTCCTGCTCCTAATTCTTAGGTTCTTATGCTCCTTTCAAAAGATGAGTACTATTGCATATACATGGACTCAATGTTTGGGGGGTGGGATTTTACCCTTACTGGAAAGCTGGCGGGAGGGCAGTGAAAATCGCCCTGGCTCTTAGCTGTCTGAAAGCTGTCTTCTGAAGAAGTCCACCCCTTTTGAGGGTACAATCGTACATGTGTTGGTTGATCTCCATTACCTCACTCAAGTGACCATTGCTCATCTATGAGTCACGACAGTGAGTGTCATCAGGCTAGTTGATTGTCAAAGTGAGTGCTGCGGACAAGGAATCAATAACCCAATCTTACTTCACCAGATGCCTACACGTGCAAACTTCTAGGAGGGATAAGAACATAAGAAATAGGAGCAGAAGTCGGCCATTCAGCCCTTCACTCCTGCTCCGCCATTCAATAAGATCACGGCTGATCATCGACCTCAACTCCACCTTCCTGCATTATCGCATATCCCTGGATTCCCCGAGAGTCCAAAAATCTATCGATCTCAGCCTTGAATATACTCAACGACTGAGCCTCCACAGCCCTCTGGGGCAGAGAATTCCAGAGATTCACCACCCTCTGAGTGAAGAAATTCCCCCTCATCTCATTCTTAAATGGCCGATCCCTTATCCTGAGACTGTGACCCCTGGTTCTAGACTCTCCAGCCCGGGGGAAACATCCTCTCAGCATCTATCCGAATAGTGGCAAGAGCAAGAGCCCTGAAGGCTTTTTCTCCTGAATAACCCAAAGACACTGATGAAAAGGAGCTGAGATCAGCCTCTGCAGAAACCAGAGATTGAGTCGAGTTTGTGGTTTGTCTGGCTCTGCTGCGCATTGGATCAATTCACTCAGACATTAGGAGCGCTTTCTGTGCTCAGGATAGAAGTTACCCAACCTGCTCACATCTGCATTATCTGTGCCTGTCAGCAATTGAACAACCTGGACCATGTTTGCATTCAGTCATCAGCAATAATGGCAGAAAGAGGCACTTTGAATGGACCTATTTAAGAAAATAAAAATTAGGAGCAGATGTAGGCCATTCGGCCCCTCGAGCCTGCTCCGCCATTCAATGAGATCATGGCTGATCTTCCATCTCAACTCCACTTTCAAATTTCTAAGAGGCACGATAAGGCGGTATATAAAGGCGAGTCACTTTCTACATTTTTGTTACCTTCCAACTTCATTCCCTCCTTTCTTGAAGACACTTCCTTTTGTTGGGATCATGTTTCACGGCTGTTGCTCTGGTGCCTTGGCCAAGTGACTCCCCTTGCTATGTGAGCACATGAGTGCACTGAGTAATGGTGGCCATTGGGTGCAGGAGACCACAGCTCAGGCCAACATCCCCAGCATTGAAGCACTGACCACACTCGATCAGCTCCGTTGGGAAGGCCACATTGTCCGCATGCCCGACACAAAACTCCCAAAGTAAGCGCTCTACTTGGAACTCCTTCACAGCAAACGAGCCCCAGGTGGGCAGCGGAAATGTTACAAAGACACCCTCAAAGCCTACCTGATAAAGTGCAACATCCCCACTGACACCTGGGAATCCCTGGCCAAAGACCGCCCTAAGTGGAGGAAGAGCATCCGGGAGGGCACTGAGCACCTCGAGTCTCGTCGCCGAGAGCATGCAGAAAGCAAGCGCAGGCAGCGGAAGGAGCGTGCGGCAAACCAGTCCCACCCTCCCTTTCCTTCAACCACTGTCTGTCCCACCTGTGACAGAGACTGTAATTCCCGTATTGGACTGTTCAATCACCTGAGAACTCACTTTTAGAGTGGAAGCAAGTCTTCCTCGATTCCGAGGGACTGCCTATGTTGATGATGATTTCTTAATGTTCACAAATGTACAAATTCCAGGTAATGAAATTGATGCCGGAGATAGAGAGAAATTATTTCCGCTGGTTGGGGAGTCTGGGGCTAGGGGGGCACAGTCTAAAAATGAGAGCACGACCTTACAGGAGTGAAATTAGGAAACACTTCTACACACAAAGGGCGGTAGAAGTTTGGAATTCTCTTCCGCAAACGGCAATTGATCAATTGGTAATTTTAAACCCGAGATTATTCGAATTTTGTTAAAGTTATTAAGGTATGTGGGCCAAAGGCGGGTCTATGCAGTTAGATCGCAGATCAGCCAGAATCTCAGTGAATGGCAGAACATGCTCCAGGGGCTGAATGGCCTCCTCCTGCTCCCATGTTTCTGAAAGGTCACCAATAGTGATCACGAGAGAAACATTGGCTGCTTTCCCCTTCTCTACCCTGGGTACTCAAGACCAGTTGTGTGACTTTGGCTGATGTTTAGCAACACAACACAGAGTGCCGCTCAAACCTGGGAAATCGGAATGGGTTTGTTTCCGTACATCCTGACTTTGCCAAATGAGACTTTGAGGGAGCTCTATGTATATAGAAAGAATTCCCAACAGCACTGTAAAGCAGGATTTTAAGTACTAGCGTACTACAAAGTGCTTAAAAATTTTATAAATAACAAAATCATTCCAATGTAATCAATGTGTAATGTAATACCATTTGAGCCATTGAAAAGCAATATAGCAGTTTATACTGTAACATAAAGGTATACTGCACCACAATTCTATATATAATGCAATCAATCAGTTGTTCATTTCCAGTACACTTCAAGGAATTGCAGTAAAATGTTACATTATAATGAAGCCATTGTTATTGATTAATATTATAATCGGCAACTTATTATGCAGCCATCTGATGATACATATTGGACAAACAATTTCTCTTCAATTGATGGCAGGTTGTTTCTCTATTATTTAAATAACATCACAAACACTTGCCTTCCTGTTTCCCTTGTGTTTCTCTTCTGAAGTCACTGGGGCCGAAATCTGTTAGAGCCCCAAACTGGGTGCGATTACCATGGTAACCAGGAGGGTGAGGCCCAAGGACCGAAGTAAATTTGCCCTCAGACCTCATCATAACAATTCAGGCATTCTGGCACACCGTGGCTGCAGTGTGCACCATCTACAAGATGCACTGCAGCAACTCGCCAAGGCTTCTTCGGCAGCACCTCCCAAACCCGCGACCTCTACCGCCTAGAAGGACAAGGGCAGCAGGTGCATGGGAACACCACCACCTCCACGTTCCCCTCCCAGTCACACACCATCCTGACTTGGAAATATATCGGCCGTTCCTTCATCGTCGCTGGGTCAAAATCCTGGAACTCCCTCCCTAACAGCACTGTGGGAGCACCTTCACCACATGGACTGCAGCGGTTCAAGAAGGCGGCTCACCACCACCTTCTCAAGAAAGAATTACATTTATATAGAGTCTTTCAAGACCACCGGACATCTCAAAACACTGTTCAGCCAATGAAGTAATTTTGGAATGTAGTCACTGTTGTAATGTGGGAAACACAGCAGCCAATTTGCGCACAGCAAGCTCCCACACACAGCAATGTGATAATGACCAGATAATCTGTTTTAGTGATGTTGATTGAGGGATAAATATTGGCCCCAGGACACCGGGGATAACTCCCCTGCTCTTCTTCGAAATAGTGCCACGGGGTCTTTTACATCCACCTGAGAGAGCAGACAGGGCCTCAGTTTAATGTTTCATCTGAAAGACGGCACCTCCGACAGTGCAGCGCTCCCTCAGCACTGCACTGGAGTGTCAGCCTGGATTTTTGTGCTCAAGTCCCTGGAGTGGGACTTGAACCCACAACCTTCTGACTCAAAGGTGAGGGTGCTGCCCACTGAGTTACAGCTGACACAGTAGCTGCCGCACTAAGAGGAATATTAACACTTTACAACGAAAATTTACAAAGTCACAGAGAGTTGAGGTCTGTATTATAACGAGATGGCCTTATATATATATATATATTTTTTTTTAAATTCGTTCACGGGACGTGGGCGTCACTGGCAAGGCCGGCATTTATTGCCCATCCCTAATTGCCCCTTGAGAAGGTGGTGGTCGCCGGCTTCTTGAACCGCTGCAGTCCGTGTGGTGAAGGTGCTCCCACAGTGCTGTTCGGGAGGGAGTTCCAGGATTGTGACCCAGCGACGATGAAGGAACGGCCGATATATTCCCAAGTCGGGATGGTGTGTGACTGGGAGGGGAACGTGGAGGTGGTGGTGTTCCCATGCGCCTGCTGCCCTTGTCCTTCTAGGGGGTAGAGGTCGCGGGTTTGGGAGGTGCTGCCGAAGAAGCCTTGGCGAGTTGCTGCAGTGCATCTTGTAGATGGTGCACACTGCAGCCAGGGGGCGCCGGTGGTGGAGGGAGTGAGTGTTGAAGGTGGTGGATGGGGGGCTGATCAAGCAGCTGCTTTGTCCTGGATGGTGTCAAGTCGGAAAGGTGTTCAGCCCCACACCAGGACTGGCCCATCTTGGCTGATCCTGCAGTGAACTGCATTTAACGAAGAGCAGGGGAGTTCTCCCCGGTGTCCTCGACCAACATTAATAAAATAAAACAGATTATCTAGTCATTATCACATTGCTGTTTGTAGGATCCTGATGTGTGCATATTGGCTGCCACCCTTTCTACATTACAACAGTGACGACATCATTGGCTGTGAAGCGCTTTGGGACTTCCCAATGTCATGGAAGGCACTATATAAATGCGAATCTTTTTGAAGTACAGAGGACGTGTCGCATTGTCAGAGGTGCTATCCTTCAGGTGAGACATTAAACCCGTGGCCTTTTGCCAGGATCACATCAATATTAAATAGCGCATAAAACATTTTAAGGAAGAGCAGAGAGTTCCCCAAGTGTGGTGGCCAACGTTCCTCACTCAATCATCGTTCATTCCATTGCTCTTTGTGGGCACTTGGTGTGTGCAAAATGGTTTAAATACTTCACAACAACAACTGGCATTTATACAGTGCCTTAAATGTAATCACAGGGGCAATTATCAAAGAAAATTTGACACCAAGCCACATAAGGTGAAACTAGGGCGGACTTGGTCAAAGAGGTAGCTTTTAAGGAGCATCTTAAAGGAGGAAAGAGAGGCGGAGAGGTTTAGGGAGGGAGTTCCAGAGCTTGGGGCCCAGGCAGCTGAAGGCACGGCCACCGATGGTTGAACGATTATAATCAGGGATGTTCAAGAGGGCAGAATTAGAGGAGCGCAGATATCTCGAGGGGTGGTAGGTCAGGAGGAGGTTACAGAGATAGGGAGGGGCGAGGTGTTGTCGAATGGGAGCCAATGCCCTTCATATGTAATTAACTGGGAAGCATTTTGAGGTGGTTGTGGAGGATGCAACGAGGCGCAATATAAGTGCGAGCATTGCTGTACGTTTTCAAATGTTAAGAGCCATGTCTGGTGGAGCACATCACCACAGGCGCCCATTTGTCTGTCTGCGATGGCTTTTGCTTCCCTGGCCAAATAGATCCTTCCCAGACATTCGGGACGGTCGACGATGGGAAAACTAAAGCCACAGTTGTGTTTGTGAAGCGACTGTGCGGACCCACACGTCGTGGTGTTGCTGGGCACATCTTCTGGAATTGGAACGACAAGTTAAAAATAGCGGATACTCAGCGGATCAGAGATTCACCTCTGATAGCAGATCCACCATCTGACCCAGATTGTGACTTTGGAGACGTAAATGTTCCCGTTTTTACAATTGCAGGAGATTGGTTGGTCAGGGCAGAGAGTATAATCTCGACAGCCTCGCGTGATTAGAACATTACGAGCCTTTGAGCCAAGCATTGCAGCAGAACGTGGGTGAGTTAGAGGTCAAAAGCCTCAGGTGGATCCGTCCAATCTGACCGGCTGAACTTCTTATAATTCGGTGACAACATTTAAAAAAAAAATGTTGTGGACTTTATTTTCCCAGCTTCCCGCTGAACTGTTCGGCTCAATCAGCCTGCCAACGTGACAACCAGCCCGCAGAGAAAGACAAAACAAGGTCGCAGGGTTTGATCCTGCACACACTGGGACAGAGGCGGAGAGTTACCAGGCAACACACCACATGCCCGCTGCCATGGAGCCTGTGTGTTTCTTTTGTTGGAACTGTTGATTCAGACACAGGTCCTGCTATTTGAGGCCTGTGTCTACGCACCAAATAGTAATGTGTTCCTTACTGGTCAGGAGCGCTTAAATGAGCTTCCTATATGAGTAAAACAAAGCAGCTCGCAGCATAATCTAATGTTTCTGATTGACAGTGTTTCCTGGCTGAATCTTGACATTGCCCCACAAGCTTACTGAATGAACTCGCTCATTCTCTCCTGCCTCGGTGTGACTTTGTAATACTTCGCTGTGCTGCCTAAAGATATATTTTTAAAGTGTTAATATACTTCTTAGTGCTACAGCTGCAGTGTCACCTGTGGCTCAGTGGGCAGCACTCTCGCCTCTGAGTCAGAAGGTTGTGGGCTCAAGTCCCACTCCAGGGACTTTAGTACAAAAATCCAGGCTGACACTCCCAGTGCAGTGCTGCACTGTCGGAGGGGCAGTGCTGAGGGAGCGCTGCACTGTCGGAGGTGCCATCTTTTGGATGAGACATTAAACCGAGGCCCCATCTGCTCTCTCAGGTGGATGTAAAAGATCCCATGATACTATTTTGAAGAAGAGCAGGGGGAGTTATCCCCGGTGTCCTGGGGCCAATATTGATCCCTCAATCAACAGACTATCTCGTCAGTATCACATTGCTGTTTGAAGGACCTTGGTGCAGTGTCTCCTACATTACAACACTGATTACACTCCAAAAGTAATTCATTGGCTGTAATGTGCTTTGGGACATTGTGAAAGGTGCTATATAAATGCAAGTCTTTCTATCCTTCTCAGTAACAACATTTGTGCTGTAGAATATTCTCACTGTAAGTGGAGCAATACTGGTCGACACTGAAGAAGTCTATGTTCGGAGATGGGTTTGGCTCTGCTGATTGTTCTTGCTGGGTCTCATTGGGCAGTTCAGTCATTCAGAACAGGCAGGTCTCAGGTTTGATCAATGGTCCTTGGCCCTTGGCTCAGATGGTCCATCTGAGCAAGGGGGCAGTTCAAGTGGGACTACTGGCCTTAGCATCCCCGGGTTAGGGAATGAGATATCAACTCGGGTTCTCACTCCTGAGGGCTAGTCAGTGATTCTTGGTGGGGACAGGGTGGCTCTTGGTGGTGGTGCCCCTCATTGCGAAACACCTCCTGACATTCACTTGCTCGGTAGACATCTGAAGATTGCCCGCTTGAGTCGGGGCCGGGGAAACAAAAAGCAAAATACTGCGGATGCTGGAAATCTGAAATAAAAACAGAGAATGCTGGAAACACTCAGCGGGTCGGGCAGCGTCTGTGGAGAGAGACAGAGTTAACGGGCTGGATATCCCGTCCTTTGCCGCTGGGGGTTACGCCCTGGAGCGGGGTGAAAGGCGGCAGCGAGGTCTCCAGCGCCCCGCCGTGATCCTCGGCTCGGGTTTGGCGGTGGCCCGGAGGAGCACCGCCCGGTGTGCAACGCCTCTGGTTGTGACACCGGCCCGAATTTTGCCTCGAAGCCGACCCGTTCGCCCGGAATCGCGCCCCGCAATGACCGCCGGGGAAACCGGAGCGATCCCGCCATGCCGGCGATGGTAAGGACGGTAACGTGCGGTAACGGTAAGTGCGAGTGTTTGTTCTTTTAATTTATTTAGCGATTGATTTGTGGTGGCCGGGGCAATGTTTGGAGAATGTTCTCCTTAGAGCAGAGAAGGTTGAGAGGAGATTTGATCGAGGTGTTCAAAGTCATGAGGGGTCTGGACAGAGTAGATCGAGAGAAACTGTTCCCATTGGTGGAAGGGTCGAGAACCAGAGGACACGGATTTAAGGCGATTGGCAGAAGAACCAAAGGCGACATGAGGAAAAACGTTTTTACGCAGCGAGTGGTTAGGATCTGGAATGCGCTGCCCGAGAGGGTGGTGGAGGCAGACTCAATTGTGGCTTTCAAAAGGGAGTTGGATAAGTACCTGAAGGAAAAATAATTAGCAGGGCTACGGGGAACGGGTGGGGGAGGGGGACTGGCTGAAGTTCCTGTGTGTGAAAAGACTGGAAACTGGGGGAATCAAACAGAACTTAACCAAGTTAGTTTCTCAAAGCACCTTATTTTAGTAATTCTGCAATTCTAGTTTAGCTCACGGCTTCTGGAGGAATTAAAAAGACTATAAATACAATTTCACTCACGTAAACACTCATGACTGTAGTTGTACTTCCTCCATCTGAGTACGTGTACAATAGCATGTTTAAAGCAGCATAAAGTTGCAAGCGAACCCACACATACTTTAGAACTCATTCTATGATCAGTATCACTTAGCAAATGAAATAGGTCAGGTAAAAAGAGAGAAAGACTTGGATTTATAGAGCGCCTTTCACGACCACTGGACATCTCAAAGTGCTTTACAGCCAATTGGTGCCTTTGGCCGCCTGAGGAAAAGAGTGTTTGAAGTTCATGGTCTACAGGGCTGTAGTAATACCCGCCCTCCTGTATGGCTCAGAGACATGGACCATGTATAGAAGGCACCTCAAATCGCTGGAGATATATCACCAACGATGTCTCCGCAAGATCCTGCAAATCCCCTGGGAGGACAGGTGCACCAACATCAGTGTCCTCGACCAGGCCAACATCCCCAGCATTGAAGCACTGACCACACTCGATCAGCTTCGCTGGGCAGGCCACATTGTTCGCATGCCAGATACGAGACTCTCGAAGAAAATGCTCTATGCAGAGTTCCTTCATGGCAAACGAGCCAAAGGTGGGCAGCGGAAACGTTATAAGGACACCCTCAAAGCCTCCCTGGTAAAGTGCGACATCATCACTGACACCTGGGAGACACTGGCCGCAGACCGCCCGAGGTGGAGAAAGTACATCCGCCCGAGGTGGAGAAAGTACATCCGGGAGGGCGTCGAGCTCTTCAAGTATCAATGCAAAGAGCCCGAAGAGGCTAAGCGCAGGCAGTGGAAGGAGCACGCGGTAAGCCAGTCCCACCCACCCCTTCCCTCGACGAATGTCTGTCCCACCTGTAACAGGATCTGTGGCTCTCGTATCAGACTGTTCAGTCACCAAAGACCTCACATTGGGAGTGGAAGCAAGTCTTCTGCAATTCCAAGGGACTGCCTATGATGATGATGACGACAGCCAATGAAGTACTTTTGGAGTGTAGTCACTGTTGTAATGTAGGAAATGCAGCAGGCAATCTGCGCACAGCAAGCTCCCACAAACAGCAATGTGATAATGACCAGATAGTCTGTTTTTGTTATGTTGATTGAGGGATAAATATTGGCCCCAGGACACCGGGGATAACTCCCCTGCTCTTCTGCGAAATAGTGCCGTGGGATCTTTAAGGTCCACCTGAGAGAGCAGATGGGGCCTCGGTTTAACGTCTCATCCAAAAGATGGCACCTTTGACAGTGCAGCACTCCCTCAGCACTGCACTGGGAGTATCAGCCTAGATTTTTGTGCTCAAGTCTCTGGAGTGGGACTAAAACCCACAACCTTCTGACTCCGAGGCGAGAGTGCTGCCCACTGAGCCACAGCCGACACAGAAACTGTGAAGCTGAGCATGTTGAGGGTTGGCAGTATGTTGCAGCACCAACGCACATCACCGTGGAGAGTGGGATGTGGATGCAAGACACTTTGAGGAAGCTATCATATATTCTTTCTTAGCTTTCACCCCTCCATGCTTGACTTGTGCTGGGGTCCAGTTCTACAGTCACCTGAACATGTGCGAGCAACGTCGCTTAGATTACCTTTGGGTCAGTGACCCAGATTCAAATTACCTCAAGGTTTATTTTCTCGTCCTTCCTGAAGACACCGATATTCAGGTGCACAGGTGCCAGTTCCTCATCAAGTGGCCTGGCTGACTTGGGATCGGCCAGCCAATGGTGGGGGACATTGTGGCTGAGTTGGGATCGGCCAGCCAATGGTGGGGGACATTGTGGCTGAGTTAGGATCGGCCAGCCAATGGTGGGGGACATTGTGGCTGAGTTGGGATCGGCCAGCCAATGGTGGGGGACATTGTGGCTGAGTTGGGATCGGCCAGCCAATGGTGGGGGACATTGTGGCTGAGTTGGATCCTATCTTCACCCAAACTCCACACCATTTCACTTTCCAACAACATTCATTGGACAACAATCGCAAGGACCTTGGCGGGTTTCCCCTTCACTAGCCCAGGATTGCTGAAACCAATAATCATAGAATCACAGAAAATTATGACACAGAGGGAGGCCATTTGGCGCATCGTGTCCGCGCCGGCCGACAAAGAGCCATCCAGCCTAATCCCTGTAGGTTACGGCACTTCAAGTGCACATCCAAGTACTTTTTATATGTGATGAGGGTTTCTGCCTCTACCACCCTTTCAGCCAGTGAGTTCCAGACCCCCACCACCCTCTGGGTGAAATTATTTCTTATTATTTATTTTTATTATTCATTCTCGGGATGTGGGTGTCGCTGGCAAGGCCGGCATTTATTGCCCGTCCCTAAGTGCCCCTTGAGAAGGTGGTGGTGAGCCGCCTTCTTGAACCGCTGCAGTCCGTGTGGTGAAGGTGCTCCCACAGTGCTGTTAGGGAGGGAGTTCCAGGATTGTGACCCAGCGACGATGAAGGAACGGCCGATATATTTCCAAGTCAGGATGGTGTGTGACTGGGAGGGGAATGTGGAGGTGGTGGTGTCCCCATGCGCCTGCTGCCCTTGACCTTCTAGGCGGTAGAGGTCGCGGGTTTGGGAGGTGCTGCTGAAGTGATGTACTGTCACCGCGACTGAGACTCACAAACTAAGCCCAGGCCAGGGATTGAAAGTAAGCTTTATTTTAAAGGAGCAATTTGTTTTACATTAGCTGTGAAGGTCTTAATTTAGTGTAGCCTGATGAGCAGTATAGCTACAATTTAAATTCGCTAAACGTAACTGGTACTGGTACAAGACTTTGTCACGCAACAAGTGGTTAGGATCTGGAATGTGCTGCCTGAAAGGATGGTGGAGGCAGACTCAATCTTATCCTTCGAAAGGGAGTTGGATAAGTGTCTGAAGAAAAAAAATTTGCAGGGCTACGGGGAAAGGGCGGGGGAGTGGGACTGGCTGAGAGTCGGCACGGGCTCGATGGGCCGAATGGCCATTCTGTGATTCTGTGAAGACAAAATTAATGTTAAATTAATAGCAAGCTCAAGTTCTTTACAGAATGATAGAAAAATGCGACTTGTAATGTAGTTGGAGGCCAGTGACAGAGCTCTGTGCCTGTGTTTAATGCAGGCAGAGAGCTCTGTGTATCCTAATGAGGAAAGCAGGATTAGTAATTCCACATGACTTACTCCGATGCACCAAGAGTGGAACAGTGCCATTAGGAAGATGATTTCTGCAGTGTGCTGACATTGCAAACCCTTTTACAAGATGCACGCTTACAACTTCATCATCATCATCATAGGCAGTCCCTCGAAATCGAAGAAGACTTGCTTCCATTCTAAAAGTGAGTTCTCAGGTGACTGAACAGTCCAATACGGGAATTACAGTCTCTGTCACACGTGGGACAGACAGTGGTTGAAGGAAAGGGTGGGTGGGGAGTCTGGTTTGCCGCACGCTCCTTCCGCTGCCTGCGCTTGGTTTCTGCACGCTCTCGGCGACGAGACTCGAGGTGCTCAGCGCCCTCCTGGATGCTCTTCCTCCACTTAGGGCGGTCTTTGGCCAGGGACTCCCAGGTGTCGGTGGGGATGTTGCACTTTATCAGGGAGGCTTTGAGGGTGTCCTTGAAACGTTTCCTCTTCCCATCTGGGGCTCGCTTGCCGTGTAGGAGTTCCGAGTAGAGCGCTTGCTTAGGGAGTCTCGTGTCGGGCATGCGGACAATGTGGCCCGCCCAGTGGAGCTTCACTACACAAAGCACACACAGGAAAATCATCCCTTGAAATATATTTTTCTCCTGACCTCCCTTGATTGTGTTGTATTCAAAGCACATGAAAAAGAATGCAAATACTTCATTCGGAAGTAAGTATATGAAAAGTCCCCCACCACTAGAAGAATGAATCAAGCATAACAATGCAACAAGATCTGGCCTGGATCCAATTTCCTGGATGATCTCGCCTGGGTTAAAGCTGAGAATGGCATTCTCAGACCCAGATATTGGCTTTTAATGTAACAACCTGCACACTTAGTTTGCGCTCAATGATTAAGTCTATCTTGAAAAGAAAAGCAATTTAAAATAATAATACCCTGCTAACTATCCGCATAATGTAATTGGCATTTACAATTTAGCAAATGGTTTTATTCGATAGATCAGCGATTTGATTCAGTGAGTAGCTGATGCACACAGATGTGGAAGGTGCAGATTGAATCCTTGGTCTGCGGTGACAGGGTCTTGGTGAGACCACACCTGCAGTATTGTGCACAGTTCTGGTCTCCTTATCTAAGGAAGGATATACTTGCCTTGGAGGCGGTGCAACGAAAGTTCACCAGATTGATCCCTGGGATGAGGGGGCTGTTTTATGAGGAGAGATTGTGTAGATTGGGCCGATACTCTCTGGAGTTTAGAATAATGAGAGGTGATCTCATTGAAACCTACAAGATTCTGAAGGTGATTGACAGGGTAGATGCTGAGAGGTTGTTTCCCCCGGGCTGGAGAATCTAGAACCAGGGGTCACAGTCTCAGGATAAGGGGTCGGCCATTTAAGACCGAGATGAGGAGGAATTTCTTCACTCAGAGGTGGTGAATTTTTGGAACTCTCTACCCCAAAGGGCTGTGGATGCTGAATCGTTGAGTATATTCAAGGCTGAGCTAGAAAGATTTTTGGACTTTAAGGGAATCAAGGGACATGAGAATGGGACAGCAAAATGGAGTTGAGGTCGAAGATCAGTCATGATCGCATTGAATGGCGGAGCAGGCTCGAGGGGCCGAATGGCCTACTCCTGCTCCTATTTCTTAAGTTCTGATGAAGTTATGAGGAGCTGATCTCAACTTGGGCGGCAGTTGGGTACTAAGAGGTTTGTCATATGTCCATGTGTGTGCAGACATTGGGCACGAGCGGGATCGGCCTTGATTATGATGTTTTCTATGATTGAATATCCAGTCAACGCTCAGGGGGATCATTTCAACCAAACCCTCCGGGCGGGACAACTGTGGGATGGGGTGAATGCAGGTGTTACACCTCGCCCAATATTACTCTCCACTCTCTTCGCTCACTCGCGTCTGTTTCCCCATGGGCGGGATTGGTTAAGATTGCCCTATCGCACGTGAATAATTGTTGCTTGAGTGAGCTTTTAGTGAGTGACCAGTGCCCAGGGAACTACAACCCAGGAAAATAATCACTGCCGTCAGAAGGGGAGGGAACAGCTGGAAATTGGTGAGTGCAAATAAAGTTCAGATATGAATAATATTGATAATGTTAATGAAGCCCATCTTGAGGAGGATTGAAGCGTATTCCACTGTGAGAAATAAAAACGTGCCCGATATTAGTGTCAAATCCTAGCACCTGGTAGTTTGCGAATTGGAATTCTGTTAATTAAATAAATCTGGAATAAAAAGCCAGTGTCAGTAACGGTGACCATGAAACTACCGGATTGTCGTAAAAACCCATCGGGTTCACTGAAGGGAAGGAAAACTGCCGCCATTACCCGGTCTGACCTGTATGTGACTCCAGGCTCATAGCAACGTGGTTGGCTCTTAACTGCTCTGATCAAATCCCACTCCAGAGACTTGAGCACCAAATCTAGGCTGACACTCCCAGTGCAGTGCTGAGGGAGTGCTGCACTGTCGGAGGTGCCATCTTTCAGATGAGATGTTTCACTGTGGCCCAGTCTGCTCTCTTAAGGTGGACGTAAAAGATCCCATGGGACTATTTCGATGACAAGCAGGGGCGTTATCCCCGGTGTCCTGGCCAATATTTATCCCTCAATCAGCATTGCTAAAACAGATTATCTGGTCATTATCACATTGCTGTTTATGGGAGCTTGCTGTGCGCAAATTGGCTGCCGCGTTTCTCACATTACAACAGTGACTACATTTCTAAAAGTACTTCATTGGCTGTAAAGTACTTTGAGACGTCCAGTAGTCATGAAAGGTGCTATATAAATGCAAGTCTTCTGTACATCCAAGTACTGGTTCCCCCTGTTTACATTCGTAAAACCAGCTCACTTAACCCAACGAAAGAATAATAGATCTACACTCCGAACTCTCGAAGCAACATAGGAGCGTGTAATGTAAAGATAGTCAAACTGTTTTTCAAAAAAGGCAGTGCATTAACTGTTGGCCAGGACACCGGGGAGAACTCTCCTGCTCTTGGTTGAAACAGTGTCATGGGATCGTTTACATTCACCTGAGAGAGCAGACGGGGCCTTGGTTAAACATCTCATCCGAAAGAGAGCACCTCCGACAGTGCAGCACTCCACTGGGAGTGTCAGCCTGGAGTTTTGTGCTCGAGTCCCGAGGGTGGGACTTGAACCCACAACCTTCTGACTCAGAACCTACCCATTGAGCCACGGCTGACACTATTCTCAGGCAACCTGAGTGACATAAGGAGAAAATTTATAGCCCCCTTTATTTGGGGAGGAATAGAGCTGAAGAATGAGAGGTGATCTTATCGAAACGTATCAGATTATGAGGGGGCTTGACAAGGTGGATGCAAAGAGCATGTTTCCACTGATGGGGGAGACTAGAACTAGGGGCATAATCTTAGAATAAGGGGCCGCCCATTTAAAACTGAGATGAGGAGAAATTTCTTCTCTCAGAGGGTGGTAAATCTGTGAAATTCACTGCCGCAGGGAGCTGTGGAAGCCGGAACATTGAATAAATTTAAGACAGAGAGAGACAGTTTCTTAACCGATAAGGGGATAAGGGGTTATAGGAGCGGGCGGGGAAATGGATCTGAGTCCATGATCGGATCAGCCATGGTCGCATTAAATGGCGGAGCAGGCTCGAGGGGCCGTATGGCCTACTCCTGCTCCTATTTCTTATGTTCTTATGAGTAACATATGCACTCATGGTAACCACACTGCAGCGATTAGAGGGAGCAGCGTGCGGTGGCCTAGCCCGGATATCGGCACGGTCCCGGCCTGCAAGACCATCAGCAGGCCGGGGCCATTGGAGGGAGCAGCATGCGGCATACCACTGCAGGGAGCAGCGCATGCTGCTGCAGGAGGACGACGGCTGACTGCAGTGAGGGCAGGTACAGCAGGAGCGGCGAGGTCGGGGCGAAGGAGCGGCAACAGTTCGTAGAGGGAGGTGATCGGGGCCCAGGAGAGGCGAGAGTTCGGGGCCCAGGAGAGGTGAGAGTTTAGGGTCCAGAAGAGGCGAGGGCCCAGGGGCAGCACGGGCCCAGCCCACACTGCGATATGTGCGCGCACTAGGTCCGTGCAGCAGAGCAGGTCTCCAGTCGTCCTGGTTAACCCTTGCCACTGGACCAAGACCTAGCTCTGTCAAGCCCGTGTGGTGGCTGGTGTGCAATGGCTACCCCACGTTAAAAAAATCCACACACAGGAAACTTCCACCCTTCACGATGTAGTTCGGGATCTGGAATATTAGGTCCTTCATTGAAACACCTGTGGACTCATCCCTTTTCGGCGTGGAAGCAAGTCGTCCTTGTTTCAGCCTAAGCTCAGTGGTGGGAAAATTATTGGAAAAAAATCCTGAAAGACAGGATAAATCTGCATTTGGAAAGGCAAGGATTAATTAGGGACAGTCAGCATGGATTTGTTAAGGGAAGATCGTGTCTGACTAAGTTGACTGAATTTTTTGGGGAGGCAACCAAGAGGGTCGATGAGGGTAGTGCGTACGATGCAGTATATATGGACTTTAACAAAGCTTTTGATAAGGTCCCACATGGTAGACTGGTCACGAAGGTTAAAGCCCATGGGATACAGGGCAAAGTGTCAAGTTGGATCCAAAATTGGCTAGGAGGAAGGAAGCAAAGGATAATGATTGATGGATGTTTTTGTGACTGGAAGGATGTTTCCAGTGGGGTTCTGCAGGGCTCAGTACTGGAACCCTTGCTTTTTGTGGTATATATCAATGATTTAGATTTGAATATAGGGAGTATGATTAAGAAGTTTGCAGACGACACAAAAATTGGCTGTGTGGTTGATAATGAAGAGGAAAGTCATGGACTGCAGGAGGGTATCAATCTACTGGTCAGGTGGGCAGAGCAGTGGCAAATGGAATTTAATTCAGAGAAGTGTGAGGTGATGCACTTTGGGAGGCTAATAAGGAGCGGTTATACACATTAAACGGTAGGCCACTTAATAGTGTAGATGAACAAAGGGATCTTGGAGTGCTTGTCCACAGATCCCTGAAAGTAGCAGGCCAGGATAAGGTGGTTAAGAAGGCATACGGAATGCTTGCCTTTATTGGCTGAGGCATAGAATATAAGAGCAGGGAGGTTATGCTTAAATTGTATAATACTTTGGTTAGGCCACAGCTGGAGTACTGCGTGCAGTTCTGGTCGCAGTATTATAGGAAGGATGTGATTGCACTAGAGACGGTTGGGAGGAGATTTACTCGGATGCTGCCTGGAATGGATAATCTTAGTTATGAGGATAGATTGGATAGACTGGGTTTGTTCTCATTGGAACAGAGGAGGCTGAGAGGTGTACAAATATTGAGGGGCCTGGACATAGTGGACAGTAAGGGTCTATTTCCATTGGTGGAGGGGTCTATTACGAGGGGGCATAGTATTAAGGTGGTTGGTGGAAGGTTTAGAGGGGATTTGAGGAGGGGCTTCTTTATGCAGAGGGTTGTGGGGATCTGGAACTCGCTGCCTGGAAGAGTGGTGGATGTAGAAACCCTCACCACTTTTAAGAGATGGTTGGATGGGCACTTAATGTGCAGTAACCTGCAGGGTTACGGACCTAGAGCTGGTAATTGGGATTAGACTGGATGACCTTTCGTTGGACGGAGCAGATATAACGGTAAGTACTGCAGGGAATCGAATACGGCCAGGGTGATCTCCTGGACTAGTGTCGATCACCTGGATGGGGCGGAGAGGAATTTTCCCAGATTTTTTCTCCCTAAATTGACCTGGGTTTTAAAATCTGGTTTTTGTCTCTCCCAGGAGATCACATGGCTCCAGTTGGGGTGTCGCAGTTGTGTGGGGCGGACTGGTTGGGCTGGGTGCTCTTTGCCTTTCCGTCATTGTTCATAGGTTTATATGTAACCTTCAGGGCTGCTGACCGAGGGCCGTGTGGCTCTTTGTCGGCCGGCGCGGACACGATGGGCCGGAATGGCCTCCTTCTGCGCTGTAAATTTCTATGTTTCTGTGTTTCTATGTTTCGAGACACTGTCTATGAAGATGACTGCAGCGATGAGAATTAAAGTGATTGTTATCACCGCATCTTTCGAGACAAAGCTTTGAGCAGCACTTTTCACTGGAGGTGATGCCCCTTGAAGCATCTTTCCACAGTCGGCAATTGCCTTTATTGACTTTCATACATTCCAGCTAATGATCCAGTGGGCAGTGAAATGACCAATAAAGCCCCAACGAATAATGAGCTGTGTGCCTCTATTCCAAAAATACTCTGTTGGAGATTAAACAACATTAGAACACGATAAACATCACCACTTCTCCGCCAGATAAAAATGTTATTTGGTGTTTTGACAAAATGGTATGAAGTGTAACAAATAGAATGTACCGATGCAGCTCATAAACTTTTGCGAAGACAGATACTAAAAGGTGTGAGAATTGGGGAGCGGCTAATGGTGGCAGCAAAAAATTGTGAAGCAACATTATCATAATTAAGTTTTTATAGGGCACACTTTTCTTAGTTGAGTTAAGCAGCTGGAACTCGAGAGACAATATCTGCGAAAACAAGGCTTACTCTGGACCGCATTATCTCTTTACAAATAAACCTTTGACAGATTTACATGATAATGCTCGCCAAGACAGTCGGAGCCCAAGCACATGTGGGAGGGTTTTGTGTCAAGGTTTTTATTCTGCACGTGTGGTCACCGGAGCCCCAGTACAGCATCCTCAGAATGACAAAGCCGCTCAAATTCACTTCTGCATGCACGTCCTGTCCAGACATCACTTCAACAGGCACATCAATGAAAGGGTGGGGGGGGAGGGGGCACACATGAAGTGGACGCACAGATTAAACATTTCATTATGAGCAAGGAATATATATTCACCAAATGCGTTTTGACAGGCTCAAAATATGATGCTTTTTGAATGCCTCAAACTGTCCTTCCATCAGACTTGGTGTCTGCAACACCCTGAACAAGCTTGGGATATTTCCAAAATATATTACTTGTTCTATGAGCGGATCACTGGGGGGTGAGGGTGGGGGAGGGGTTCAAGGCAACCAACATGATGACACTGATTCTCAGCAATGGCTTCATTATACTATGGTCTGTTTCTTACTTCAGCATTCGAAAATGGATGAGACAAGAGGCCTTTCATAGATTTTTGCAGCAACAATGATTCATTCTCTTGTATTAGAGATGATTTTCAGAGGGAGTGAATGGGGACATGCTGAGTATAGCTCCTGTTAAAGCCTGCAAAGTCCCAAGAGGCCTTTTGCCCACTGGTTCCTCATAGGATTTAAATAGAAAAATCCAAGGCAGATAAGTCTCAGGTTTGATCCCCAGTTTGTGTTGAGATGCCATCTACAAGATGCACTGCAGCAACTCGCCAAGGCTTCTTCGGCAGCACCTCCCAAACCCGCGACCTCTACCACCGAGAAGGACAAGGGCAGCAGGCGCATGGGAACACCACCACCTCCACGTTCCCCTCCCAGTCACACACCATCCTGACTTGGAAATATATCGGCCGCTCCTTCATCGTCGCTGGGTCACAATCCTGGAACTCCCTCCCTAACAGCACTGTGGGAGCACCTTCACCACACGGACTGCAACGGTTCAAGAAGGCGGCTCACCACCACCTTCTCAAGGGGCAATTAGGGATGGGCAATAAATGCCGGCCTTGCCAGCGATGCCACATGAATTTTTTAAAAAGCGGATCTTAGCTAGGGTGTGTAATGTATTTGCTGCATGGGTTCTTTGCTTAAGGATCCATGGCAACACATTGCTATGAAGAACTAGTTGGTTTATTAACAAAGGTTTAACAATCACACTTCACATTACCAGTTCATCCACCAGGCTCACAACTGCACACCTCATCGTGGATGACATAGACCCAACTGGCTGGGGTTTTATTGAGTCTTGTGAACATCATGTGATTGGCTAAGCCACTCCCAACTCAACAGCTCTACAAACCTGTGACCATACTCACAGGCGCAAACATCACAGGGTGACCCTAAGCGAACTACAATTGGTCTCGGTGCTCTTGATGTTGGACATTGTCTAGAAATGCCAGCTGGAGGTGCATGTGGATGTTGCATGAGGGCAGCGTTCCACTCGACTGCAGCGATGACTTCCATGGTCGGATAACTGATAATGGCCCCTTGGGTGAGGGACTGAAGGATGATTTCTGGAAAAAAAAAAGCCAGTGTCAGTAATGGTAATCATGAAACTACCCGATTGTCATAAAAACCGCATCTGGTTCACTGATGGCCTTTAGGGAAGGAAATCTGCCGCCCTTACCCGGTCTGGGCCTATATGTGACTCCAGACCCACAGCAATGTGGTTGACTCTTAACTGCCTCTCTGAAATGGCCCAGCGAGACACTCAGTTGTAGAAGGCGGCTCACCACCACCTTATCGAGGGCGATTAGGGATGGCCAATAAATGCCTGCCTTGCCGGTGAAGCCGTGAATGAATAAATAAAAAAAATGACCAGTATCTGTGAAGCCTCATACATCCACAGTACCTTCAGGAAGGGAGGGGAAGGGAAGAGAATTGGCACGGGGGTGCGGAAATAGGTGACACAAGGCCTTGCAGAGATGTTGTGGCAAAAATTCATGTTTTGATTGTGCTAAAGTTCACTCGCAGAGATAGTGAATAGGGTCACGCTATGTATGCATCTTGTTAAAGCTTAAAGCCTCATGGGGCCTTTCTCCAGTGACTCTTTCACAAGATTGAAATATCATAGACCAGGAAGAACTCAGCTGCAATCTCCAGCTGTGCTGAATTAGCTGGGGTAGTGGTAGGGGTGCAGCAATTGCCCTGAGTGGGGAATAATCAGCTGGGAATACCAACCCTCAGTGCATTCTAGTCAAGCCCACTGCAAGGCCAATGTGTGTAATCTCTGGGGTATGGGCTGCTGTGATACCTCTCACAGTTGAGTAGAATGTTGCTGCTCACTGACTAAACTCACACCTAAAGCATGGCCACTTGGCTAAATGCTGGTCCCCATGGAAATGAATCATTGTCTTCAGTAATGAAAGAAAGACTTGGATTTATATAGCGCCTTTCACAACCACCGGACGTCTCAAAGCACTTTATAGTCAATGAACTACTTTTGGAGTGTAGTCACTGTTGTAATGTGGGAAACGCGGCAGCCAATTTGCGCACAGCAAGCTCTCACAAACAGCAATGTGATAATGACCAGATAATCTGTTTTAGTGATGTTGATTGAGGGATAAATATTGGCCCCAGGACACCAGGGATAACTTCCCTGCTGTTCTTCAAAATAGTGCCTTGGGATCTTTGACATCCACCTGTGAGAGCAGATGGGGTGTCAGTTTAACATCTCATCTGAAAAACGACACCTCCGACAGTGTGGCACTCCCTCAGCACTGCACTGGAATGTCAGCCTAAATTTTTGTGCTCAAGTCCCTGGAGTGGGACTTGAACCCACAACCTTCTGACTCAGAGGCAAGAGTTCTGCCCACTGAGCCACAGCTGACATGAAGGACAGGTAAGTAAGAAAAAACTTTCTTTTAACCATTCCTGATCCTTTTACCATTAATATATCGCCCCCCCCGCCACGACATGAACATCGACTGACTTCCAGGACAGTAATGAGGAAGTTACCTTCTTGGTGGCGTCAGCCTTTTGATTAGGCAGATTCAGGTAGGTGGCTAAAACCCTTTAGCACTGATTGAAGAGGCGGAGGATGCTCCCCTTATGTCCTGAGCAATATTTCTTCCTCAAATCAACACCACAAAAAACAGGCTACTGGTCTTATTCTTGTTTGTGCAATCTTGTAGTGTCCAAAATGGCTGATGTGTTTTTGTCTGCATAATAACAGTCACCGCACTACAAAAGTGATTCATTTGTGTGTGAGGTTCTGTGACGTGTATCAGGACAATGTGATGAGGTGCTATATTGAATTGAATTGAAGATATTTAAGTTGGAGACAGACAGATTTTTGAAAGATCAGGAAGTCAAGGATTAAGGGGAGCGGACGGGGAAATGGAGTTGAGGCCAGGATCGGATCAGCCACGATCTTATTTAATGGCGGAGCAGGCTCAAGGGGCCAGATGGCCAACTCCTGCTCCTAATTCTTATATGCTTATGTTCTCATATAAATGCAAGCCTTTAACTGCATATATTTGTCAGCTGATTTTTTTCAGTATGGTAAATGTGAGCTCTTGTGCTATCGGCTGCACTTAGCAATATAAATGGATTGACTAATTTGTTCCGGAGAGATCCAAAAATTGCTGCCAGATTTGGCGTCTCCTGTTCAAACTGAAATGTGGGGGAGACTTGCGATGTGTCCCTCTCCTGAAACTGATGCAGCAATTTAAGATCATTTTCGGGCATTTTGATGCATCAGACAATTTTCGTTGTTGTTTGTGGGAGCTTGCTGTGCGCAATTTTGGCTGCCGCGTTTTCTACATTGCAACAGTGACTACACTGCAAAAGTACTTCATTGGCTGTAAAGCGCTTTGAGACATCCGATGATCGTGAAAGGCGCTATAGAAATACCACCAACGTTGTCTCCGCAAGATCCTACAAATCCCCTGGGAGGCCAGACGCACCAACATCAGTGTCCTCGGCCAGGCCAACATCCCCAGCATCGAAGCACTGACCACACTCGATCAGCTCCACTGGGCACATTGTTCACATGCCAGACACGAGACTCCCAAAGCAAGTGCTCTACTCTGAACTCCTTCACGACAAATAAGCCAAAGGAGGGCAGAGGAAACGTTACAAGGACACCCTCAAAGCCTCCCTGATAAAGTGCAACATCCCCACTGACACCTGGGAGTCCCTGGCCAAAGACCGCCCTAAGTGGAGGAAGAGCATCCGGGAGGGCGCTGAGCACCTCGAGTCTCGTCGCCGAGAGCATGCAGAAACCAAGCGCAGGCAGCGGAAGGAGCGTGCGGCAAACCAGACTCCCCACCCACCCTTTCCTCCAACCACTGTCTGTCCCACCTGTGACAGAGATTGTAATTCCCGTATTGGACTGTTCAGCCACCTAAGAACTCACTTTTAGAGTGGAAGCAAATTTCCTCGATTCCGAGGGACTGCCTATGATAATAGAAATGCAAGTCTTTCTTTCTTTCTTTCTTTCTTTCTTTCATTCAATATAAGTGCAATATGATCCTTCCCCCCCCACCCCCCCTCCCCACCGAGTCCCACATTCCTTTAAATGCTATAGAGGCGTGGCATCTGTCCATTGTAGCCCGGCTGACGATGAGCACCTGCAACACTTCAGAGGGCAGGATGTGTGAATTGAACCCTCAGTGGGTCGGGAAGAGCCTCAGGAAATGAAGCCAATGCGGCAGTTGTCAGTTTGAGCTTATAAAGCCCATACACAATGAATCAGCAAAGCACTGCAAAACAGTTAGGTCACTGATATGGAACCTTTAAACTGTCTCCACCTCTGTGCCTGGAGGAATGTGGAGATATCAGTACTGTACAGTGTGGCCAGCCATTGACACATGACTCTGCGGAAACCAGAACAAAACGCCATGTATGTCGCTGTGTTTTCAATAATACCCTTGACAGGATCCCTTTGTGCTAGGCAGTGCAGAATGTATTTATTTCGAAACTGTCACAAATGTAGCACATTCAACACTACATATCCTTCAAAAGGTTTTATTTGTTACTTCCCCATTCAAAAGAAATTACAGCAGACTTTAACACCTTTTTTTGTCTTTGCTGTAGTAGGGAACATGGGACGTGAGCAAGTCATTATTTTCTTAAATTCAACCTGGGTGCTATTTGTCAGATCACCCTTTGCCATTCCATTTTTACCAAATGTAAGAAAGAAAGACTTGCATTTATATAGCGCCTTTCATGACCACCGGACATCGCAAAGCACTTTACAGCCAATGAAGTACTTTTGGACTGTAGTCACTGTTGTAATGTGGGAAACGCAGCAGCCAATTTGCACACAGCAAGCTCCCACAAACAGCAATGTGATAATGACCAGATCATGTGTTTTAGTGATGTTGATTGAGGGATAAATATTGTCCCAGGACACCAAGGATAACTCCCCTGCTCTTCTTCGAAATAGCACCATTTTACGTCCACCTGAGAGAGCAGACGGAGCCTCAGTTTAACATCTCATCCAAAGACGGCACCTCCAACAGTGCAGCACTCCCCTGGAGTGTCAGCTTAGATTTTTGTGCTCAAGTCCCTGGAGTGGGACTTGAACCCACAACCTTCTGACTCAGCTGACACCGTAGAATTAATGAACAACTTTCTTTCCTGAAAACCATTTTTGCATCTCCAGTAACCTTCAACCTGACTCTCCCACGTTATCTGTTTCTTTGCTTGCATGCAAAGAAAATGGTGCTTGTAAAAATAGGGTTCCCCTGAATACAAAGGAGCAAGCTGGTGGGCAGTGACTGGGAAAGCACTGTGACGTGAGGATCGCACTCGAAATTTGACATAGCACAGTGTGAGATATAGAGTGATTTACAAGATGCCGAGCCTCACGGGGAAGACCCAAAGTTATTTTAGAATGCACAGTAGCATTGTGGTTCCAAACTGAAAGATCTGCTCGAGTTTTAGTTTCAAATTGAATGCAAGTTGTAAGGTTGGCCTGTGAAGGACCCCGGTACGTAGCAACGGCTATGATGTTGTTGCTGAATATCAAGGCCATTGTGTCTGTTTTACCTGTAGACGGTCTCCAAAGTCACCAGAGGCGGCATGGAATGGGCAATGATGTACCGGCCACCCGTTTTACGCCCGCCCAATTTAATGGAAAATGGGACGGGGTTGCTATATTTGCTTCATGGGTTCTTTGTTTAAGAATTCATAGCAACACATTGCTATTAAGAACTAGTTGGTTTATTCACAAAGGTTTAACAATCACACTACACATTACCAGTTCATCCACCAGGCTCACAACCACCTGCCTCATCGTGGATCCCCCGAACCCAACTGGCTGGGGTTTTATTGAGTTATGTGAACATCACATGACTGGCTAAGCCACTCATAATGCAAACAGCTCTACAACTATTTTAAGTAGAACATTAAATCAAGGGCCTCCTTTTGGCAAGGGCACTAGAACCCACAACTTTCCAAATAAAAACTTTAACAGAAACTTAAGTCAAATTAAAATTTGGTTGCCAGGGGTGATGATGCACCCCAGTCCCTTCGGCGCCCATCTTTCGCGGAAGGCCGTGAGCGTACCGGTGGACACCGCGTGCTCCATCTCCAGGGACACCCTGGCTCCGATGTAACCAAGGAAGAGAGGCAGGCAGTCGGGCTGAACGACCCCCTCGACCGCCCGCTGCCTGGACCAGTTAATGGGTCCCTTGGCCATGTCCAGGAGCAGGCCCACGAGGAAGCTTTCTGACCTGCCCGCTCCCCTCCACACAGGGTGCCCAAAGATCAGGAGTGTGGGAATGAAGCACAACCAGAAATAGAGGAGTGGACCTTTCAAATAAAGTCAGAGCAACAGCTCTACAAACCTGTGAACAGACTCACAGGTACATACATTACAGTTGCCCATGCGTTATCACCCATTTTGTGCTCCCACTGAAGGCCAATTTCAGCCCACCATCACCAAGCTGGGCTATGCCAGTGTCAACAACTAGAGCCCCTCTCAACTAACCAATGGGACAACATAGGACCATTGATATCCCTTCATAGACCATCACGTCTGCTGTGCCCCACACCATTTTAGAGTAGGTAACAACAACAACTTGTATTTATATAGCCCCTTTAATGTACTGAAACATCACAGGAGTGTTATAAGACTAAGAATTTGACACCGAGCCACATAAGGAAAAATTAGGGCAGGTGACCAAAAGCTTGGTCAAAGAGATGGGTTTTAAGAAAGAAGAATGAAAGACTTGCATTTATATAGCACCTTTCACGACCATCGGACATCTCTGCGCTTTACAGCCAATGAAGTACTTTTTGAAATGCAACTGTTATAATATAGGAAATGCGGCAGCCAACTTTCGCACAGCAAGCTCCCACAAACAGCAATGTGATAATGACCAGATAATCTGTTTTAGTGATGTTAATTGAGGGATAAATATTGACCAGGACACCGGGGATAACTCCCCTGCTCTTATTCAAAATAGCGCCATGGGATCTTTTACACACACCTGAGAGAGCAGACAGGGGCTTGGTTTAACGTCTCATCCGAAAGACGGCACCTCCGACAGTGCAGCACTCCCTCCGTACTGCACTGGAGTGGCAGCCGAGATATTTGTGCTCAAGTTCCTGGAGTGGGACTTGAACCCGTCTTAAAGGAGGAAGAGAGGTGGAGAGGCGGAGAGGTTTAGGGAGGGAGTTCCAGAGCTTAGGGCCCAGGCAACAGAAGGCACGGCCACCAATGATGGAGCTATTATAATCAGGGATGCTCAAGAGGGCAGAATTGGAGGAGCGCAGATATCTCGGGGGGTTGTGGGGCTGGAGGAGATTGCAGAGATAGGGAGGGGCGAGGGCCATGGAGGGATTTGAAAACAAGGATGAGAATTTTGAAATCGAGGCACTGCTTAACCAGGAGCCAATGTAGGTCAGCGAGTACAGGGTGTGATGGATGAGCGGGACTTGGTGCGAGTTAGGACATGGTCAGCGAGCACAGGGGTGATGGGTGAGCGGGACTTGGTGCGAGTTAGGACACGGGGCAGCCGGGTTTTGGATGACCTCAAGTTTACGTAGGGTAGAACGTGGGAGGCCAGCCAGGATATAGTCAAGTCTAGAGTTAACAAAGGCAGGGATGAGGGTTTCAGCTGCGGATGAGCTGAGGCAGGGGGCGGAGATGGGCGATGTGACGGAGGTGGAAATAGGTGGTCTTAGTTATGCTGTGGATATGTGCTTGACAAACTGTTATGGTGTGTATGGTTTACAAGTTATGGCCTAAATCATGTATGTCACCTTTGTGTGTGTGTGTGTGTGTGTTTATAGGCATATCTTTTTTCATATGCAAGTTTTATATGACGATGATTGTAAAATTACAATAAATATTGAAATGCAGTAGATCTTTATTAAATTTCAAAACCAAAAAATAATGAGGTTGAAATAAATAATGGTGATGTTTGTGCAGCATAGTTGCCCGGTGATATCAGTTTACCAAGACTGCAATACACAAAGAGGAATCTTTCTCTGATGAAGAAAGCAACAGTTGAAGATTGCAATTCTCTGCTACACAAAGAACAGTGTCATGGCAAAGGATCGTGTTTGTCACAAGATGACAGGATCACAAGGCACTTTCTTCTCCACAACTCGGTATGAAAGTTCATTCCCAGTGCTGCTCACTGTGTATGTGCAGAAAAGCCATCTGATATCTAACCTTCTTTGTCTTACTCCCACAGTTTAAAGTAGTATTATTTCTGGGTTAACCTTTCCCATCCACTTAGTGTCTTATATCCTTAATGGACCTCGAGATGTCCCAAACCGCTTTACAGCCAATCAAGTACTTTTTGTGGTGTAATGTAGGGAGATGTGGCAGACAAATTGTGCACAGCAAAATCCCACAAATGACAATGAGATAAAATGCCAGATAAATCTGTTTTGGCGATGTTGGTTGAGGGATAAATTTTGGCCCCCGGACGCAAGTCCCCTGCTCTTCTTTGAAATAGCATCATGGGACCTTTTACCTCCACCCTGAGCAGGCAGCCAGGGCTTCGGTTTAATGCCTCATCCGAAAGACGGCACCTCCGACAGTGCAGCACTTCCTCAGCACTGCACTGGGAGCACCAGCCTAGATTTTTGTGCTCAAGTCTCTGGCGTGGGACTTAAACCCACAACCTCTGACCCAGAGGTGAGGGTGCTACCCACTGAGCCATAGCTGACACTTAAGACTTCTATCACATCACCACTCAGCTGTCTCCTTTCCATGTTGTAAGCTAACTGTTGGATTATAATGTTATCATGGTAGAATTTCTTATCAAGGGCAATATTTGTATATATACATCATGCATGTCTGCTTTAACTATACAAACTGGTGTACCAGTGACAACAGTGTATAAATCGGAACATATTTTAAGAGCCTGGTATAAATGATGAGAGTGAAAACTTACACTCTCATAGAATGATAGAATCACAGAACAGTACAGCGCAGGACGAGGCCATTCGGCCCATCCAGGCTTGCCGGCTCTTTCGAAGAGCCATCCCGTCAGTCCCACTCACCGCTCTTTTCCCATATCCTTGCCATTTATTCTCCTTTGAGTATTTATCCAATTCCCTTTTGAAGGCTACTATTGAATCTGTATCTACCGCCCTCTCAGGCAGCGCGTTCCAATCCTAACCACTCGCTGCGTAAAAACGTTTTTCCTCATGTCGCCTTTGGTTCCTTTGCCAATCACGTTAACTCTGTGACCTCTGGTTATCGGCCCTTCAGTCATTGGAAACAGTTTCCCTTTATTTACTCCATCTAAACCCTTCACGATTTTGAACACCTCTACCAACTCTCTGCTCCGAGGAGAACAACCCCAACTTCTCCAGTCTATCCACGTAACTTAATCCCCAATTCTCAGAGAAATTAAAAATAACAATCAAAGAGTGTCTGGTATGACTGTTTTGCCATTGATTCTGGAAAATTAAATATTGGTTTGTCTGCTTTTTAAGATTAGGGTTAACAGATGCAAAGGGTGCACATTAGGAACAAAAGGCGGGATAAACTGTGACACCGGAACAATCTGTGCAATTACTTTGAGATGATAACACCTTATTTCTGTAGTGGCTGGTGAAGCAATATTTTATGAAGGCATGTTATGTAATTTCTTGCAGCAACCAGGATATTGTTATGCAATGAAAAAACGTACTTTAATGGTAATTGCATATATGGTCATGCAAGAGTGACAGTTTGTTGCATAACTCAGCCGTTCGTAAGCTTTCTGTTATATCTTCACATCAGGCACTAGTTGGCATTTACATAGTGCAGTGTAGACTTCCCAAAGCATGGATAATGTTATGTTTCCTTACTATCCATGTAAATGAAGACTTAATTTGAGATCTCTTCAAGTTCCCCTCCAAGTCACACACCATCCCGACTTGGAAATATATCGGCCGTTCCTTCATCGTCGCTGGGTCACAATCCTGGACCTCCCTCCCTAACAGCACTGTGGGAGCACCTTCACCACACGGACTGCAGCGGTTCAAGAAGGCGGCTCACCACCACTTTCTCAAGGGGCAGTTAGGGATGGGCAATAAATACCGGCCTTGCCAGCGACGCCCACGTCCCAGGAACGAATAAATAATAAAAGAACATTGGGGGTGATTTTGACATTGGGTGACAATGTAAAAGGAGTGATATTCAATCAGCCATCCACTGTACATGTCCCCTGACTTTCACCCAGCTCGAAATCCGTGGAAATAAAAATGGTGAGAGATTTACAGCGGGCGTATGATTTGATATCAGTCCGTTTTACATTATCGCCCCAAGATAAAATGACCTCCATTTAAATTAAAATCGATTCCCTCACCACTGCTGAAGACATTCTGACGAAGGGTCATCGACCTGAAACGTTAACTCTGTTTCTCTCACCACAGATGCTGCCCGACCCGCTGAGTATTTCCAGCATTTTCTGCTTTTATTTCAGATTTCCAGTATTTGGCTCTTGCCTTGTGTCCTTGTTGGAGTAACGTACCACAGATACAACTTGGTGTCTAGAACCCCAGTGCCCCGTATTCATGCGGGGGACCTTGTAGTGTGCGTTGGCGGGATTTGTGTCTGCTGGGCACGTCACGACCGAGACCAGACCTGTTCTCACCTGATCACCACATCATCATCTCCTTCTTCTCAAGCAGTCCCCCGGAGTCGAGGATGACTTGCTCCCACACTAACACCAGTTCTCAGGTGACTGATGAGACCAATGCAGGACCTACAGTCTCTGTCACAGGGTGGGGCAGACGGTGGTTGGAGGGATGGATGGATGCGGTGCTTGGGTTGTCGTGCGTTCCTTCCGCTGTTTGCATCCGCGTGCTCCTGGCGAAGAGACTAGTTCCCGGATGCTTCTCCTCCACTTAGGGCAGGGATTCCCAGGTGTCGGTGATGATGTTACATTTTTTCAAGGACGCTGTGAGGGTGTCCTTGAAATGTTTTCTCTGCCCTCCTGGGACTCGCTTGCCGTGACGTAGCTCAGGGTAGAGTGTTTGTACCTCCAGCTGGAGCTCCTGGTTGGCAGTCGGGAACAGGAAACCTGGACAGTTTCCCCCTCTTTAGTCTCGGGAGAAGCTAATCCTCGTGCGCCGAAGGTTAGCCTGCGCTGGGATCGGGTAACTGGTACAGATCAAACTGATACCCTCCCATTCCCTATGCCTTGTATACTGACTGGATAAACCTGCTGGGCCTTAAAGGGAGCCCTTCTATGTACCTTTCAAGACCACGGCAGCATGTTTTTGCAGAGACACGAGAAGCAGGCGGCAAAGTAATCACAGTTTATGGAAGGAAACCTCTGCTTGCCAAACTTGGAACTGCCTGTAAATCTTTTAACTTTCAATTAGCTGTGTTCAGCATGTTGAAACAATCATTGTTCAAGTGCTTCTGCCTCTAAAAAAAAGTTTTAATACTCCTAACCATTAAATATTTGTTGCCTTGACAGTTTACTTAACAAAAAAAATGCTGATAGCTTTACCAATCAGTGGAAGACCACTTGGAGTCTATAAAACTCCAGGCTTTAAGGCTGATCTAATATTTAAAGCATATGCTTAAATTATTGAAAGCTTCTTGAGCCTGAGATGTTGCATCTCAGGGCCCTTTACAATAGCCAGCCCTTTTTCAATGACCAGACCTTCGCCTTTTAAAATGCAGAGGCTTACAGCTTGCCGGGAAAGCACAGCTGAGACACATTCTTTGTTTGCAGGTGGCTGGATCCTCCATCACCCAGCACACACCCTCCACAACAGATGGTGAATGTTTCAGGAGGACATGCCAGATACCTTGGATCACAGGCTGCTAGAAATAGGACTGGTGGGGGGGGTGGGGGTGGGGGGGTTGCTTCTTTGCTCAACTCGTTTGCAGACGAGCTCCTGTATAAAATTACTGCTGCATCAATCTCATTTGCATCGTCGTTAGTACCAAATGTCAACATCCTGCTCCGAAAATATCTATTATGCGTACGGTAGCGATTAGGCTGCCTTCGCTGTTTGATATTCTTTCACCCTGATCACACAGACAGAGGCCGGTGCCAGCGCCAATCTCATGACCTAACACCGCCCCAACTGAACAATATTGGTGGTGGCTGATAGTTTGGTTTGGCAATGCAGTGGGTGTTTCTGTAATACTCGTGGTCACAATCTTCCATCTACAGTCTTAGAAAGGACCGCCCACTGTATTGCCAAATTAAACTGTCAAATGGCGGCAATATTAAAAATCTAATGGGGGCTACTACAGGATCAGGGCGAAAGATTGTCGATCCTAACTATCTCACAATTCCCAAAGTTGTCTTGGATCAAACGCTGAAATAAAAACACGGCCCCAGAAATATTTCTGTCGAGATTGTATCCAAGCACCTGTTGGATTAATACACTTTTCAGTTGCCTCCTGTTTCAAATTCTTCAGCATTTAAAAAAAAAAATGACATTTCATAACATTAACTGTCACTCCCATAAATAGTTAAGATTGACAAACGTAAAGTCATGTCATAACCCATGGCCCACAAAGTTGCAAACTAGTGATAGCCATCCTTGTCTGTTTAAAGCGATATTGCAGTTACAGCAGTAAGATTTGGTTTGTACAAAGAGGACAGATCTGGTGCCCTAGTTTATAGGTTCGTAGAAACGTTCAGCACAGAAATAGTCCATTTGGCCCGTCATGCCTGCGTTGGCTCTTTGAAAGAGCTGTCATGCTTTATTCCATTCGTCAGAAAGAGGTTATAATTTAAGTGATAAAATAGTAAGTTAGGAATTTTTTCCTCATTAAGACTTAAGAATAACTAAGACTTACATTTCTATAGCGCCTTTCACAACCACCAGATGTCTCAAAGCACTTTACAGCCAATGAAGTACTTTTGGAATGTAGTCACTGTTGCAATGTGGGAAACGCGGCAGCCAATTTGCACACAGCAAGCTCCCACAAATAGCGATGTGATAATGACCAGATAATCTATTTTAGTGATGTTGATTGAGGGATAAATATTGACGAGGACACCGGGGATAACTCCCCCACTGTTCAAGATAGTGCCATGGGATCTTTTACATGCGTCTGAGAGAGCAGACGGGGCCTCGATTTAATGTTTCATTTGAAAGGCAGCACCTCCGACAGTGCGGCACTCCCTCAGCACTGCACTGGAGTGTCAGCCTAGATTTTTGTGCTCAGGTTCCTGGAGTGGGACTTGAACCCACAACCTTCTGCCTCAGAGACGAGGGAATTACCCACTGAGCCACGGCTGACACTGCTGAAATAAAATGGGTATTACGTTGCATTTTTTAAACAAATAATAAGACATATGTTTAAAGAGTTTAAAGGTAAATATGCTAACAAGTCATGCAGGGCACTTAGCTCCGCTGGGCAGGCCACATTGTCCGCATGCCAGAAAGAGACTCCCAAAGCCAGCGCTCTACTCGGAACTCCTTCACGACAAACGAGCCAAAGGTGGGCAGAGGAAACGTTACAAGGACACCCTCAAAGCCTCCCTGATAAAGTGTAACATCCCCACTGACACCTGGGAGTCCCTGGCCAAAGACCACCCTAAGTGGAGGAAGTGCATCCGGGAGGGCGCTAAGCACCTCGAGTCTCATCGCCGAGAGCATGCAGGAAACAAGTGCAGGCAGCGGAAGGAGCGTGCGGTAAACCAGCCCCACCATCCCTTACCCTCAACCACTGTCTGTCCCACTTGTGACAGGGACTGTGGCTCTCATACTGGACTGTTCAGCCACCTAAGGACACATTTTAAGAGTGGAAGCAAGTCTTCCTCGATTCCGAGGGACTGCCTACGATGATGATGATGATATATCTTCCCTAGTGACTGCTCATGGTAATACTCAGCTACACAGAGACGAAAGGTCTAAAGTCTGATCCCTAGTCTCCGATATTAGCCGGGGGAGTTGGATCATGTAAGTATTTGAAAATGAAGTGCAGGAAAATAAACAGCTGGTCCATCAGGCCTGTACTATCTTGGCAAAGTGCAACAACAACAATAACACGTTTATATAGCGTCTTTAATGAAGTGAACCATCACAGGAGTATTATGAGACACAAAATTTGACACCGAGCAACATAAGGAGAAATTAGCGCAGGTGACCAAAAGCTTGGTCACAGAGGTAGGTTTTAAGGATTGTCTTGAAGGAGGAGAGAGAGGTAGAGAGGCGGAGAGGTTTAGTGATGGAGTTCCAGAGCTTGGGACCCAGGCAACATAAGGCATGGTCACCAATGGTGCAATGATTATAATCAAGGATGCTGCAGAGGGCAGAATTGGAGGAGCGCAGACATCTCAGGGGGTTGTGGGGCTGGAGGAGATTAAGGAGACAGGGAGGGGCAAGGCCATGGAGGGATTTGAAAAGAAGGATGAGAATTTTGTAACCACTGCACACCATCACCCCCATTCCCCTCACCCTACAACACCCCCACACCACTGCGTACATGAACTGGCATCAACAACTCTCTGCAGCAGGGAATTCCACAGGTTAACAACTCGCTGAGTGAAGAAGTTTCTCCTCATCTCAGTCCTAAATGGCCTACCCCTTATCCTAAGACTATGTTCCCTGGGTTCTGGACTTCCCCAACATCGGGAACATTCTTCCCGCATCCAACCTATCCAGTCCCGTCAGAATCTTATAGGTTTCTATGAGATCCCCTCTCATCCTTCTAAACTCCAGTGTATAAAGGCCCAGTTGATCCAGTCTCTCCTCATATGTCAGTCCTGCCATCCCGGGAATCAGTCTGGTGAACCTTCGCTGCACTCCCTCAATAGCAAGAACGTCCTTCCTCAGATTAGGAGATCAAAACTGAACACAATATTCCAGATGAGGCCTCACCAAGGCCCTGTACAACTGCAGTAAGACCTCCCTGCTCCTATACTCAAATCCCCTAGCTATGAAGGCCAACATACCATTTGCCTTCTTCACCGCCTGCTGTACCTGCATGCCAACTTTCAATGACTGAAGAACCATGATACCCAGGTCTCGTTGCACCTCCCCTTTTCCTAATCTGCAGCCATTCAGATAATATTCTGCCTTCGTGTTTTTGCCACCAAAGTGGATAACCTCATTTATCGACATTATACTGCATCTCCCATGCATTTGCCCACTCACCTAACCTGTCCAAGTCACTCTGCAGCCTTTTAGCGTCCTCCTCACAGCTCACACCGCCACCCAGTTTAGTGTCATCTGCAAACTTGGAGATATTACACTCAATTCCTTCATCTAAATCATTAATGTATATTGTAAATAGCTGGGGTCCCAGCACTGAGCCCTGCGGCACCCCACTAGTCACTGCCTGCCATTCTGAAAAGGACCCGTTTATCCCGACTCTCTGCTTCCTGTCTGCCAATCAGTTCTCTATCCACGTCATTATATTACCCCCAATACCATGTGCTTTGATTTTGCACACCAATCTGTTGTGTGGGACCTTGTCAAAAGCCTTTTGAAAGTCCAAATACACCACATCCACTGGTTCTCCCTTGTCCACTCTGTATGTTACATCCTCAAAAAATTCCAGAAAATTTGTCAAGCATGATTTCCCTTTCATAAATCCATGCTGACTTGGCCTGATCCTGTCACTGTTTTCCAAATGCGCTGCTATTTCATCTTTAATAATTGATTTCAACATTTCTCCCACTACTGATGTCAGGCTAACCAGTCTATAATTACCCCTTTTCTCTCTCCCTCCTTTTTTGAACAGTGGTGTTACATTAGCTACCCTCCAGTCCATAGGAACTGATCCAGAGTCGATAGACTGTTGGAAAATGATCACCAATGCATCCACTATTTCTAGGGCCACTTCCTTAAGTACTCTGGGATGCAGACTATCAGGCCCCGGGGATTTATCGGCCTTCAATCCCATCAATTTCCCTAACACAATTTCCCGCTATATAAGGATATCCTTCAGTTCCTCCTTCTGACTAGACCCTCGGTCCCCTAGTACATTCGGAAGGTTATTTGTGTCTTCCTTCTTGAAAACAGAAGCAAAGTATTTGTTTAACTGGTCCGCCATTTCTTTGTTCCCCATTATAAATTCACCTGAATCTGACTGCAAGGGACCTACTTTTGTTTTCATTAATCTTTTTCTCTTCACATATCTATAGAAGCTTTTGCAGTCAGTTTTTATGTTCCCAGCAAGCTTCCTCTCGTACTCTATTTTCCCCCTCCTAATTAAACCCTTTGTCCTCCTCTGCTGTATTATAAAATTCTCCCAGTCCTCAGGTTTGCTGCTTTTTATGGCCAATTTATATGCCTCGTCCTTGAATGTAACAATATCCTTAATTTCCCTTGTTAACCACGGTTGAGCCGGCTTCCCCATTTTATTTTTACTCCAGACAGGGCTGTACAATTGTTGAAGTTCATCCAAGTGATCTTTAAATGTTTGCCATTGCCTATCCACCATCAACCCTTTAAGTATCACTCGCCAATCTATTTTAGCCAATTCACGCCTCATACCATCGAAGTTACCTTTCCCCAAGTTCAGGACCCTAGTCGCTGAGTTAACTGTGTCACTCTCCATCTTAATAAAGAATTCTATCATATTATGGTCACTCTTCCCCAAGGGACCTCACACAACAAGATTGGTAATTAGTCCTTTCTCATTACAAATTACCCAGTCTAGGATGGCCAGCCCTTTAGTTGGTTCCTCGACATATTGGTCTCGAAAACCATCCCTAATATACTCCAGGAAATCCTCCTCCACCGCATTTCTACCAGTTTGGTTAGCCCAATCTATATGTAGATTGAAGTCGCCCATGATAACTGTTGTACCTTTATTGCACGCAGCCTTAATTTCTTATTTGATGCTGTCCCCATCCTCATTACTATTGTTTGGTGGTCTGTACACAACTCCCATTAGCGTTTTCTGCCCTATGGTATTCCGTAGCTCCACCCATACCGATTCCACAATATCCAAGCTAATGTCCTTTCTTACTATTGCATTAATTTCCTCTTTAACCAGCAACGCCACCCCACCTCCTTTTCCTTTCTGTCTATCCTTCCTAAATGTTGAATACTCCTGGATGTTGAGTTCCCAGCCTTGGTCACCCTGGAGCCATGTCTCCGTGATACCAATTACATCATATCCGTTAACTGCTATCTGCGCAGTTAATTCGTCCACCTTATTCTGAATACTCCTCGCATTGAGGCACAGAGCCTTCAGGCTTGTCTTTTTAACACCCATTGCCCCTTTAGGGTTGTGCTGTAATGTGGTCCTTTTTGCTTTTTGCCTTGGGTTTCCCTGCCCTCCACTTTTACTTTTCTTCTTTTTATTGTTTGCTTCTGCCCCTATTCTACTTCCTTCTGTCTCCCTGCATAGCTTCCCATCCCCCTGCCATATTAGTTTAACCCCTCCCCAACAGCACTAGCCAACACTCCCCTGACGCCATTGGTTTCAGTCCTGCCCAGGTGCAGACCGTCCGGATTGTACTGGTCCCACCTCCCCCGGAACCGGCTCCAATGTCCCAGGAATTTGAATCCCTCCCTTCTGCACCACTCCTCAAGCCACGTATTCATCTGAGCTATCCTGCGATTCCTACTCTGACTAGCACGTGGCACTGGTAGCAATCCTGAGTTGACTACTTTTGAGGTCCTACTTTTTAATTTAGCTCCTAGCTACCTAAATTCGTCTTGTAGGACCTCATCCCGTTTTTTACCTATATCGTTGGTACCTACATGCACCACAACAACTGGCTGTTTACCCTCCCCCTTCAGAATGTCCTGCACCCGCTCCGAGACATCCTTGACCCTTGCACCAGGGAGGCAACTTACCATCCTGGAGTCTCGGTTACGGCCGCAGAAACGTCTATCTATTCCCCGTACAATAGAATCCCCTATCACTATCACTCTCCCACTCTTTTTCCTATCCTCCTGTGCAGCAGAGCCACCCACGGTGCCATGAACTTGGCTGCTGCTGCCCTCCCCTGATGTGTGATCCCCCTCAACAGTACCCAAAGCAGTGTATCTGTTTTGCAGGGGGATGACCGCAGTGGACCCCTGCACTACCTTCCTTGGACTGCTCTTCCTGTTGGTCACCCAACCCCTATCTGGCTGCGTACCCTTTACCTGCGGTAAGACCAACTCACTAAACATGCTATTCACGACATCCTCAGCATCGCGCATGCTCCAGAGTGAATCCACCCGCAGCTCCAGTGCCGCAATGCGGTCTGTCAGGAGCTGCAGCTGGATACACTTCCCGCATATATAGTCGCCCTGACTTCCCACATAGTACAGGAGGAGCATAACATGTGTCTGAGCTCCCCTGCCATGACTTAACCCCTAGATTAACTTAATTTGGCAACAATAATGCTAAAGGTTACTTACTGATAAAGAAAAAGAAAAAACTACTCACCAATCATCAGCCAATCACTTACCCCCTTGACTGTGATGTCACCTTTCGATTTCTTTCTACTTCTTTTTTGCCTTCTGTCCCTGCTGCAGCTGCACCAGCTGGGCCTTTATAGGCCGCTCCGACGTCCCCGAACTCCCGCCTCTCCGACTGCTGCTGGCCATTATAGGCCGCTCCGACGTCCCTGAACTCCCGCCTCTCCGATTGCCACTGGCCTTTATAGGACGCTCCGACGTCCCCGAACTCCCGCCTCTCCGACTGCCGCTGGCCTTTATAGGCCGCTCCGACGTCCCCGAACCTCTTGCTGTGATGTCACACTTCGTTTTCTTTTCCTCCCAGGTCGGAGAGTCAACACTGGTGGGGAAAACAAGACAAAGCAACACTTCCTGCTCACATTTGCCCGAACTCTCCCACTTACCAAACTCTTACTTTTGCACTCTGACCTGCCACTGCACTCCGAGCAAGTCTGCACCAAGCCCCCTCTTTTTATGCTGTTCGAGGTCAAGCGCAGGCAGCGGAAGGAGCGTGGGGTAAACCGGTCCAGCACACCTCTTCCCCCGGCGAATATCTGTCCCACCTGTGACAGAGTCTGTGGCTCTCGTATTGGACTGTTCAGCCACCAGAGAACTCACTTCAGGAGTGGAAGCAAGTCTTCCTCGATTCCGAGGGACTGCCTATTATGACGGGAATTACAGTCTCTGTCACAGATGGGGTACAGGTGGGGACTACAGGAGAAATGCAGGGAATGGCACCAACCCTGTACATGGCCTTCTGTGGCCTCACAAAGGCCTTTGACACTGTCAACCGCGAGGGACTATAGAGCGTCCTCCTCCGTTTCAGCTGCTCTCTTAAGTTCATCACCTTGCACCACCTGCTCCACGATGACATGCAGGCCGTGATCCTGACCAATGGATCCACCACAGACCCAATCCATGCTCGGACTGGGGTCAAGCGGGGCTGTGTCATCGCACCAACGCTCTTCTCAATCTTCTTCGCTGCAATGCTCCATCTCATGCTCAACGAGCGGAACTAAACTATAGAACCAATGGAGAACTGTTCAACCTTCGGCACCTCCAGGCTAGATCCAAGGTTGTCCCATCCTCTGTCATCGAACTATAGTACGCGGACGACGCTTGCGTCTGCACACGCTCAGAGGCTGAACTCCAAGCCATCGTCAACACCTTCACCGAGGTGTATGAAAGCATGGGCCATATGCTAAACATCCGTAAGACAAAGGTCCTCCACCAACCTGACCCCACGGCAACTTCCCGAGTTGATGACATACCTCCTCACACCTCACTGAGTTGCTGCTTCTGTAAGTTACACACACTTATGTCTCTTGTTCCTCCCTAACCATTGCGCCCGTCTGCTCAAACCAAGTCTAACCTTTCAGTATTTTTCAATCATATCTCCTCAGCATCTACCCTTAAGTAAAATAAAAAAGCTTCAGATCTGTTAGTTCAGGGCCCTTAAACGAGGTATCAATCTAGAGTGCCTCCTCTGAACCTTTTCCAGGTCCCCACGATGGATTTGACCAAAACTAGGCACAGGAGCAATACATTTGGTGTTAGTACCCGTCTTAGGGAAATGCAAAACCAGCGCCTTTCATGATAACCGGACATGAAGTATGTTTTGGAGTGTAGTCACTGTTGTAATGTAGGAAACACGGCAGCCAAAGTGCGCACAGCAAGCTCCCACAAACAGCAATGTGATAATGACCAGATAATCTGTTTTCGTGATGTTGATTGAGGGATAAATATTGGCCCCAGGACACCGGGGATAACTCCCCTGCTCTTCTTCGAAATAGTGCCATGGGATCTTTTACGTCCACCTGAGAGAGCAGACAGGGCCTCGGTTTAACGTCTCATCCGAAAGACGGCCCCTCCGACAGTGCAGCACTCCCTCACCATTGCACTGGGAGTGTCAGCCTGGATTTTTATGCTCAAGTCCCTGGAGTGGGACTTGAACCCACAACCTTCTGACTCAGAGGCGGGAGTGTTACCCACCGAGTCACAGCTGATACCTCAAATTATCGGTTATAAATTGCAGAGACTGAAGCGAGCCAAGTCCTCCCCAACTTACCTTCAGCAGTGATATAGTATTGTATCTTCAAGTTATCTTTAATGAGTGCCTTAAATGCTTCTCATTTTGACATGACCGAGCCTCTCTCCAGACATGACTGGACGTTGTCTTGAAAGGTTTGCTGCTGCTAAAGAAGTACCACAAGGACCAGAGGACATCCTCGCATCTCCCCCCTGCCCCACCCCACCCCTCACCCCCTCACCCCCAACACCCCCCCCTCACCCCCAACACCACCACCAAATGGTGCTTCTTTCATGAGGGAACAATCAAACTGGTACAAAAAGTTTTTACAAAGTCAGAGACCTAGAAATTGTTATACAGCCCCTTTAACGTAGTGAAACACCCCAAGGTGCTTCACTGGAGTGTTATGAGATAAAAAATTTGACACCGAGCTGCATAACTAGAAATTAGTGCAGGTGACCAAAAGCTTGGTCAAAGAGGTAGGTTTTAAGGAGCGTCTTGAGGGAGGAAAGAGAGGTAGAGAGGTGGAGAGGTTTAGGGCGGGAGTTCCAGAGCTTGGGGCCCAGGCAACAGAAGGCACGGCCACCGATGGTGGAGCGATTATAATCAGGGATGCTCAAGAGGGCAGAATTAGAGGAGCGCCGATATCTCGGGGGGTTGTGGGGCTGGAGGAGATTACAGAGATAGGGAGGGGCGAGGGCCATGGAGGGGTTTGAAAACAAGGATGAGAATCTTGAAATCGAGGCGTTGCTTAACAGGAAGCCAATGTAGGTCAGCGAGCACAGGGGGTGATGGGTGAGTGGAACTTGGTGCGAGTTAGGACACGGGGCAGCCGAGTTTTGGATCACCGTAGAGATTTGTCTCGGGTGTTGGAATGAGACGGGCAGTATGGGATCGCCCGCCCGTTATACGCAGCGCTGACTATTCAGTTCCACCGACCGCGATATATAATGTTCGGCCGTCCGATACTGCCAATCTCGCACCATCGGCCGAGACAAATCTCCACGCCAAAATATTTGTAATATGTTATCAAGTTTGGAGTTGTTGGGGTACGGGGTAAGAGCAAAGGAGTGCAACTAATTGGATAGCTGTTACAGTGAGCTGGCATGGGCACGATGGGCCAAATGGCCTCCTTCTGTGCGGTATCATTTGAGGATCGTTTTGCAAATGGAAAGAAAGTCAGTTTTGCCATTTTATTTCAACAAAGAGAGACATTACCGCTGTGAAGCATCTAAATAGGGTAACTTTACAATAGAGTTGAGAGATGTACTTTCAGTACCCGCACTGACATACTGCTGATAGATGTTATTCCACACCGAGGTGTGATAACATCTTGATCTACCGACGCAGCTGTTGCACGAAGCGAGTTTACTTGAAGCCAATCTTATTTATGTTCTCAGCTTTCTACCTCCCTCTCTTCAAGGTCCTGGCTCTGGTTGGCATGTTGTAGCGGGGCACCAGCGCCCCTCGGGTAACTTGCCCAAAGCTCAGACTATATCTATGAACCTAGACAGTGGGTTTTAGCAGGTGATTGGGGTATAGGTGGCATCGCAGCTCAACCCGCTCTCACACTCAACAACATTCACAAATATACTTTGCAACAGGTTTTTATTTATTCGTTCCTGGGACGTGGGCGTCGCTGGCAAGGCCGGCATTTATTGCCCATCCCTAATTGCCCCTTGAGAAGGTGGTGGTGAGCCGCCTTCTTGAACCGCTGCAGTCCGTGTGGTGAAGGTGCTCCCACAGTGCTGTTAGGGAGGGAGTTCCAGGATTGTGACCCAGCGACGATGAAGGAACGGCCGATATATTTCCAAGTCAGGATGGTGTGTGACTGGGAGGGGAACGTGGAGGTGGTGGTGTTCCCATGCGCCTGCTGCCCTTGTCCTTCTAGGTGGTAGAGGTCACGGGTTTGGCAGTGAACACTGGATTGCACAGACTGGAGGTTGAACCTGGGTCCTTCGTGGTCTATGTGCCCCAACACAGAGGGCGTTTTATTTATTCACGGGACGTGGGTGACACTGATGAGGCTGCGTTTATTTCTCATTTCTCGTTGCCTTGAGAAGGTGATTGTGTCCCCGCCCCTGCCTCAGCTCATCAGCTGCTGAAGACCTCACCCATGCCTTTGTTACCTCTAGACTTGACTATTCCAACGCACTCCTGGCTGACCTCCCACATTCTACCCTCCGTAAACTAGAAGTGATCCAAAACTTGGCTGCCCCATGTCCTAACTCGCACCAAGTCCTGCTCACCCATAACCCCTGTGCTCGCTGACCTAGATTGGCTTCCAGTTAAATTCTCATCCTTATTTTCAAATCCCTCCATGACCTCGCCCCTCCCTATCTCTGTAATCTCCTCCAGCCCCACAACCTCCCGAGATGTCTGCGCTCCTCTAATTCTGCCCTCTGCAGCATCCCTGATTATAATCGCTCCACCATCGGTGGCCGTGCCTTCTGTTGCCTCGGCCAAGCTTTTGGTCACCTGCCCTAATTTCTCCTTCTGTGGCTTGGTGTCAAATGTATTATCTTATAATACTCCTGTAAAAAGCCTTGGGACGGTTTCACTACGTTAAAGGCGCTATATAAATACAGGTTGTTGTTGTAATGTGCCTTCTCCCTGAATCACTGCGGTCCTTATGGTACTGATGCCTCCACAGTGGTGTTAGGCAGAGAATCCCAGGATACCAACCCCGCGATGGTGAAGGAGTAGCGATATATGTCCCTGTCAGGATAGTGCGTGACTTGGAAAGGCAGTTTGAGGGCATGGTTTTTCCACAATATTCCTTCTCTTGTGCTTCACGGTGGTGCAGGTCATGGAGAGGGAGGTGCTGTCGATGTAATCCTTGCAGCAGTGCATCTTGTAGTTATTCTATACTGTCGGCACAGTGTCATCATCATAGGCAGTCCCTCGTATCGAGGATGATTTGCTTCCGCGCCAAAAAGGGATGAGTTGACAGGTGTTTCAATGAGGGACCTAATATTCCAGATCCCGAACTACATCCTGAAGGGTGGAAGATGCCTGTGGGTGGATTTTTTTAACGTGGGGTGGCCGTTGCACACCAGCCACCACACGGGCTTGACAGAGCGAGGTCTTGGTCCAGTGGCAAGGGTTAACCAGGACGACTGGAGACCAGCTCTGCTGCACGGACCCAGTGCGCACACACATCGCAGTGTGGGCTGGGCCCGTGCTGCCCCTGGGCCCCTGGCCCCAAACTCACACCCTTCCTGGGCCCAGATCGCGTCCCTCTACAGTCTCTCGCCGCTCCTTCGCCCCGACCTCGCCGCTCCTGCTGTACCTGCCCGCGCTCCAATCACCGACCTGGATCTTGATGATGTAATTCTTCGCTGCTGTCGCCCTCCTGCACCAGCTCGCCCTGCTCCCTGGAGTGGTACACCTCCACGCTGCTCCCCGGGGCCCTGCTGCCCGAGGCCCTGCTCCCCAGGGCCCTGCTCCCCGAGGCCCTGCTCCCCGAGGCCCTGCTCCCCGAGGCCCTGCTCCCCGGGGCCCTGCTCCCCGAGGCCCTGCTCCCCGAGGCCCTGCTCCCCGAGGCCCTGCTCCCCGAGGCCCTGCTCCCCGAGGCTCTGCTCCCCGGGGCCCTGCTCCCCGAGGCCCTGCTCCCCGAGGCCCTGCTCCCCGAGGCCCTGCTCCCCAGGGCCCTGCTCCCCGAGGCCCTGCTCCCCGAGGCCCTGCTCCCCGAGGCTCTGCTCCCCGAGGCCCTGCTCCCCGAGGCTCTGCTCCCCGAGGCTCTGCTCCCCGAGCCGTTCCTTTTATGGCCCCAACCTGCCGCTGGTGTTCTCACGCTGCTCCAGTGATGAAAAGGGTGGATAGTGAGTTCAATGGCAGGCGTTCTGATCAAGCAATGTTCTCTGCACGCTCTCGAGCAACGCCACCCATCCAGGAGAGTGGTGAATATTCCTTCACATTCTGAACTTGACTCTTGTTGGTGGTGGAAGAACTTTGAGGGGTCAGGAGGTGAGCCACTCATTGCAGAGTACCCACCTTCAGCCCTGGTCCAGATGTTGCTCAGTGGGCAGCACTCTCGCCTCTGAGTCAGAAGGTTGTAGGTTCAAGTCCCACTCCAGAGACTTGAGCACATTAATCTAGGCTGACACCCAGCAGCACTGAGGGAGTGCTGCACTGTCGGAGGTGCCGTCTTTCGAATGAGACGTTAAACCGAGGCCTTGTCTGCTCTCTCAGGTGGATGTAGAAGATCCCATGGCATGAACGGCGTTATATAAATGCAAGTCTTTCTTTCTTTCTCTGGTAGCCACAGTGTTGTTGTGGCTGGTCACTGGTGACCCCCAAGTTGATAGTGGGAGACTCAGCGATGATGGTGTTGAAGATCAGAGAGAGATGGCCGGGCTTTCCCTTTTTGGAGACGGTAATTTCCCGGCATTTATGTAGCGCAAGTATTACCTGTCACGTGGCAGCGTAATTGTGAGGGGGGATTGACAGGGTAGATGCTGAGAGCTTGTTCCCCCCCGGGCTGGAGAGTCCAGAACCAGGGGGTCACAATCTCAGGATAAGGGGTCGGCCATTTAGGACTGAGATGAGGAGAAATTTCTTCACTCAGAGGGTGGTGAATCTTTGGAATTCTCTGCCCCAGAGGGCTGTGGATGCTGAGTCGTTGAGTATATTCAAGGCTGAGATCGATAGATTTTTGGAGTCTAGGGAAATTGAGGGATATGGGGATCGGGCGGGAAAGTGGAGTTGAGGGCGAAGATCAGCCGTGATCTCACTGAATGACGGAGCCGGCTCGAGGGGCCGTAGGGCCGACTCCTGCTCCTAATTCTTGTTCTTGTGATCTGATTTACATAATGAGATGATGGGTGAGGTCATTTATTCTATTTTTTTCTGCAAGATTTATAGCACCAATGAGCTCGAGTTTGAACACTCACTGCCCTTCATGGGCAAGGTCTGTATTAGGTTTTTGTCAGTCCCAATCATGAGTAACCAAAATTAATGTTAACGTGCAATATGGAAGCAAATGATAACTTGGCTGATTTGTTACCTGATGAATCAGAAAGAGCTAGTCCCAATGATGTTATCTGCTCGGTCTCTTAATTCTACTTTTCACCTTCAAATAATCAATTAAAAAAACCTCTCCAGCAATATAAGATTGAGGTATCCTGACCCGGACCCTTATGTGTTGCTAGATGGAGCGATAACAGTTCAGGATTCAGTAAATGGAAATGTAATACTGCATTAAAATGTGTCTCACCTCATTCCTCTTTGGTTTCGAGCCTCTGGTTTACAGCAGCGATTCTTTTGTGACATTTCAAAGTGTTCAGTAGATGTCAGAGCCGAGGGTACTCGGCTCTCCTGGTGGTCTCCCAGTCTGGCTATGGCAGGATAGCTGTGATAGGTCTGCACACGGGTCCAGGGTGTCCTGGAGATGGAGCACGCGGTGTCCACCGGTATGCTCGTGGCCTTCCGCGAGAGGTGGGCGCCGGAGATACTGGAGTGCATCATCACCCCCAGCAACCAAATTTTAATTTGATGTCAGTTACTGTAAAAATTTAATTTGAAATTTGTCAGTTATGGTGCTCTTGTCAGAGGGGGCACTCGATTTTACGCTCAACTAAAATAGTTGTAGAGCTGCTGAGTTGGGAGTGACCTAGCCAGTCATGTGATGTTCACAACACTCAATAAAACCCCAGCCAGTTGGGTTCCGGGGATCCACGATGAGGCAGGTGTTTGTGAGCCTGGTGGATGAACTGGTAATGTGTAGCGTGATTGTTAAACCTTTGCTAATAAACCAACTAGTTCTTAATAGCAATGTGTTGCTATGAATTCTTAAGCAAAGGGCCCAGCTACGCAGGTCCTCCAAGTGACCTTGCAAATGGTGGAATTTCTGATGTCAGGCCAGGGGTTCGAATGGAATGAGGAGGTTCTACAGCCTTGATTTCTCAGACGAACATAAGAAATAGGAGCAGGAGTCGTCCATTTGGCCACTCAAGCCCACTCTGCCATTCAATAAGATCATGGCTGATCTGACCTTGGCCGCAACTCCACTTTCCCTGCCCTGGACTCCACTGTAGTTCAAGAAGCTGGGCAGAACAGTGGCAACGAAAACGACTGGTCAGAAAGATGTTACTCTGGTGGCTATGTGGCTCACCTGGGAGTCCAGTCCTGGAGCGCGGCCAGGACGATCAGAGAGGTCATGTGGAAAATATTTTTATTCAGGATATCAGCTGTGGTTCTGAGTCAGAAGGTCGTGGGTTCAAGTCCCACTCCAGAGACTTGAGCACATAAATCTAGGCTGACACTCCCAGTGGAGTGCTGAGGGAGCGCTGCACTGTCGGAGGTGCCGTCTTTCGAATGAAATGTTAAACCGAGGCCCTGTCTGCTCTCTCAGGTGGATGTAAAAGATCCCATGGCACTATTTCGAAGTAGAGCAGGGAAGTTATCCCAGGAGTGCTGGCCCAATATTTATCCTTCAATCAACATTAAAAAACACAGCTTAGACAATCATTTTCACATTGCTGTTTGTGGGAGCTTGCTGTGCACAAATTGGCTGCTGCATTTCCCACATAACAACATAATCTCTGAAAGTACTTCATTAGCTGTAAAGCGCTTTGGGACGCCCCGAGGTTGTGAAAGGCGCTATACAAATGCAAGTGTTTCTTTCTTTATAGGATCACAATTTGACAATTTGCTGATGACACAAAACATTGGAAATGTGGTAATCATCATAGGCAGTCCCTCGGAATCGAGGAAGACTTGCTTCCACTCTAAAAGTGAGTTCTCAGGTGACTGAACAGTCCAATACGGGAATTACAGTCTCTGTCACAGGTGGGACAGACAGTGGTTGAAGGAAAGGGTGGGTGGGGAGTCTGGTTTGCCACACGCTCCTTCCGCTGCCTGCGCTTGTTTTCTGCATGTTCTCGGCGACGAGACTCGAGGTGCTCAGCGCCCTCCCGGATGCTCTTCCTCCACTTAGGGCGGTGTTGGGCTAGGGCGCGAGATTGTGGTAAATAGTGAGGAGGCTAGTAACAGACTTCAAGAGGATATAAACAGACTGGTGCAATGGACACATGGCAGATAAAATTTAATGCGGAGAAGTGTAAAGAGACAAAATAAATAAAAACGTTGCAATGTTAAAGCGTGTGCAGGAACCGCGAGACCTGGGGGTTCACTTACAGAAATCATTGAAGGTGACAGGACTTGCTGATAAAGCTGTTAAAAGAGAAACATAGAAAATAGGTGCAGGAATCAGCCATTCGGCCCTTCGAGCCTGCACCGTCATTCAATAAGAACATAAGAACATAAGAATTAGGAACAGGAGTAGGCCATCTAGCTCCTCGAGCCTGCTCTGCCATTCAACAAGATCATGGCTGATCTGGCCGTGGACTCAGCTCCATTTACCCGCCCTCTCCCCGTAACTCTTAATTCCCTTATTGCTTAAAAATCTATCGATCTGTGATTTGAATACATTCAATGAGCTAGCCTCAACTGCTTCCTTGGGCAGAGAATTCCACAGATTCACAACCCTCTGGGAGAAGAAATTCCTTCTCAACTCAGTTTTAAATTGGCTCCTCTGTATTTTGAGGCTGTGCCCCCTAGTTCTAGTCTCCCCTACCAGTGGAAACAACCTCTCTGCCTTTATCTTGTCTATCTCTTTCATTATTTTAAATGTTTCTATAAGATCATCCCTCATCCTTCTGAACTCCTATGAGTAAAGACCCAGTCTGCTCAATCTATCATCATAAGGTAACCCTCTCACCTCCGGAATCAGCCTAGTGAATCGTCTCTGTACCCCCTACAAAGCTAGTATATCTTTCCTTAAGTAAGGTGACCAAAACTGCACGCAGTACTCCAGGTGCGGCCTCACCAATACCCTGTACAGTTGCAGCAGGACCTCCCTGCTTTTGTACTCCATCCCTCTCGCAATGAAGGCCAACATTCCATTCGCCTTCCTGATTACCTGCTGCACCTGCAAACTAACTTTTTGGGATTCATGCACAAGGATCCCCAGGTCCCTCTGCACTGCAGCATGTTGTAATTTCTCCCCATTCAAATAATATTCCCTTTTACTGTTTTTTTTTCCAAAGTGGATGACCTCACATTTACTGACATTGTATTCCATCTGCCAAACCTTAGCCCATTCGTTTAACCTATCTAAATCTCTTTGCAGCCTCTCTGTGTCCTCTACACAACCCGCTTTCACACTAATCTTTGCGTCATCTGCAAATTTTGTTACACTACACTCTGTCCCCTCTTCCAGGTTATCTATGTATATTGTAAACAGTTGTGGTCCCAGCACCGATCCCTGTGGCACACCACTAACCACCGATTTCCAACCCGAAAAGGACCCATTTATCCCGACTCTCTGCTTTCTGTTAGCCAGCCAATTCTCGATCCATGCTAATACATTTCCTCTGACTCCACGTACCTTTATCTTCTGCAGTAACCTTTTGTGTGGCACCTTATCGAATGCCTTTTGGAAATCTAAATACACCACATCCATCGGTACACCTCTATTCACCATGCTCGTTGTATCCTCAAATAATTCCAGTAAATTAGTTAAACATGATTTCCCCTTCATGAATCCATGTTGCGTCTGCTTGATTGCACTATTCCTATCTAGATGTCCCGCTATTTCTTCCTTAATGATAGCTTCAAGCATTTTCCCCACTACAGATGTTAAACTAACCGGCCTATAGTTACCTGCCTTTTGTCTGCCCCCTTTTTTAAACAGAGACGTTACATTAGCTGCTTTCCAATCCGCTGGTACCTCCCCAGAGTCCAGAGAATTTTGGTAGATTATAATGAATGCATCTGCTATAACTTCCGCCATCTCTTTTAATACCCTGGGATGCATTTCATCCGGACCAGGGGACTTGTCTACCTTGAGTCCCATTAGCCTGTCCAGCACTACCCCCCTAGTGATAGTGATTATCTCAAGGTCCTCCCTTCCCACATTCCCGTGACCAGCAATTTTTGGCATGGTTTTTGTGTCTTCCACTGTGAAGACCGAAGCAAAATAATTGTTTAAGGTCTCAGCCATTTCCACATTTCCCATTATTAAATCCCTCTTCTCATCTTCTAAGGGACCAACATTTACTTTAGTCACTCTTTTCCATTTTATATATCGGTAAAAGCTTTTACTATCTGTTTTTATGTTTTGCGCAAGTTTACTTTTGTAATCTATCTTTCCTTTCTTTATTGCTTTCTTAGTCATTCTTTGTTGTCGGTTAAAATTTTCCAAATCTTCTAGTTTCCCACTAACCTTGGCCACCTTATACGCATTGGTTTTTAATTTGATACTCTCCCTTATTTCCTTGGTTATCCACGGCTGGTCATCCCTTCTCTTACCGCCCTTCTTTTTCACTGGAATATATTTTTGTTGAGCACTATGAAGGAGCTCCTTAAAAGTCCTCCACTGTTCCTCAATTGTGCCACCGTTTAGTCTGTGTTTCCAGTCTACTTTAGCCAACTCTGCCCTCATCCCACTGTAGTCCCCTTTGTTTAAGCATAGTACGCTCGTTTGAGACACTACTTCCTCACCCTCAATCTGTATTACAAATTCAACCATACTGTGATCACTCATTCCGAGAGGATCTTTTACTAGGAGATTGTTTATTATTCCTGTCTCATTACACAGGACCAGATCTAAGATAGCTTGCTCCCCTGTAGGTTCTGTAACATATTGTTCTAAGAAACAATCCCGTATGCATTCTATGAATTCCTCCTCAAGGCTACCCCGTGCGATTTGATTTGACCAATTGATATGTAGGTTCAAATCCCCGATGTTTACTGCCGTTGCTTTTTCACATGCCTCCATTATTCCCTTGATTATTGCCCGCCCCACCATGAAGTTATTATTTGGGGGCCTATAAACTATGCCCACCAGTGACTTTTTCCCCTTACTATCTCTAATCTCCACCCACAATGATTCAACATTTTGTTCATTAGAGCCAATATCGTCTCTCACAACTGCCCTGATATCATCCTTTATTAACAGAACTACCCCACCTCCTTTTCCTTCTTGTCTATCTTTCCGAATTGTCAGATACCCCTGTATGTTTAATTCCCAGTCTTGGCCACCCTGCAACCACGTTTCTGTAATGGCCACCAAATCATATCCATTTTTAATGATTTGTGCCGTCAACTCATTTACTTTATTTCAAATGCTGCGTGCGTTAAGGTAGAGTGTTTTAATACTAGTTTTTAAACGATGATTTTTAGTTTTGACCCCTCCTGCAGCCCCTTTATATTCATACATATTGTCCCTTCCTATCACCTTGTGGTTTACACTTACCCCAGTGCTACTCTGCTCTGTTGCCTCCTGCCTTTTGCATTCTTTCTTGGGGTCCTGTTCATCTGAGTTCTCACCCACTCTAACTCGCTCAGAGCCCTGTCCTGGGTTCCGAATACTCCTTGCATTGAGGCACTGAGCTTTCATGCTTGCCTTTTTATTACACTTTGACCCTTTAGAATTTTGCTGTACAGTGGCCCTTTTTGTTCTTTGCCTTGGGTTTCTCTGCCCTCCACTTTTACTCATCTCCTTTCTGTCCTTTGCTTCTGTCTCCATTTTGTTTCCCTCTGTCTCCCTTCATTGGTTCCCATCCCCCTGCCATATTAGTTTAACTCCTCCCTAAGAGCACTAGCAAACACTCCCCCTAGGACTTTGGTTCCAGTCCTGCCCAGGTGCAGACCGTCCGGTTTGTACTGGTCCCACCTCCCCCAGAACCGGTTCCAATGCCCCAGGAATTTGAATCCCTCCCTGCTGCACCTCTGCTCAAGCCACATATTCATCTGAGCTATCCTGCGATTCCTACTCTGACTAGCATGTGGCACTGGTAGCAATCCCGAGATTGCTACTTTTGATCATGGCTGATCATTCCCTCAGTACCCCTTTCCTGCTTTCTCTCCATACCCCTTGATCCCTTTAGCCGTAAGGGCCATATCTAACTCCCTCTTGAATATATCCAATGAACTGGCATCAACAACTTTCTGCGGCAGGGAATTCCACAGGTTAACAACTCTCTGAGTGAAGAAGTTTCTCCTCATCTCAGTCCTAAATGTCCTATCCCTTATGCTAAGACTGTGTCCCCTGGTTCTGGACTTCCCCAACATCGGGAACATTTTTCCCTCATCTAACCTAATATGTTAAAAAGCATATGGGATCCTTGGCTTTATAAAATCGAAAACAAAGTTATGCCAAACCTTTCTAAATCACTCGCCGTGGCCTCAGGTAGAATATGAAGTATTCTGGAATGCGAGACTTTGGAGAGGGAGCAGATGTGGTTCACTAGAATGATAGTAGGGATGAGGGACTTCCGTTGTGTGGAGAGACTAGAGAAGTTGGGGTTGTTCTCCTTTGAGCAGAGAAGTTTAAGGAGAGGCCTAATAGAGATGTTCAAAATGATGATGTGCTTTGATGGAGTAAATAAAGAGAAATTGATTCCACTGGTGCTGGGACCGTAACCTGAGGGCACAGATTTAAAATAATTGGCAACAGAACCCGTGGGGAGATGTGGAGAATTATTTTTACGCAGCAAGTTGCTATGATTATAATCGTTCAATCATCGGTGGCCGTGCCTTCTGTTGCCTGGGCCCCAAGCTCTGGAACTACCTTCCTAAACCTCTCCGCCTCTCTACCTCTCTTTCCTCCTTCAAGACGCTTCTTAAAACCTACCTCTTCTACTTAGGTGGCTCGGTGTCAAATTTTTATCTCATAACACTACTGCGAAGCACCTTGGGACGTTTCACTATGTTAAAGGCGCTATATAAATACAAGTTGTTTTTGTTGATTTGCATCTGTCTTCCCAGGGGATTTGCAGGATCTTGCGGAGACATCGTTGGTGGTATTTCTCTAGCGATTTGAGGTGTCTGCTGTATATGGTCCACGGTTCTGAGCCATATAGGAGGGTGGGTATTACTACAGCCCTGTAGATAAGCTTGGTGCCAGATTTGAGGATCTGGTCTTCAAACACTCTCTTCCTCAGGTGACCAAAGGCTGCGCTGGTGCACTGGAGGCGGTGTTGAACCTCGTCGTTGAGGTCTGCCCTTGCTGATAGTAGGTTCCTGAGGAATGGAAAATGGTCCACTCGTGGCCGTGACTTCTGTTGCTTAAATCTCCTGGGAGGACAGACGCACCAACGTCAGTGTTCTGGATCAGGCCAACGTCCCCAGCATCAAAGCACTGAGCAAACTCGACCAGCTCTGTTGGGCGGGCCACATTGTCCGCATGCCCGACACAAGACTCCCAAAGCAAGCGCTCTACTCGGAACTCCGACATGGCAAGCGAGCCCCAGGTGGGCAGAGGAAACGTTTCAAGGACACCCTCAAAGCCTCCCTGATAAAATGCAACACCCCCACCGACACCTGGGAGTCCCTGGCCAAAGACCGCCCTAAGTGGAGGAAGAGCATCCGGGAGGGCGCTGAGCACCTCGAGTCTCGTCGCCGAGAGCATGCAGAAAACAAGCGCAGGCAGCAGAAGGAGCGTGCGGCAAACCAGACTCCCCACCCACCCTTTCCTTCAACCACTGTCTGTCGCACCTGTGACAGAGACTGTAATTCCCGTATTGGACTGTTCAGTCACCTGAGAACTCACTTTTAGAGTGGAAGCAAGTCTTCCTCGATTTCGAGGGACTGCCGATGATGATGTTATTGATTTGGAACGCGCTGCCCGATGGAAGGAATTGGATATATATTTGAAACAGAAAAATTTGCAAGGCTGTAGGGAAAGAGTGGGAGACTGGAACTAATGGGATCGCTCGTTCAAAGATACTGCCACATGCACGATGGGCCGAATGGCCTCCTTCTGTGCTGTAAGATTCTATGATAATTCGTGGCTTATGATGCAATTCAAAATGGAATGGATCCTTGCCTAACAACTTTATGCTTGCCTTCACTGTCCAAGACTAACCTCTTCCTCAATGTTGGGACACAATTCTCTTAACCAGTTACAGATTCTATCTGCAGAGAATACTGGTCTCCCCTCTGGTTTCTCCTGATAATGAAGAGGTGTCAAAATCGTCTGAGTTATGAATGGCTTCAAATGCAAAATTACTAAATTACTTTGCCCTAATCAGTGGAGTTCCAGAGTAGTTTTTCCTTGAATTATGGCGGTTTGAAGTAAACAGGTGCATTTGTCTTCATGTATTGACTGGAGATTTTATGTATGCATGCAGCCCTTTTGGGTGCTGACTTTGGAAAGCAGAAATAAACCGCACGGGAGCCAAAAGCAAGGTCTTCCAATTGAAAATGAACAGCCTTAAAAGATCAACCCTACATACGCAGTGAAAACAGCAGCAGGAACATTCCAGGAAAGTAGACAAAAATATTAGACGGTGAATTGAGAATATTAATTTTGGCCAAATCAGGATGTAAACTGTCAGAGGCGGTATACCTCATTATCATGTTGTTACTGCAGTCAGTGATGGATACAGAGCATGCTTCTGCTTCAAATAAAACATGTTAAACATGTTGTGCACATTGTTCATTGTACTGTCTTACCCAACCATGCACTCCAAGCTCGTAGCCCAATCTATATGAGCACTAATATTTAGGTTGACACTCCCAGTGCAGTGCCATCTTTCAGATGAGACGTTAAACCGAGGCCCTGTCTGCTCTCTCAGGTGGATGTAAAAGATCCCATGGCACTATTTCTAAGAAGAGCAGGGGTGTTCTCCCCGGTGTCCTGGGGCCAATATTTTCCCTCAATCAACATCACTAAAACAGATTATCTGGTCATGATCACATTGCTGTGTGTGGGAGCTTGCTGTGTGCAAATTGGCTGCCGCGTTTCCCACATTACAACAGTGACTACACTCCAAAAAATACTTCATTGGCTGTAAAGCTCTTTGATACGTTCGGTGGTCATGAGGGTACTATATAAATCCAAGTCTTTCTTTCTCTCCGACTTTAGTTACTGAGTTGGCAGAATCTTTCACGGAAAGACTTGGGAACATTGCAATGGGATGCCAGTGTACGCAGAATTCTGGCAGTCTAACGTATGCTCCAGCCATGCTGGTGCAGCAAATGCTAGGTGTCTCTGTATTGGCGCAGGGCAAGAGCTGTAGGTACTGGCACTGACTAAGAGGCGATGTGTGAAGCCATGCTGCTGACTGTAAGGGGTTGTCACAGGGTTGTTGTTGTGCCTTGGGTGTCTCTCTCTGGGCTTCTGCCCTCACAGCTTATGCCTGGCCTGTGAGGTACCCTGAGTGCTGCAAGAGCATCCCTGGAGAGACTGTGTCCACAGCTTATGAAAGGGGTTTTGAGACTCGTGCGTCCCCACAGCTTATGCCTAGCCTGTGAGGCACCTGTGAGTGACAAACACTCCTAACCCCTTCTTCCCTAGCCTGTGACACACAGTTGAGCGTTTTCGAGGCGCTCCTAGCTTCCCTTACACTGTTCTGACATACGACTCACGATCAGGAGATGTAATACAATAGAACTGAGACAAGGTGATTCCAAGAGGAACTTTAGGTTTCCAATTTATTTGACAAGGTGTAACTCAACAAACAGCAATACACTAACAAAACAATCCCCTTAAATCCCACTAAAACGGACCCAACGAAAATCTTTACACCAGTCTAGCAGTACAATGCCCAACCTCCCACTTTTCCTGGCCTAACTGAGTTGGGAGTTCTGGAGACCAGAGGTTATACTCACTACTGTGCCTTCCGCAGTCTGGTGGTTTGTTTCTTCTATCTTCGGTGTCTTCGGACACTGGTTTTCCTTCAGTGTCGACAGGCTTGCTGGTTGTGGTTGTTGGATGACGAGGGCAGGGAAAATCATCACTTCATTTTCACTACGTCAGAAACCCCTTTTTTATAGCCAGATTATCCAGTCCGCCTCTCCTGCTGAAGTCGATTCTTCTCATTGGTGGACTTTTTGATTTTGAAAAATGCAGCAGTTTTAGATTGGGTTTTTTTTTCCACTGATGTTAACCTACTCAAGGTTTGAGTGGGTGTTGATTGCATTGGCCTCTTGTAGCCATTGTGCTAGTCTGACCTGAGCCAGATATTTCTATGCCTGATGAAAAAGGTGTTGGAATATGTATGTGGCATTGTTTAAATGCTAATGTTTTCAAGGGGCAAGTTTCGAGGGTATACAGTTCCCAGACAATTTGATTAGTTCCAATGTCCAAACTGGCCCTTTAGATATTGACCCCACCCCTTTTCTTGCAGACCCAACATACACCTTTTAAAAATCCCAAATTCGATTAAAGTTTGTAGTTTTTTCCATGTGCATTTTAGGATTTCAAACTTTCTGGTAGATAGTTCCAAATTAAATTCCCTTTCCTGTGAGTCCAAACACTGGGGGGGGGGGGTCTCCATTCATTTGTGTCCCAAAGTTTTCCTTCCATCGGTTTCAATTCACAGCACAGACTGATCCCACAGCCCTTTTCCTTCTGGGTAAAATGAGGGGGTTTTCGTCCTCCCCTACATGACATTCCCTGGGAATGTCTTGGATCAATATGGAGGGGAATATCTTTGCTCCAGTCGCTAAATTATAAGTTAAATGGAGAAAAATTGCAAAGTGCTGCAGTACAGAGGGACCTGGGGGTCCTTGTGCAAGGGGGATGGAGTATAAAAGCAGAGAAGTCCTGCTACAACTGTACAGGGTATTGTTGAGGCCACACCTGGAGTACTGCGTACTGTTTTGGTCTCGTATTTAAGGAAGGATATACTTGCATTGGAGACTGTTCAGAGAAGGTTCACTGGGTTGATTCCGGAGATGAGGGGGTTGACTTATGAAGATAGGTTGAGTAGGTTGGGCCTATACACATTGGAGTTCAGAAGAATGAGAGGTGATCTTATCGAAATATATAAGATAATGAGGGGGCTCGACAAGATGGATGCAGAGAAGATATTTTCACTCATAGGGGAAACTAAAACGAGGGGACATTGTCTCAGAATAAGGGGCCACCCATTAAAACTGAGATGAGGAGAAATTTCTTCTCAGAGGGTTGTAAATCTGTGGAATTCTCTGCCCCAGAGAGCTGTGGAGGCTGGGACATTGAATATATTTAAGGTGGAGATAGACAGATTTTTGAGCGATAAAGGAGCAAAGGGTTATGGGGAGTGGGCAGGGAAGTGGAGCTGAGTCTATGATTGGATCAGCCACGATCTTATTAAATGGTGGAGCAGGCTCGAGGGGCCAGGTGGCCTACTCCTGTTCCTATTTCTTACGTTCTTATGTTCTTAGATGGGAATATCTTTGCTCCAGTCACTAAATCAGCACTGCCTGTTGAAACCAACGTTTCTTTGCTGACATTGAAGGAAAGACTTACATTTATATAGAGCCAGTCAATGTTGCACACAGCAAACAGCAATGTGATACTAACCAGATAATCTGTTTTTTTTGTTATGTTGATTGAGGGATAAATATTGGCCAGGACACCAGAGATTACTCCCCTGCTTTTCTTCAAAATGGTGCCATGGGATCTTTTACGTCCACCTGAGAGAGCAGATGGGGCCTCGATTTAACGTTTCATCCAAAAGATGGCACCTCCAACAGTACAGCACTCCCTCAGCACTGCACTGGGAGAGTCAGCCTGGATTTATGCAGAGGATAGATCATGGCTGCTTTCAGACAGCTACGTGAAATGACCTTCTGACTCAGAGGTGACTGTGCTACCCACTAAGCCACAGCTGACATTGGTGAGCTAACGGAGAATTTACCCTGGAACGTTGAGGTCTCCAGTCAGAGACGGGACATGAAAGCAAGGCCCCATTTGCGTATAACACTGTTTGAAGAGGAGTAGGGATTTCTCCTGGTGCCCTGGTGAACAATCTTCGCTTGGCCAACGCCTCCAAAATACAGACTAATTGGTCACTTTGCTCTTTGTGCGCCTTGGCTGTAACATTTGCCTACGAAACGGCAGTGACTGACTGATCTTCAAAAGTAATTCAAAAGCTGATTGTAAAGACATCCATAGGTTGTGATAAGGTGTTATATAACTGCAACTGCTTTCCTTTTTTCTCTTTCCACCTTTCATTAAGCTGAAGATGTGAGTCAGTCGCATGCTGCTTTGATCTGGTGCCTTGCAGCACTTAATACGATCTCCTTGAAATGAGCCCAATTGATGTTTCAATCTTTGGACTGCTGGGTGGAATGCCAACGTGAGAGCTGATCAAATGGATGTATCAATCTCCCTTCAAGCAGAGGATAGATCATGGTGACTTTCAGACAGGTGAGTGAGACACAAACACTTTAACATTTATTAACAGGGTGTTATTCAAAAATAAGGCAAGTAAGTTTGCTTAGCTGAACTTTTGCAAACTGTGTTTACAGTAACAAGCGATGGCAATCGTGCGAGACTGGAAATAATAAATAGTAATTGTATAATTTATCAAAGAAAGGTTCAATGGCAGCATATCAGTTTGCACAATTTCCATCACACCCAAAGCTAGCCAGAAAGATAAAGATTTCAATTCTGGCTGCAAGTATTTGCTGCAGCCATTAAAATTCATGTATTATCAGGTAAGTACATTAAAAAATATATTTTAACTGACTGCATTATTGAATGCGTTGCCACGTGTGTGTTCTCTTCTCAAGTGGCCTTCGTGTCGTAATTTTCTATGTATATGGTCCACGTCTCTGAGCCATACAGGAGGGCGGGTATCTCTGCAGCCCTGTAGACCAGAAGCTTGGTGCCAGGATTTGAGGGCCTGGTCTTCAAACACTCGCTTCCTCAGGTGACCGAAGGCTGCACTGGCGCACTGGAGGCGGTGTTGGACCTCGTCGTCAATGTCTGCCCTTGCTGATAATAGGCTCCCGAGTTATGGAAAATGGTCCAGGTTGTCCAAGGCCACGCCATGGATTTTGATGACTGGGGGGCAGTGCTGTGTGGCAGGGTCAGGTTGGTGGAGGACCTTTGTCTCACGGATGTTTAGTGTAAGGCCCATGCTTTTGTACGCCTCGGTGAAGATGTTGACGATAACTATGTACAAGTACACACCTCAAAGCGCTGGAGAAGTACCACCAGCGATGCCTTCACAAAATCCTGTAAATCCCCCGGGAGGACAGACACGCCAACTTCAGTGTTCTCGCTCAGGCCAACATCCCCAGCATCGAAGCACTAACCACACTCGACCAGCTGGGCCACATCATCCGCATGCCCGACTCAAGACTTCCTAGCAAGTGCTCTGCTCGGAACTCCTACATGGCAATTGATCCCCAGGTGAGCAGAGGAAACGTTTCAAGAACACCCTCAAAGCCTCCTTGATAAAGTGCAACATCCCCACCGGCACCTGGGAGTCCCTGGCCAAAGATCGCCCTAAGTGGAGATAGAGCATCCGAGAGGACGCTGAGCACCTCGAGGCTTGTCGCCGAGAGCATGCAGAAAACAAGCGCAGGCAGCGGAAGGAGCGTGCGGCAAACCAGACTCCCCACCCACCCTTTCCTTCAACCACTGTCTGTCCCACCTATGACAGAGACTGTAATTCCTGTATTGGACTGTACAGTCACCTGGGAACTCACTTTTAGAGCGGAAGCAAGTCTTCCTCGATTCCGAGGGACTGCCTATGATGAGTAAGTCACGTGATGTTCACAAGACTGAGTAAAGCCCCAGCCAGTTGGGTTCGGGGGATCCACGATGAGGCAGGTGGTTGTGAGCCTGGTGGATGAACTGGTAATGTGTAGTGTGATTGTTAAACCTTTGCTAATAAACCAACTCATTCTTAATAGCAGTGTACAAAAGCAAAATACTGCGGATGTGGAATCTGGAATAAAAACAGAAAATGCTGGAAGTCTCAGCGGGTCAGACAGCATCTGTGGAGAGGAAGCAGAGTTAATGCTTGAAACTATCATTAAGGAAGAAATAGCGGGACATCTAGATAGGAATAGTGCAATCAAGCAGACGCAGCATGGATTCATGAAGGGGAAATCATGTTTAATTAACTTACTGGAATTCTTTGAGGATATAACGAGCATGGTGGATAGAGATGTACCGATGGATGTGGTGTATTTAGATTTCCAAAAGGCATTCGATAAGGTGCCACACAAAAGGTTACTGCAGAAGATAAAGGTACGCGGAGTCAGAGGAAATGTATTAGCATGGTTAGAGAATTGGCTGGCGAATAGAAAGCAGAGAGTCGGGATAAATGGGTTCTTTTCCGGTTGGAAATCGGTGGTTAGTGGTGTGCCACAGGGATCAGTGCTGGGACCACAACTGTTTACAATATACATAAATGACCTGGAAGAGGGGACAGAGTGTAGTGCAACAAAATTTTCAGATGACACAAAGATTAGTGGGAAAGCGGGTTGTGTAGAGGACTCAGAGAGGCTGCAAAGAGATTTAGATAGGTTAAGCGAATGGGCTAAGGTTTGGCAGATGGAATACAATGTCGGAAAGTGTGAGGTCATCCACCTTGGAAAAAAAAACAGTAAAAGGGAATATTATTTGAATGGGGAGAAATTACAACATGCTGCGGTGCAGAGGGACCTGGGGGTCCTTGTGCATGAATCCCAAAAAGTTAGTTTGCAGGTGCAGCAGGTAATCAGGAAGGCGAATGGAATGTTGGCCTTCATTGCGAGAGGGATGGAGTACAAAAGCAGGGAGGTGTTGCTGCAACTGTATAAGGTATTGGTAAGGCCGCACCTGGAGTACTGCGTGCAGTTTTGGTCACCTTACTTAAGGAAGGATATACTAGCTTTGGAAGGGGTACAGAGACGATTCACTAGGCTGAATGAGGGGCTTAATGAGGGGCTTAACTTATGATGATAGATTGAGTAGACTGGGTCTTTACTCCTTGGAGTTCAGAAGGATGAGGGGTGATCTTATAGAAACATTTAAAATCATGAAAGGGATAGACAAGATCGAGGCAGAGAGGTTGTTTCCATTGGTCGGGGAGACTAGAACTAGGGGGCACAGCCTCAAAATACGGAGGAGCCAATTTAAAACCGAGTTGAGAAGGAATTTCTTCTCCCAGAGGGTTGTGAATCTGTGGAATTCTCTGCCCAAGGAAGCAGTTGATGCTAGCTCACTGAATGTATTCAAGTCACAGATAGATAGATTTTTAACCAATAAGGGAATTAAGGGTTACGGGGAGAGGGCGGGTAAGTGGAGCTGAGTCCACGACCAGATCAGCCATGATCTTATTGAATGGCGGAGCAGGCTCAAGGGGCTAGATGGCCGACTCCTGTTCCTAATTCTTATGTTCTTATGTTCTTAACGTTTTGGGTCGATGACCCTTCGTCAGAATGGCCTTCTTCTGTGCTGTACTTAATAGCAGGCCGCGGCCATTAGAGGGTGCTGCATGGGGCGGCCTGGCCCAGCCCGGCCCAGAAGTTGGCACGGTCCCAGCCTGCAAGACCATCAGCAGGCCGGGGCTACTGACTGCAGCGCGGGCAGGTACAGCAGGAGCGGCGAGGTCAGGGGCGAAGGAGCGGGGAGAGTTCATAGAGGGAGGTGATTGGGGCCCAGGAGAGGCGTGAGTCCGGGGCCCAGAAGAGGCGAGAGTTCAGGGTCCAGCAGAGGCGAGGGCCCAGGGGCAGCACGGCCTAGCCCACACTGGGGTATGTGTGCGCATTGTCCGTGCAGCAGAGCAGGTCTCCAGTCGTCCTGGTTAACCCTTGCCACTGGACCAAGACCGAGCTCTGTCAAGCCCGTGTGGTGGCTGGTGTGCAACGGCCACCACATGTTAAAAAAATCCACGCACAGGCATCTTCCACCCTTCAACATGTAGTTCAGGATCTGAAATATTAGGTCCTTCATTGAAACACCTGTGAACTCATCCGTTTTTGGCGTGGAAGCAAGTCATCCTCGCTTCGAGGGACCACCTATGATGATGATGACTTAATAGCAATGTGAAACTATGAATTCTTACGCAAAGAACCCGTGAAGCAAATACATTACAGTGACCCTAGCAGTTAGCTTCCTCCTAGGTATGCTGCATTCGGGATGCTGCCTTGCAGTGACACTCAGTGTCACCCTCCTAAAGCTACCTGAGAGACTACGAATAATTATACCAATGAGCTGACTGCAGAAAACTGCACACACCTTTGGCAAATTTTGAATTTGTTTTTTATTTCTGATCTGAACTTGACTGGGACCAGAAAATTGAGGCTAATGTGGCCTGCGACAGGGCAAGATCTCAGGCAAGTGACCAAGGGCAGGAACTCGAGCTAATGTTCCCCTACCTAGCCCAGGGGTACTGGCATTAATAGCAGCAGCCTGCTAAACTCCCTGGCTTAAACAAGCTAAATTTGTATTGTGTAGGAGTTGAACTTGGAACCTGTGATTTGCATAGATTAGTGCCCTATCACGCAGCGCCTTTACCGCAAGGCTATGGGGGGAACTATTTCCTGGAGGTTACTGCAGAATTAGAAACAGTTCTGGCTTCCTTCTTCCTTGTTTCCCCTTGTCTCTGGCTCCTTCCCTGAAGGCATTTATTCCTGCCGTGGAAAGATTCTTCAACCCTATCTCTGTAGCATCCTCCAGCCTTACCACCCTCCAAGCTATCAGAGGCCCTCCAATTCTGGCCTCTTCAGCATCCCCGATTATAATCGCTCCACAATTGGCGACCGTGCCTTCAGCTGCCTGGACCCCAAGCTCTGGAACTCCCTCCCTAAACGTTTCGCCTCTCTACCTATCTTTCCTCATTTAAGACTTTTCTTAAAACCTGCCTCCTCTACACTATTATCTTCTTATGTGGCTCGGTGTCATATTTTGTTTGATAATATTGGGCCAGGACACCGGAGATAACTCCCCTGCTCTTCTTCTAATTGTGCCGTGGGGTCTTTTACATCCACCTGAGAGAACAGACGAGGCCTCGGTTTAACGTCTCATCTGAAAAACGGCACCTCCGACAATGCGGCACTCCCTCAGCACTGCACTGGGAGTGTCAGCCTAGATTTTTGTGCTCAAGTCTTTTACATAGAAACATAGAAAATAGGTGCAGGAGTAGGCCATTCGACCCTTCGAGCCTGCACCACCATTCAATAAGATCATGGCTGATCATTCCTTCAGTACCCCTTTCCTGCTTTCTCTCCATACCCCTTGAACCCTTTAGCCGTAAGGGCCATATCTAACTCCCTCTTGAATGTATCCAATGAACTGGCATCAACAACTCTCTGCGGCAGGGAATTCCACAGGTTAACAACTCTCTGAGTGAAGAAGTTTCTCCTCATCTCAGTCCTAAATGGCTTATGCCTTATCCTCAGACTGTGTCCCCTGGTTCTGGACTTCCCCAACATCGGGAACATTCTTCCCGCATCTAACCTGTCCCGTCCCATCAGAATCTTATATGAGATCCCCTCTCATCCTTCTAAACTCCAGTGAATAAAGGCCCAGGCTCCACTTAAGCTTGGCTGGCAATGCTGAGAAAGAAAGACTTGCATTTCTATAGCGCCTTTCACAACCTCAGCCTGTCCCATAGCACTTTACAGTCAACCAAAGTACTTTTTTTGATGTGTAGTCACTGTTGTAATGTAGGAAATGCGGCAGCCAATTTGCGCACAGCAAGCTCCCACAAACAGCAATGTGATAATGACCAGATAATCTGCTTTAGTGATGTTGATTGAGGGATAAATATTGGTCAGGACACCGGGGATAACTCCCCTGCTCTTCTTCAATGATATCGATGAATGCTGGATGGATTGATTTAGAGGGGCCAATGGCCTTTTCTCATTCTGGACTTTCTTATGTTCATATTGATTGGATCTAAGTGTATTTCAGTTCTTTTTATTAAAAGCTATTTGGAATAAAGATTTATTTGAACTGTACAAATAATTAATATTAAAAAAAGAGTGCACTAATTTAACATAAGCTGCACAATGTCCAGTATACATTAGCTATGTGGTTTGGTGCCTTTCAGTTTATCAACAGGAGGAGCATTATCTTGGCATTCGCTGTAATTCGTGCAACAATAACTTTGCATATTATTTTTCCGAGGTCGGTTTACAGGTAAATGTACTTTCTAAAAGGATTGCGTGTTGGTTGGAAAGAATGGGAGGGAAGTACTGCCATTGTGTGTGTGTTTTTAATTGAAGCCACCAGGTATTTGGGGGGAAAACCTGTCAATTATTTCTCATGACGCCAAGACTGCGATGGAAATTAGCAACAAAATGAAGTCATCAATCTCATGTTTCCTGATGTGAGCTTGTGCGGGCAGGTTGGGACACTTTCCGTCCAAAAACAAGCCCAGCTCCCGAGTGCTCGGTGCTATCGGAATAATGAGGCGGACTGAAGGAAGTGTAGACACAATGGATTTCTTGATGCAGGCAAATGTTCTGACGATTACATCACCAAACATGCTCACAACGCTGTAACCACTGGTCACACAACAGCACCTGATCCCTGCTGACAATCCCTCAGCCAGCCACAGCACAAGAGATATTACGGGCAAGTGTCCAGCGATATGTACACTTGCAACGATATCTGTTCACTGTATCATTACAGGAAATAAGAATGTCAGCCAAAGGCAGGGATGCAGTTCACAGAGCATCATGTATAGACAGCGAAAGAAAGGAAGACTTGCAATAATATAGTGCCTTTCACGACCACCGGACATCCCAAAACTCTTTACAGCCAATGCAGTACTTTTGGAGTGTGGTTACTGGCCAACGATTAGACCAACTGTCTCATCTTCTTATCATCATAGACTTCAAGAACACAACAAAGAGATTTAGTGCAGGCTAGCACTTGGGTCCAAGGTAGCACTGAATTTATTTAATTTCCCGAAGAAGGTGACTTATGCTGGGTTCCAAGAGCCCATAGATCGTGAAAGAAAGGAAGACTTGCATTTATATAGCGCCTTTCACGACCACCAGACATCCCAAAGTGCGTTACAGCCAATGCAGTACTTTTTGTAGTCGCTGTTGTAATGCAGGAAATGCGGCAGCCAATTTGCACACAGCAAGCTCCCACAAACAGCAACGTGATAATGACCAGATAATCTGCTTTTTAGTGATGTTGATTGAGGGATAAACATTGGCCGGGACACGGTCTAACTCCCCTGCTCTTCTTTGAAATAGTGCCATGGGATCTTTTACATCCACCTGAGAGAGCAGACGGGGCCTCGGTTTAACGTCTCAGCTGAATGACAGCACCTCTGACAGTGCAGCACTCCCTCAGCACTGCCCTGGGACTGTTTGTCTTGATTTCTGTGCTCAAGTCTCTGGAGTGGGACTTGAACCCACAACCTCCTGACTCAGAGGCGAGGGTGCTGCCCACTGAGCCACGGCTGGCACGGGACTCCCTCTCACTCTTATGTTGAGCGAAGCTGGCCAGAATGTCCCGATGGCAGCTTTTCAGCCTGTGGCTTTCAGAGGAGCACAGGTGACAATAATTCCTCTCAAGGAGAGGCCATGGTTCACAATTGTTTATTGCCTTATTTCTGAGAGGCGAGCTTTCCGTTGAAAGCACTTTGGCTCCTGGGTGACATTGCTGTTCAACATGTAAACACTCCCTGAACCTTTCACTCTGTGCCCCGGTGTGAGCGGTGTAATCATTAACTGTTGCTGCAGCTCAGAGTCATGAGCTTGTGAAGAGTCATGATGAACTTTGAGTTTCAGCAACCTCAAAATATTTTTGCCACCTCCTTTATTGTGTCTCCATTTTTATCGGGCCGTGGCGGTAACACAGGAACTGGATGCCCATCGTGCTCTCTCATAGAATCATAGAATCCTACAGCACAGAAGGAGGCCATTCGGCCCGTCGTGTCGGGCCGGCTCTCTGCAAGAGCTGTCCAATCAATACCACTCCCCCGCTCTTTCCCCATAGCTCAGTTTCCTTTCTCCCAATTCCCTTTGGAATGTTACTCATCATCATAGGCAGTCCCTCGGGGTCGAGGATGACTTGCTTCCACACTAAAAATGAGTCCTCATGTGACTGATGAACTCATTTTAAGATGCCTGTGCATGAATTCTTTTAACGTGGGGTGGCCGTTGCACACCAGCCACCACACGAGCTTGACGGAGCAAGGTCTTGGTCCAGTGGCAAGGGGGATCCCAGACAACTGGAGACCAGGCTCCACCGCATGTGCCAAGACACACACACACACACACACACACACACAAGCATACTCCTACTGTCCTCCTTCCTTCCTCCTGCCCACAGGACCTCTCTCTACATGGAATTCATAGTCCGCAATGTGAGCCCCACGGCCTTACAGCCTCGCCATTGGCCCGTGTTGTGCCTTCCCTTGGTCTTGTCCACGCTGCTTCACCTCTGGGCTCCAGACCTCTCCACTCCTCCCGTGCCTCGTCCTTCCTCTCCTCTCCGCTTCCGATCTCCGGACCTCGCCCGGCCCGACCTCCCGACCTCCGTGCCTCACCCGTCCCTCCCTCCGCTGCTCGCCCAAGATCCGGAGGTCAGAATGTCACCATTGAAACTGCTTCCCCCACCCTTTCAGGCAGGGTGTTCCACATTAGCACAACTCGCTGTGTTTGCAAAAAAAAACGTTTGCTCTTGTCGTTGCTGGTTCCTTTGCCAATCACCTTAAATCTGTGTCCTCTGGTTAC